>NC_138245.1:15771409-16338909 GCF_964197995.2 Scardinius erythrophthalmus | reverse complement strand
TCAGACCATGCGCTAAAAGAGAAACGTGAAACCTCGCATGCATGCTTTGAGTCAGTTCTGACCTTATCTTCGGCAACGGAAAACATAAATATGCATCGCAGGAACTTTGTATGGACTGAAGAAACATTGAGTGTTGCTTATATAATATACATAAAAATATATAAAAATACATACAAAAAATACAGATGTTCTGATAAATAGCATAAAAACATACAAAGCAACCAATTTAGTACAAAGGTGCATCCACTCCATGTCCGAATTACTGTAATTACAAGATTTTGTTCACACTTTTAGTGAGAGAGTTCTACCTTATACCACCTGACCACTGCAATGTCATAGAGAATCATTCAAAATGGCATTTTGGCAGTAAAATGTAAAGCAGTTATTGTGCGATATTCAGTGTTATTATTCATATAACTGACTATTCTTAATGTCTTAAAATCACCAAAATGACATATTTAAAAAATATTTCCTTGAAAAAAAGTTTTCCGTGCCTTAAAGCAACACTAAGGAACTTTTCCTCTTCGGTCGCCCTACAGGTTGTAAGCGGAATTGTCCATTACCGCTGTCGTAAATAATTTCGCCGCCCGCAGCCTACCGTCGCACGCACGCTGTTTATCCACCGGCTTTGAATGAACGATGTCCACAGGCAAGGTAGAGTATGTTGCATGATTTCATGAAAGCATGATGTATTGCGACATCAGAAACGAAGAAAAACTAAATAATGACTATTGTAACACTTGACGTAAAGCAAGTCAAATTTGTAGTTTTCTTATGTCTCATTCGAACTACAGAAACGCGACCCGGTATGGCAAACTTGCATAGCGCGGTTATAGCAGATATAGGGCTGCATAGCGAATCCAGAAGTGTCTTTCACCGTTACGACTTGATGAACCACTGAAACCATTTTGGAAACATTATTTTAAGGTAAAAAATGTTACTTAGTGTTGCTTTAAAATAGCTTGAATGTAACTCCCTTGCCTCATTTAGTATCCGCGGTTCTTTGAATATGCTAATTAGCCCCGCCTCCACTCACTCACTCCAGCTCAGAGATCCACTCGATTATGATCATATCATTTCTGTGATTGGTTACAAGGTAGATTGTGATACATTCCCCCCCAAAAAAGTAAAAAAAAAAGAAAAGAAAAAAAAAAGAATACATTCAAACTCAAATTACACAGATTGTAGAATGTCCACAATGTCATTTAGTACAGTAATTACGGCATGGTGTGAACGCAGCATTATTCACAAATAAATTGACTGGTTCTTTTTAGTGAACCACAAACATACAACACGACCAGTCTTATTCACTAACAATTGACTCTTATGAGTCTGAAATGCTGCCCTGTATAGTTTACAGTATCAGCAGAGAGATGTTTTTTATTTTATTTTTACGTACAGTAAATTCATATTATAAATAAAATACACACTAAAGTGAATAGCAGAAATGTAATAAAATCGAATAAGTATCTGTACATATGGCTATATGTACCATAGATATTCAGTTTTATCGTCCAGATAAATGCATTTTATTTTCCATTATCTTGCAATCAAACCACAAACCATCCCATGCTGCTACAACAGGAAATTAAGATGAGCTCATTGTGACGAAATCACCTCGCCCAGCCCTGATCTCCAGTCAGTCAGTGGTGTACGGTCTAATAACACCCCTATTAATGGCTCTATAAACACTGCATGCTTACCAGAAGCTTACTAAAGTAGATTTCTGATCAGAGACAGGTCTTACATCACTGTAACACTCTAAAAGAGGCAACTTACACTATATCTAACCAAAGCTCCAATTGATTTCACTGCAACTGAAGGTTCATTAACGCTAACAATGTTGCAATGAGCTCATACTGTCTCAGTGGGCTGCTGCATCACCCTGGTCTACCCGTATGCGGCTGTAGTCTGGGTTGAGGTAGCATCACTTCAAAGCTTGGAGGAAGGCTAGCTCACAAGCGCATGGTTGCATTGATTGCCGATGTTTTGGTTGGTGTGGTTAGAAGCTCTCCACAGAGCTCTGAGTCTGACACACATGGAAGCACTTTCTGGCTTCACTAGTCTGCAATTGGAGCCATTACAGTAATTACAGCTTTAAAGCCAGGCAATTTGTACAAGGCATGCAGTAGTGAAACTGCCAGAGTCGTTGCCCTTTATGCAAGCATAGCCGAGCCCCTTTGCCTTCTCTGGGTTTTTTTTGCCCCGGCTTCTCTTAGAGTTTTAAATATTGTAATCTGGGAAGGGATTTTAGGAATTCCTTGAAGTCGTTGAGTCTATTGTGTGTACTGCCTAAAAAAAGTTAATCATCAACTGAAGAAATTTCAGAAAAGTTTTAGTTGGAGAGAGGAAAGAATATTATTATGAAGACAGAGATTCACATGATCCCTTAACGGGCATCTGTGCAAGGAACAATTATGATTGTTCACTTTTTCCACAGACATTTTAGTTTTTGTCATCCAATTTCATTAAGAAAAGAAAATATTCAATGAAGAGTTGTTGGAAATAAAATATTTGAAGCACAAACCAGAAAAAAAAAATTACTTATGAACGAATGAACAACAGTCCCACGAAGCAATGCAAATTGTGTAATCAAATACAAAATTATTTAACAATAAAGATTTTAAGGGTCAGTAAGAATTTTGAAATAAGTCTCTTATGTTCACCAAGGCTGAATATATTTGATTAAAAAAACAGTACAACAGTAATATAGTGAAATATTACATTCTAAAATTGTATATATATATATATATATATATATATATATATATATATATATATATATATATATATATATATATATATATATATATATATTTTATATTTATATATATAAATCATATAAAATGATCATATAAAATGGCAATACTGAATTTTCAGCATCATTACTCCAGTCTTCAGTGTCATATGATAATTCAGAAATCATTATAATATGCTGATTTGCTGCTCAAGAAACATTTCTTAATAATGTCAATGCTGAAATCAGTTGTGCTGATTAATATTTGTGGAAGCAGTGCTAAAAAAAGTTTCAAAAATAGCTAAATGTATTTAAAGTTTTTGTAATATTACAAATACCTTCATTGTCAATTTAATGGGTCCTTGCTGAATCAACAAAAAAAAATAAAATAAAAAATCTTACTGACCCCAAATCTTGGAAAGGAAGTGTGGTTGTGTGTTTCTTAAAAGGGGCTTATAATGTATGGGGGAAAAAACATGTTGACTGAGGAATGCAGTATCAGGACACTCACCCAGCTATTCCTCGGCTCCTCCACACCTCATACAAAACCAATGGGATATTTCCACTGGCTGTGCTCGTCCCAGCCTGACGAAAAGAGACAAAACACAGTAATGATGGATGATCCGTCTTTAAGCTTCCTGTCAAACATGTAAACACACACTGTGTTTTGTCTTCCTTTCGATTCTGCTCTGTTCCTGGTATACTCTACCGTCTCCACCTGTTCAACAGCTCTTCTTTCTGCTCATTCTATATTTATAGTCCCTCTTCTGCAAACCCACAGCACCATCTTCAAAACAGCCATCTATATCAGGGAACCGTGAAGGAGAGTTAACGTAACAACTGTGTTTTACACTGGCACACCACTTTCTGAGGCTAATTTCGATGGCTCTATATTTAGACTGGGTTAGTTTTTCATATTTCAGAGTTTAAGTTGTTGAGTTGACTGTACATTGAGCAGCCCCGTACACTGCAGTTCCCCACAGGGCTTGGAAAACCGCCTGGAGTGTCTGTAGGCCAAAACACACACAGTACAGCAGACCTGCCTGAACATGAGGTCTCAATTTCTTTGATTGGTCAAATGGACCAAAAAAAAGAGAGAGAGAGAGAGAGAGAGAGAGAGAGAGAGAGAGAGAGAGAGAGAGAGAGAGAGAGAGAGAGAGAGAGAGAGAGAGAGAGAGAGAGAGAGAGAGAGAGAGAGAGAGAGAGAGAGAGAGAGAGAGAGAGAGAGAGAGAGAGAGAGAGAGAGAGAGAGAGAGAGAGAGAGAGAGAGAGAGAGAGAGAGAGAGAGAGAGAGAGAGAGAGAGAGAGAGAGAGAGAGAGAGATTTGGGCAAACACAAGGCAACCTGAAGTGACCTGAAGCATGCATGACACATCACTCTGTCAGCCAATGGCGTGAGTCAGGTGCTTTACTTCTTCAAGGAGCCAACAGTTTATTCAAATGCAAAATCAACTCCATTTATAATGTTTGTCAAGTATAAATGTAGTTTTTCTTGACCATTCCCATCCTCTCTCTGACCATTAGAATTAAACGTTTGTGCTACCGTACCCTTAGGATTTTATATGAAAACAACCTCTTATGACTGCAAACTGGCTAGTTCACACGGTTGTATTTGTAAAAGGACAGTTCACCCCAAAATGAATATGTATTTTCTTTCCTCTGTGGAACACAAAAGAAGATATTTTAAGAAATGTTCTTTTTTTTTTTTTTTTTTTTTGTCCTTACATATGAAGTCAATGTGGTCAAATGTTGTTTGGTTTCCAATATTCTTCAAAATATCTTCTTCGTGGTCCACAGATGATAGTCAGTCATACAGGTTTGGAACAACATGAGGGTGAGTAAACTAAAAATGATCAAAGTTTTAACAGTAAAAGACTGCAAAAACGCTACGGTAAAAACCTGTTAATTGGTTAATGGTAAGTTCCTTTACTATACATAAGATGGTGAAAAACTTTAATAGATCTAACCTTACATTTCATGAAATTTTACAGCAAAGTACAGTTAAAAAAGTTTTGGGAAATTAAAAAGCACAAACCATCTTGTAATACACAGTGAAAAACTGTAAATTGACATTCCCAGAAATCTCTGTGTGACAGCTCATATTTAATGTTTTTTCTTTGGAACTTTCTCTTCTTAGTTTTATCAGTCATGTATATTAGGGGTTTATGTTATATCTTATGTTGTTAGATTCATGTTTATTGCATTATTTTAGTGTCATGAATTACCATGCTGGTGTTTTGTATTTATGTATTACATTGTGCACATTCTTATATTAAAGGGTTAGTTCACCCAAAAATGAAAATTATGTCATTAATGACTCACCCTCATGTCGTTCCAAGCCCGTAAGACCTCCGTTCATATTCGGAACACAGTTTAAGATATTTTAGATTTAGTCCGAGAGCTTTCTGTTCCTCCATTGAAAGTCAATGGACGGCATACTGTCCATGTCCAGAAAGGCAATACAGACATCATCAAAGTAGTCCATGTGACATCAGTGGCTCAATCTTAAGTTTATAAAGCGACGAGAATACTTTTTGTGCGCAAAAAGTAAACAAAAATAACGTCTTTATTCCACTATTCATTTCCTTCTCTCTGGGCCTCGAGCTATTTCACATAGTGTTTTTGCGCAGCGCGTCTGTGTTGTACGTCACACGTAGGCTCACTATTGGCCGACGCTGGTCATGTGTGATGCGTGTGACGTACAACACAGACGCGCTGCGCTAAAACACTACGTGAACTCACTCGAGGCCCAGAGAGAAGGAAATGAATAGTGGAATAAAGTCGTTATTTTTGTTTACTTTTTGCGCACAAAAAGAATTCTTGTCGCTTGATAAACTTAAGATTGAGCCACTGATGTCACATGGACTACTTTGATGATGTCTGTATTGCCTTTCTGGACATGGACAGTACGGCGTCCATTGACTTTCAATGGAGGAACAGAAAGCTCTCGGACTAAATCTAAAATATCTTAAACTGTGTTCCGAAGATGAACGGAGGTCTTACGGGCTTGGAACGACATGAGGGTGAGTCATTAATGACATAATTTTCATTTTTGGGTGAACTAACCCCTTTAATATTTAGCTCAGGCTTTGGAAAAGCTACCTGTGATGAACTTTGATTCATCATGTGTCTTTCTCTTGACCACCAGAGGATGGGCCAAGTTGCAAAATACTATGCTACTGTTACTACTGTACTATGTTAATACTATTGTGATCAGGGTTCTGATGTCATGATAACTCTAAACAAACTCAGACCATCTCAGGTGGTTATCCGAGTGTGGTTCCCTTCATTGCAAAGACTATGTACGTGTCTATATGTATCTTCACGATTCTTCGCATCTTTCTATTTTTTAAAAGTCTTGGTTTAATGATATGTTCCCGCATTAATGATTCAAATGCTAAACATGTCTCTATTGTTGGGTCCATCACTATAGCTCTGTTCTAAAACCTAGTGATCTACATAGACAGCTGACTAACTATGGAACCTCTTAGGTGACAGATTAGGAACAGTATAATCAGCAATTAGCGGTTCTCAACTGATTTCTAAATTGTTTATCGTTAGCATGTTGCTAAGGGCACAATAATCTAAAACTGCATCAGAAATCGCATACTAGTCTAGTAGGTACTACATTAGTTTTAAACTGTGTTAAAAAGTAGGTTACACTTTATTTTAAGGTGACGTAGTTACATTGTACTTACACTAAGTAACTGAGTAATATTAATTAACTACATATACTTACTATACAGTTAGGGTTAGGTTTAGGGTTCGTTATTTGTAATTATGCAAATGTACTGTTATTACTGTGAGTACATGTAGTAACGTGTAACTACGTCACCTTAAAATAAAGTGTTACCAAAAAGTATGTTCCATATAATATGAATGTGTGTATTTTGAATGAAATTTGGATGCACCAAATCTGACATGTTGTCTTGTCACCGTCATGTGACCTACGGCATCAGTTGCGTCACTTCACTGCCATTCGCAATTCCTCTACCGGATAGCATGGGATGTTCATCGGATGCACATACTATGAATTTAGACATACTACTCTTTTTGTGTAGTTTTTCAATACTATATAATATGGAAGTAGGTATAATACATACACAAAAGTGAATAAGAATCAAATCATATAGAAATCTGAATCGTATCAAATTGATAGCATATGCATCAGAAAATCTGTATTGTGTTCTGGGTGTTTTCGAATTGGTCCAATCAAAAGAGCCCACTTACAAATTTCTATAGGTATGGCTTGGGTCCCTTCGGGAGAATTTTTTCGGCAATTGAGACAGCATATTCTTTGTCTGAACCTCAACTGTGTGAGAGTTTTTGGAGTTGTGGTGTGCCGACTTTACACTTTTTATATAGACCTTATATTACATATTATATATAGAAGCTGAAGTTGCTTAGCCTTTGCATCAAACTTATAATGCTGCCTAGATTTTGGAACAGAACATCTGCACCAGATAACAAGTCTGCAGCCTTGCAGCTCTGAAGTGCAGTTCCGTTCCAGTCCATAGACAACTGGAAATTACACTTGAATATACAAACGTCTTCTGACATCTAACATGCAGTCTCGACTGGACAGCGGACAGTAAGAGGGAGTGCATTCGTGCGTCAGAAGCGTCCCTGGATAACCCTGCTATTGGATCAAGCTGTGTCTACGAAGGCTTTTTCTTCACTCTCTCTCTCTTCTGTTGCTTTTGTCTACATTAGGGCCGTTTGTTTGCTCACCTTGCGCTCCATCTGGGAGGCATCAGGAGACAGATTTAAACAACAGTTTCAAAGTCTCACCTTAGCCAACATTATCCAAGTCTTCGCCACATCTAGCGGAGTAGTGACGAACGCTGCTACTCCACCTGAAAAGAGACGTTTTGTTTATCAGCACACAAACACAAACAAGGACTAATTACAGTGTTAATCATGTTATAATTACCACCGAGAATAAATGTAAATATGTGCCATGAGATCAGCACTGATCACCCGATGGAAACGTTCTGGAGAAAAATAGCGAACGCAGATTAATTTTTCAAACTAGCCTGGCACTGTCACGCACTCGTAAACACTCATGCACATTCATAAACTTGTTTTGGCGTAAATGAGAACAGAAAGAAGTTTCCTCTCTTTTCTAATAGGGGATCGGACAAACAACAGCATCAAACCATTAGTTCTCCCATAAAGCCTTCACTTCACTAACCAACAATTAAAAAATGTCCCAAACACAAGTGATGTGTTTTTAGAGAAATGTTCCAGGAACAGGCTGTCGATTACCACTGAATATAATTTTGACTCAAACCTCAGATTGTAAAAACAAGCAAAAAATAGCATGTAAGTACATTAATGGTTCCATTGTAATTACATGTATACAATGGAAATTAATTCTTCCATAGAAAAAATTCTAAATTTGAGTGGGAAAGTTGTTACCTTTAGTAGCAGTTGGGCAAAATTTACTGGCCTAAATTATGTGTTACCAACATAATTCCTAACTGATTTTTTTTCTTTATGTAAACAACAGTTTCACCCTGATTTAGACCTTAGTCAGGTTAGACGCCACATTGAATTTAGCACGGATGAAGATAAAGCTGTGAGGGATAGACATACAGTCTGTACAATGGCACGCACAGTATAAAGGGTCCTAGATCATGTAATATTCACAATTCACAAATTTTAAAACTGTTTTATGGTGTTCTTGTCTACTGATTTTGTTTTTTTAAAGACGTTTCATCAGCTGAACAGTCGGTATGTTGTCAAACAACTGTATAATCCATTGAAAGCACTGTATTCTATCCCTCACAGCCTAATTTTTATCCCTGTCAAAAATTCTATAAAAATATGGAACTACACTGACTAAGATCTATTCTTTTGTTCCTTGCTGGCAGAATGGTCTTCTCAATCCTATCCAAACAGCCAAGTATCTTGCCATTTTCTTTTGCAATTTTTTGGGTACTGAATCCTTTCTCTCTCTCTCTCTCTCTCTCTCTCTCTCTCTCATAATAAATTTAAAATAAATGAATAAAAGAACAATTACTTCTCTCACCATTTCTTTCTTTCATGACTATACTAGCCCATTTTCCCCTTACACTCTATTCAAAAGCATCTGCTACATGCATAAATGTAAATGTTTTCTTGTGCATAAGGAAGTAGTTGCCAGATTTACCAGCTTTACATGATCATGGTAATGGAAGGAGCATCTATAATAGGATATAACTCTGGACAAACAAGGTTAGCACGCGTTTCTACGTCATTAGATTCATGCCACCCCACATAATGTTTACGCTTCATGGCTATACTTTCAAAAAAGCAATGCCTTCCATTGTAATTGAATTACTGTAGATGCTGTTTTTGCTTGACTTCAGTGGTAATCAACAACAAGTCAAAAATGTGACATTGTACTGTATTCCCAATCTTGTACTAAACCAAGAACAACACTCCTTAAAAAGTAAAAGGACACAATATTGGAGATGGAGAGAGATTGGGAAAAGAAAGCATTTCTCATTTGTTCTCTTGAGGCTTGCAGCTGTGGCAGTGATGGCAAGCAAACGCAACCATACAATGCATCACAATTCACATTTGTTTGGGTGATTTCACAACAACGCTAACAACCGCAATCCACCTAAAGAGATACATCTGTGCCAAAGCAGCACATGTGCACACACGATCCGAATCCAACATCACACCCCAGGTGGCGTGGCTGGCAGCCATGTTCTTTCCCCTTTGGCTGGAGCATCCTTGTCCCTCCGTTGTGTCCCAGTACCTGATGAATTATCACTCTGGACAGAGATGGTGACTGGGGAATTAGACAGCTGCAAGGGCTTCTGGGCCAGACTTGAGCTCCTTTAGAGTAAACTCTGACTCTAGTTCGTAAACTCTATGACTGCTGACAATAGCTACGAAAGTTACAGAGCATGATGCAGGGGCAATAAAAGGTCAATGTTGCACACTTCCTCTACTGACTCTTTACCTATAATTAGCTCTTTTATTCCCTCTCTTTTGGTGCACACCAGCTGATGAACAACCTGATATGACCATCTTGACCTGTGTGGAATTAAAGAGGAATGCAGCTGGGTAAATTTTGGATATTCCTGGCATTGGACCCCATCCCAACTCCCTATATCTCGTTCTCCTTCGCTCTCTTCCCAGACCTCTGTGCCGAGGCTAATCCCACACACCTGCGAGAGCTCCGCACACCGCTGCCTGCCAAGAGTCCAGTCGTCCCCCCTGCCTCCTCCACCACACGACCTACAGAGAAAGAGAGAGAGAATTAGGGATTATTACATTTAGCAGTAACATTTCAAATAAAAATAAAAAAAACACCCAAATCCCTTGGGTTTGTATGTATGGAAACTCAACAGAACAGCAATCTTAACGTCCACATCTCCAGTATGATGCCAAGAGTTTCATTTTCCCCACAAGGAATGTTGACAAAATTTGAAAGAAAGAAATCTTCCCTGACTTCCACAGCTCAGCACTTTTGTGTACACACATGCTAACTCTATCAATCCCTGGAAAACACTTCTTTCATGCTGGTTCAGAGTTTCCCAACAAACGAGAGGAAAACGGTATTGAGCTTTGATGAGTGTCACAGATGGAAGATTATGATGAAAAGGGGAAATACTAGTGCTGGCTAAGATATTAGATCTGTTCCGCAACCTAGTGTGCTGCTTATTTGTGTCCTGTTCTATCTACTAAAGCATCATCCAAACTGACATAAAATATAAGGAAAATCATTGATGCGATTCTCAAAGATAACTTTATTTGAGTGCTACTTACGTGGCATGCAATCAACTTTGATGTTAGCATGTTGCTAAGCTAACAAAAAAGGTAACACTTTATTTGAATGTGTCCTTGTTACACGTTGCAAGTAGTTACTGTAGTAATAAGTATAAATTATGCTTAATTACACGCAACTAACCCTAAACCAACCCCTTTTTACAACCCTAACCCTATAGTAAGTACATGTAGTTAATTATTATTACTCTGTACTTAAATGTATAATTACACTAACAATGACACCTTAAAATAAAGTGTAACCCCAAAAAAACTCTAAACAATGGTTTTGTGTGAAAAGTAGAGGGTCTAAGCTTTGTAAAGTTATCACATATGACTGTTAATGGGACTTTTACATTTGAAAGAATTATCGTAATAACGCAATTCCAAACCCGGTACTGAGAACTAAATATAAGCATGTGCATAATCAACGTTTCTTTCAATGCAACCGTTTAAAAGTTTGGGGTAAACAAACATTTTTTAATGTGTTTAAAAGAAGTATCAAATTCTGACCAAAGCTGCATTACAGTAAAAACAGTAATATTGGGGAAATATTACAATTTAAAAGAACGGATGGATGGATGGATGGATGGATTGATGGATGGATGGATGGATGGATGATATTACATTATAATATATATATAATTGTTTTTTATTCCTGTGATGGCAAAGCTAAATTTTCAGCAGCCATTACTCCAGTCTTCAGTGTCACATGATCCTTCAGACCCTTTTTTTGTGGAAAATTTGATACTTTGATAAAGAGAAACTTCAAAACAATAGCATTTATTTGAAATGGAAATATTTTTCAACATTATAAATGTCTTTACTGTGACTTTTGATCAATTTAACACATCTAATGCTGAATAAAAATATTAAATTGTTTTGTTTGTTTTGACATCAAACCTTTGAATGATACTGTATTTTGCATTCTCTAGTCACAATGCATTCTGGAATTGTCTTCTCTGGAAAGCATACATGTAATGCTGCCTTCATGTTTGGCAATAATGAGACATCTTAGAAGCCAACATAATGTTGCGTCCTTTTAGAAGAGTATTTATAAAGCTGTCTAGGCAGCCGGCACACTCGGTTTTGGAACAGTGCTACTGTGTTTTTGAGACAGGTAAGACAGGTTTGACAGGATCTCAGTCAATTGCACAATTTGTACTAATTTTAGGATGGCTAATTGTAGTTTGAACTCATAGTATTTAAAGAGGTGAAGTAGGAGGGAAGGAATGTGGTAAGTTAAAGAGAAATGTGTGTGAGGACTGTTGAAGAAAGGAGGAGGGAGTTTCAGTGAGTTCACGTGTTTGTTGGTTTTATGTTGTTTTGGTGGGAGTTATTATGCACCCAGGCTGCAAATAATTGCTGGAGTTTTCCTACGACCTCAGACCAGGAGCATCTGATGGCTAAGAAAGGAAAACAATTGAAGCACAGCATGAAGTAATTATGAATGATCCTCTTCAACTCTGTGCACAAGAACACACACACACATAAATGTTCTCTTCGTCAGTACATCATGTGTGTTTCATTAGCTGTCAGATTAAGGAAGAATCTTTGTTTTCAAGTTCAAAGAGCTTGTGCTGGAAAACATCCATTCCTCCTCCTCGTCAAACTCACTGAAAACAAACTGGAAGCAAGTTCCCCTCAGAACAAACTGACTGACCACTGATATACATGCTAGGATGTACCTGACATGAACTACATTTGACACAAAGACAGGTGTTACATTCAACTGCAATTATATTTTATCATTAAAATGACAGAAAAAAAAACATGTTGCCTTCGAAAATATGTCAGAATGCCTTTATAATGCACTGCAAGTACAGTATGTGCTGCATTCTCTGTGTTGCTACATGTGGGTAGTATAGTGGATATTACTAGCATGTCTTCTTAGACTGCTTCTCATGTCTACTGTCCTCTTCTATAGTCAGTTTTCTCTTTCATGTCAACTACTGTCATGGAAGAGAAACAGCTTGTTGAGAGTCTATATTGAAGCAAATATCCTTTAAGTTTAGTAAATATTTGTTGATTCATATTAGTCTGTTTTACCTATAATTTTAATAAATTAAAATTATGATTTTGGTTGACGAAAAAGAGTAAAAAAAAAAATAGGAAGTAGTGGCAGATTTTCTTCTATATTGTGACGTACAGTGTAACACATTAGCGAAAAAGAAAATAACAAAAAGAGAGGGACTTGGTCCCATACATCGGTTGTTGATTGGATTTCGACATGTAGTCGTTGCACTCAAAAACGGAGGAAGTTTAAACGGACAAAATTTTGGCATACATCACCTGAGAGAAGTCTGTTATTTTTATCATAAGATTAAGATATTTCAATAAAAAATTTATGTAAAAAAAACAACATGCATTTAAAAATATTGGTAACACTCAGTTGGGTCCAATTCTCACTATTAACTAGTTGCTTAAAGGGTTAGTTCACCCAAAAATGAAAATTATGTCAATAATGACTCACCCTCATGTCGTTCCAAGCCCGTAAGACCTCCGTTCATCTTCGGAACACAGTTTAAGATATTTTAGATTTAGTCCGAGAGCTTTCTGTTCCTCCATTGAAAGTCAATGGACGGCATCCTGTCCATGTCCAGAAAGGCAATACAGACATCATCAAAGTAGTCCATGTGACATCAGTGGCTCAATCTTAAGTTTATCAAGCGGCGAGAATACTTTTTGTGCGCAAAAAGTAAACAAAAATAACGACTTTATTCCACTATTCATTTCCTTCTCTCTCACGTAGGCTCACTATTGGCCGACGCTGGTCATGTGTGATGCGTGTGACGTACAACACAGACGCGCTGCGCAAAAACACTACGTGAACTCACTCGAGGCCCAGAGAGAAGGAAATGAATAGTGGAATAAAGTCGTTATTTTTGTTTACTTTTTGCGCACAAAAAGAATTCTCGCCGCTTGATAAACTTAAGATTGAGCCACTGATGTCACATGGACTACTTTGATGATGTCTGTATTGCCTTTCTGGACATGGACAGTATGCCGTCCATTGACTTTCAATGGAGGAACAGAAAGCTCTCGGACTAAATCTAAAATATCTTAAACTGTGTTCCGAAGATGAACGGCGGTCTTACGGGCTTGGAACGACATGAGGGTGAGTCATTAATGACATAATTTTCATTTTTGGGTGAACTAACCCTTTAATAGCATGCATATTACTAGGATATTGGCTGTGGCTGTACTTATAAATCACTTATTCTGCATGACCTTATTCTACATCCCTCAATCCTATCCAATACCTCAACTTAACTACCTTACCAACTATTAATAAGCAGTAATTAGGAGTAATTGAGGCAAAAGTCGTAGTTAATAGTTAGTAAATAGTGAGAATTGGATCCTAATCTAAAGTGTGACCAAAATATTTGAAGAAAAACCAAATGTAAAAACTATACTTGTGAACAACACCATGTTTAGTCACATTCAAATAAAAAAGAACCAAAAATTGGCATGCATCTTTAAATGAATGACTTGGAGTTTGTTTCACCACTGAAAGGTCGTGGACGGAGACATTTGTAGAGGTGAGCAGGTGGACTCCTTTCATGTGGAAAGATGGGGAGCTTGATAAACTGACATGGTCAGGGTAGGTTGTATGGTTTAATAAAGCACTGTGAGAAGCAGCGAGCCAGGCACTGGCAGCCTTGTGTGACAGGAACAGTGTGTTTAATATGATTCTGGCAGCAACTGGAAGCCACTGAAGAGATGTGAGTAAAGGTGTAGTGAGAGAGGATATCTAGAGGTTAAACATGCTCAGAGCAGTAGGCAGTGGATGAGGAGCGAGTTGCAGGTAGTTGTGAAATATTTTGGGCCTAAATGGGAAATGAGGTTATTCAGGGCTAAAGAAAGAGCCTGATTTGCTTGATTATTCCAACTCTCAATGTTAAACCCACATCTGAGTCTGCCGTAGCTTGAACATTTCATCTGATAATAAGTATAATAAAGTCTGACTCAACTAACTCTTTCGTTTAACCGAGGACATGCCTGAGATCAATTTAAAAACATTTATGTGCACAAATAGACCTTTTTCTAATCATACTTAAACACTAAACGTAAGATTTATTTACTATAGTCTTTTCCGGAACACACCACCTTGGCCAGGCATTACTCCAAATGTACGCTTCAGCTTCAATTACTGTACTCAAAGCAAACTAAGACTCGCTCATGACACACTTGCACTTAATCATGGGAAAAAGTTTGATCCACTGACACATAAATGTCGAGTTGAGTGGGCACGGTGGGAAATAAATGGCCGGCTGATGTAATGACACAGCTGCTCAGTGGTTTTGTAACAGAGCAGTGCTGAGTTTAGGGGATTGTTGGTAGATAAACTTTGGGAATTGTGGGATACGCTGGAGAGAACAGATGGTTTACTGCGGCCTGCCACTCGGATGCCGGGGCTTAAATTGTTTTTGGTGCGAATGACTTGAGAAATGGTTTGGTGATACTTGGGGTTTGATTTCCCAACATGAAATGTTTGCCAGGATTGAAGATTGAGGCATTTTTTAAGTTCTCTGCGGCCCACTGCACTTTATTGCACTTAATGAGCTCAAAAACATTCGCATAGTACACAAACATAGTACATCAAATCTTTTTCAATCTTTTTAACCTCAGTGCTTTGGTAAATTATGTTAGTTTTTTGTTTTTTTTGCGCAAACACTATTTATATAGTAATATTAATCTCCAACGCGTGTTACCGTAACGTCAACACAGCACGCATTCTTCATGATGCTCTCGACAAAATGTAAAAAACCTTCGTTCATCTTCGGAACACAAATTAAGATATTTTTGATTAAATCTGAGAGCTGATCACTCCTCCATAGGCTTCTAAGTGATTGAAACTTGCTGGCCCAGAAAAGTTATTAAAGAGATCGTTAATATAGTCCAAGTGACTCCAGTGGCTCAATCTTAAATTTATCAAGCGACGAGAATACTTTTTGTGCGCAAAAACAAACAAAAATAACGACTTTATTCTACTATTCATTTCCTTCTCTCTGGGCCTCGTAGTGTTTTTGCGTAGCGCGTCTGTGTTGCACGTCATCATGCATCACACACATGACAAGCGTCGACCAATAGTGAGCATACGTGGTGACGTGCAACACAGACGCGCTACGCAAAAACACTACGTAAACTAACTCGAGGCTCAGAGAGAAGGAAATGAATAGTAAAATAAAGTCGTTATTTTTGTTTGTTTTTGCGCACAAAAAGTATTCTCGTCGCTTGTTATACTTAAGATTGAGCCACTGGAGTCACTTGGACTATATTAACGATCTCTTTAATAACTTTTCTGGGCCAGCAAGTTTCAATCACTTAGAAGCCTATGGAGGAGTGATCAGCTCTCAGATTTAATCAAAAATATCTTAATTTGTGTTCCGAAGATGAACGAAGGTCTTATGGGGTTGGAACAACATGAGGGTGAGTAATTACTGACAGAATTTTCATTTTTGGGTGAACTAACCCTTTAATAAGCAGTAGCATGCATGCATACTTGCTACTGCCTTTATAAAAAAAAAAATAATTAAAATTCTGTCATCATTTACTCACCCTCATGTCATTCCAAACCTGTATGACTTGTTTTCTTCTGTGGAACATAAAATATGTTTTTCTGAAGAATGTTGGCAATTCTGGTGAACAGTGACTTTCATTTCTTTCCACAGTGAAAATAATGTCAAAACAAAGGTTTGGAGCAACACAAGTGTAAATGTAAATGATGACAGAATTTCAGATGAACTGATTTTCTGAGTTTCAGATGAACTACACTGATTTTTGTTTTTTAATTGACAGTCCTACTCCATAGCCAAGAATATAAAACCACTGAAACCACTGGTGCTGTAGCTGGTTGCCCCACAATGTCCAAAAATTAAAAAAACATTAGCTGAAAAACCCTACACTTTTTTTTTTTTTTTACACAAAAATGAGTTTCCAGGGCCATTTAACACTGAATTCACACTTGAAAGAATGTGGAATTCTTGGAAATAATCAATGAAGCGAAAGCAGTCATTTAAAACCAACACTGGCATCCCATGCCATTGTCTCATCTACGCTTTCTTGCTTTTCAAAGCCATGCTCTTTTGAAAGACAGTTTAGCAAAGACTCACATTCCAGCAGCTCCACACAGATGGCCGGAGAGGCTGAAAACATGGACGAATGAAGGAGTGAGAAAATGCCTTTGAAAGTGCCACAAAGAGGCGGCCATGAATGACACTCCTTATTACGGTGGAGAATCGCGGTTAAAGCTCGCCCACAGCTGCACGTGCTATTGTCCTCGATGCCTCTCCTTCTCTGCTTCGCTCCGGTCGCTAGGCCAAGAGCGCTAATGGAATTTTCTGCTCTCGCCCTGGAGACATGATGTCATCCTCACAAACGGGGCCTTTTTTGAAGAAAAATGACTTATGTGGCCCGGACCAGACAATGAAAAAGGAAATGGACATTTGGCTAAGACTCAAGGTTTGCGAGAAATTACGATTCCGCTTAACCACCGGTGAGGGCGACCAATAAAATGCATCGTCATTTTGAGAGTTATTAACCGGTATGGTGGCAAAGTGTTTGTAGTTTGAGTTGTAAATGTGTCAGACCATTACCAGGCCATTATTCCTTCATTTGAGCAAAATTATGAGGCCAAATTAGAGCGAAATTGGAGCAAGTGAAAAGTGGATTCATACCTTTAGGTACTCCCAGAGTGGAAACTGCACCAGCGAGAATGGAATCTGAAATTAAAAGAAGAGTTTTTTATTATATAGGCCAGAACAGAAAATGTTAACTGCGTTAAAGGGATAGTTCACCTAAAAAATAAATAAATAAATAAATAAATAATTCACTCTCCCTTACAGTATGTCGTTCCAATCTGCATGACTTCTTTCTTCAGTGGAACACAAAAGGACAAATGATGAAGAATTTACTAGCTGCACAATGAAAGTGAATGAAGATTCCATAAAAGTATCACCACCATTTGTTAATATTTTTCCTTTGAAGACAGAAAGTCATACAGCTTGGACCGACATGAGGAAAAATATTTTTTTGGAGGGTGAACTAATAAAACTCTTAAGTCTGGATACAAAGTCTGTCGTACAGTGAGATAGAACACAGTTTTGGGGATTTTTTTTTTTTTTTTTTTTACATTAATGGAAAACTGCCTTCAGAACAACCATAATAATGCCATTATGATGTTCAATACATACTGTAGGGGAGGGGGAGAAAAAAATAAAGCGCACATGTCTTCTGTAAAAGAAAATGGATTACTTGTGGCAACATGTTCAACCACAAGCATTGGCCATTTATCTCATGTGTCAAACTGTTTTAATACTGATGTCTGTACGTCTGGAAGTGTGAAGTACTGTATATATGAGAGAGAGAGAGAGAAAGAGAGTGTGTGTGTGTGTGTGTGTGTGTGTGTGTGTGTGTGTGTGTGTGTGTGTGTGTGTGTGTGTGTGAAAGACACAGAGAGAGATGATAAATAAATGAAGAGTCTGTGGTCACACAGAGAGAAAAAGATAGAGAGAGAACAAAAGAGAGAGAGAGAGGTGGCAGAAATCTTCACCCAATCAGGCACAGCGGAGCAAAAAGAGAGGAAATCGATGGCACTGCTGAACCGTGGGTTGACAAAATCCCAAAATCATGTGACTGGCATAGAGAGAGAGAGAGAGAGAGAGAGAGAGAGAGAGAGAGAGAGAGAGAGAGAGAGAGAGAGAGAGAGAGAGAGAGAGAGAGAGAGAGAGAGAGAGAGAGAGAGAGAGAGAGAGAGAGAGAGAGAGAGAGAGACATTTGCTAAGGTGTTCTGAATTAAGCCTAGGGCATTGCTAGGCAGTTATTACAGTGTCCTGAGTGGTTTCTAGGGTGTTGCCAGGCAATCATTGCGGTGGAGTGAGTGGTTGATACAGTTATGCTAGGGAATTCTGGGTGGTGCTGCTGGTTTTTTTAGCCAGTTGCTAAGGTTTTAAAAAAAAGTGATGGTTTAAGGAGTTGCCAAGTATTCAATAAGATGTTTAGAGTGGTTGCTAAGAGTCAGTAAGGTGTTGCTAGGGAATTCACTGTATTACTAGTGTATTTCTAGAAAGTTGCTACAGTATTTGTTAAGGTTTTTTTCGAAACATTTGGTAAGGTGTTCAGAGTGGTCGTTAGGATGTTGCCAGGCAGTCGATAAGGTGTTGCTTGGCAGTTACTAAGGTGTTCTGAGTCGTTGCTAGGGCATTACTAGGCAGTTCCTCAAGTCTACACGATGTTCTATGGCAGGGGTCTCCAAACACTGTCCTGCAAAGTTTAGCTCCAACCCCAATTAAACACACCCGAACCAGCTAATCAGTGGGCCTTAAACTGAGATCAGGTGTTGATAAGGTGTTGCTAGGGAATTCTGGGTGGTGCTAGTGTGTTTCTAGGCAGTTGCTAAAGTGTTTGTTAGGAGTCTTGGGCAGCCAGTTATTATAGTGTTCAGTAGCTAAACTGAGTCCAGGGCATTGCTAGTCTGTTGCTAAGGTGTTCAGAGTGGTTACTATGGTGTAGCTAGAGTAGTACTAGCGTGTTGCTTGGCAGTTACTAAGGTGTTCTGAGTCGTTGCTAGGGCATTACTAGGCAGTTCCTCAAGTCTACACGATGTTCTATGGCAGGGGTCTCCAAACACTGTCCTGCAAAGTTTAGCTCCAACCCCAATTAAACACACCCGAACCAGCTAATCAGTGGGCCTTAAACTGAGATCAGTATAAGAAACTCTGTGCTCCATACAAAACTCTTTATTGGAAACATCTCATTGGACAAATAGACTGTAATCTAATACAATAAAAAAGGCTGACTGTGAAAACAAAGCCCTCATTGGCTTTAGTTGGAAAAACGTCCAAGTTTTGACAAAAATTAACATAACGAACACAATGAAGCAGCATTGCAAACGCTGCGTGGGCATCATGCACACTGCCAGAGCGTTGCATCCCTGATTTCAAAACAAAGAACAGATTGGTGCAATGTGACCTGATGCTGGGGAGTGTGTGTCTTTGTGCGTTTTTCTACAAAAACTAAATCAGCCACCTGTCTTTTATTACCAACATGATAAATTCAGCGTTTCGGTGCTCAGGAGGAGTGGAACGCTCAGAGGAATCCGCTAAGACAGAAACGAGGCACGGCTGATTTATGCACAAGTTTAACACTTCTGGCAGAGACGGGGCGCCTGAGCAACGCAGATGGTCAGATTTATATTGAAAAGGCCGTAATGGATGAGAAAAGAGAGCGGATGACGAATATGGAAAGACAGAAGGATAGAAAGCAGGTTTTTGACCAAAGGCCAGAAAGCTTCTTCACATGGAAGAGTCGGTCCAGTGGATGACGGCTGTGTGGTCTGACTGCGGACCAGCTGTACCGATATCAGTTTAAGCACATTAGCATCATGCTTTTTCCCTGAAGTGCATTTATAATGTAAGTTAAGGTTTCCTGCACCAAAAAAACAAGCCATAACTGTGTTGTGTGGGATTGTCGATTTGGAGATAATGGAGAAACAACAACACAGCGATGTGCATCAAACACTCTTCTCTGCTGTCAGTGTCGCTATCACGGTGTGTAACTGTCAGGTACGTTATCATTGAGAGATAGGGCTGGCTGTGTGTTTGTGACGGGGTTACCCATGGGAATATTAGTATTCTGTTGTGTTCTTCACTGTCAGGCTCCTGGCCGCCAGTGTGATATCTGGGAAAACAGATGTCAAAATGCATTTAAATGAAGCTTGATTGGAAGGGTGGCGCTCGGCATGCTATTTGACAAATGGCTTTAATAGGTCAGACGGTACTGGATGAATACTAATGAGAGGAGAAAGGGATAGAGATCAATCTGAAATCGGATTCAGTTCGACTGGATTCATTTAAATCACATTCAATTTTAATTTGTCTTGATTAAAATGCAAAGCAATGTGTTTTACTTCATTTCAATCTAAATTAAATGCTAATTAAACATTGGACTTTGTCTATAATTTGCATGAAAGCTTATCTGATAGTGTTGTCTGTCACCTTCTTATGAACTTTTATGAAGCATTAAAGAAAAACAGAATAAAATGAATGTAATAAATAAAATAATATTACTAATAAATATTAAAACACAATAATTAATGTCTTTGCAATAAATTAATATGAAACCTAGGGGCCTTTAAAAAGACAGCAGAGGCACAAACAACAGGAGTGTGTTTGATAAAAATGAAAATAAATATTAAAACAATGTTTGGACATTTCATCCACACTAAATGTATAAATCTATTTGCATTAAATTAAAATCAAACTAATTGGAAATTAAAAGAAAGATAGAGGTACACTTTAAAAAAACACTATTTCACAAGAAAACAGAAGCTTGTTTGATAAAAATAAACAATATGTATGGATTAATAATGTTAATAATAATAATAAAATGTGAATAAATATTAAAGCAAAGTGTTTAGACACTTCATTCACACTTGCATTATTTTTTTTCTGTAAAATTATGCTAAACTGTATTTTATTTCATCCATTTATGTATATATTTGGTAAGTAGAAGCATAATATGACAGTAGTCTAACAGATTAATAACAGAAAAAAGCATAAATATTCAATTGAAAGTGAAGGAGAGTGAGATACATGCAGTTTAAATAAACGAGAAATAAATTGTAAAAGCAGAAATAGTTATTGTAAAATGAAACTAAAATAAAAAAAGATTTTCAAGAAAATAAAAATACTGTCCAATGGAAAGATTTTTATTGTGGAAAAAACAGAAGAACGGTTTTGATATTGCAGTTCTGTCTACGATGTGAGGGAAGACGGCATCTGCACAGTACTGAAATAAAAAGAAGAATTATTAAAGCACATTGGAAAGCGGATATTTCTCAACCCTAGAGGGACGACATACTGATCACTCCAGAGACGCTCAGCGAAAGAAGAAAAGAGAGTGAGGCAGAGTGACAGGAAGTAGATGAGGGCCAGATGGATATGTCATCAGCATCACCATGATTCAGCAGCGCTGGGTATGAAAACAGCAGACGGACTGGAGGAACCCATAGACTAACCCGAATTTATTACTGAGAGCTGTGGAAAACACTCGATTTTACAGGCCCTTCCAAACACACACACACACTCCTAATACATACCGTGACAACGCATACTGAAAACATCTGCAAGTACAAACAGAAACCTGTGATTGTCTGTGAGTGTGCACACATCAAACATTGACGCAGTAACATTAAACATAAGAATATTTATCAGTCAAAGCTTTTAATTGACAGCTTGTTGAAGTGTGATGAGGAACAAATAGGAACAAATTGGGAGGTGGAGAGAAGGAGGGGTGACGACTTGAGAGAAAGAGAGTTTTACTATGCAAAGCCATCTGCCAATGTCAAATATGTCGCTAAACCTGTTTATGTCTTGAGTGATTTATGAGCCTCTTCCCAGGTGTGTGTGTGTGTGTGTGTACGTTTGGGTGTCACATTTGTCTTTATACAGGCGTGTTTGCACACCACCGTCACGATACTTTGTATGTGTGTGTGTGTGTGTGTGTGTGTGTGTGTGTGTGTGTGTGTGTGTGTGTGTGTGTGTGTGTGTGTGTGTGAATATGCATTCAAAACCTGAGAGAAGTGAGATCCCTCATAAGATCTATTATCTTGAAACAGATCTGAACCACTCTCTCACTCACAATTTGATATAAACATATCGCCATTACAAATTGTATTATAAAATAAATATAGAAAATATCTAATAGTGAAAAAAAACATACTAATTATATATATATATATATATATATATATATATATATATATATATATATATATATATATATATACAATCGTATAAAGAAAGAAAATGCGTTGAGAGTCTATAAATGAAGAGTCGACAATTTAAAAACCTAAAGAGAAGTGGTAGATTATTCCACAATCCTTTCCCTCTTTCTAGTCCCCGTTAAGAGTCTGGCAGCAGCATTTTGGACCAGCTGAAGGCGAGATAAACAAGATTGAGCAATCCCTAAATACAATGAGTTGCAGTAGTCCAGTCAAGTTGAAATAAATGCATGAATAATGGTTTCCAGATCCCTATTAGGAATAAAAGATTTTATTTTAGCGATCAGTCTGATCTGAAAAAAAATTGATTTTACAACTGAATTAATTTGTTTTGTTTTTTCAAATTTAAGAGCTGGGTCAAAGATGACACCCAGATTCCGTGCATGAGTACCAACAGAATTTTGAGAGGATGTTAACACCTTCAGGCCGTCCAAAAACCAACATGCACATTGAAAAAGCAAATGCATGAATGCGAGACATCAGTAGCTGTATTAATATCAGTGATATATATATATACACACACAAGATGGATGGACAACATGTACCAATTTCCAAGAACAATGAAAAACAAGACATGTTACTGTAGTAAAAACTATAAATTGTGGATAATTACACACAACTAACCCTAAACCGAACCCTAACCCTATAGTAAGTACATGTAGTTATTTGTCATTACTCAGTACTTAATGTATAACTACACTGTAACACAGACACTAAGATAACTACACTGTAACACAGACACTAAGATAAAGGGTAACCTTTATTGCTAGGGACAATTCAGTCCAAACATGTCCATAGCGCCCCAACCAAATTTGACCCCCTTTGGCATTAGAGACTTCTTTCAAAAACATTTAAAAAAAATCTTACAACCCTCAAACTTGGAGTATTTTAATTACATTTAATTAAATGAATATTTCAATTCAATTTATATAACAAATGTGGTCTTGGACCACATAATGCAAAAACCACATAATGTTAAAAAACTTGTTTGTACCCCTAATTCAGTTGGAGGATGGGGACCCTACACAACCTTTATCAAGGTTGATTTTAACAGTATCACTGAACTTTTGTGAGGCTTGAAAATGTGATTTAAACCCCAGTGCTATAAAAACTCCTCTGGGAACCAGTTTAGAAAATAAATAAACACATAAATAATGGAAAAATCAATACGTTGAAAGCAAGCCAGTGGGATGCCCCAAACACTTTATCAGAGAAGAGTGAGCGAGCGAGAAGCTGTGTTATGTTTCACGCTTCCCTATGGTCATAATCTTGGCTGAGAATAGAGAGGCCTGCTCCCTCATACAGAAAACATATGTAGCTCCCACGAATAAACGCACACATCACAACGTTAATTCAAAGTTAAATGTTAAGAGAGGTAGATTCAAAGTTTTGAACTTAAATCTAAGCAGCATTGGGCAGTATTTGCGCATTTCTGGCACATAAGTACAGAGAAAGCATGAATCAGCAGTGCTAAAAGTTCAATACTCTTTTGTGTTTGGATATGTGAATCCACTTGCTGTGGAATTCTGACAGGCTGAATGTTTTACATGAACACTTTCACAGACAGTGGTTGGAAAAGCCTGGAGCGCTAGAATGCTCAGATCGGCCAATCAGAAGGTGCGGAATGATGCGGCCGGCCAATCAGACTTCAGAAGCTCCCTGGTTTCCATCAGCGCCAGGGACAAGCAAGTTAAAATTCTGGGTAATAATATTCTAAACAAATTAAGACTTGTTCAAGGCTGGAGGGGGGAAGGAGGAGAAGAAATGAAGAGGCGAGGGAGGGGTTATGTGGTTAAGGACTGTTTGGAATCAGTGAGCTGGCAAATATTCAAGAGTGTAATTCCATTGACATGACCGAAAACGCTTCCCAGAACCGTCACATAATATTTACATTGTGGGGGGATTTTCTGGCCGGAGTTGCATTGTGCCGTCGCAGCAAGTGTGCCAGGCTGATGCAACAAGTGAACAAAAGAACAGTGAAAACATAGACCGCACCCCTATCAACAAGCTACCGGGCTACGGCCGAACCGCTTGTTTCCTTTGTTCGCATTCGAACAGGTGAATGCCCCGACAACAAAATAGGAAATTCAAGTCCGACAGTGACCACTGTAAGCTACAGGTGCATGCGTGCACACAAACAAACACAGAAACTCGTCCGACTGGCATGGAGGCCCTTTCACGCGAGGCACCAAAGCGTGGAGCGGGGCCTCACACACAGAGCATGATGTCAGAGGAAATCTTTTAGTGAATCAATTTATAATCTGTGTGTATGTGACATCGGATGCCCCCTGGCCGCTCCAATTAGGTGCTGACAGCGGAGGCGAGATGGATAGTGGTCCTTGGGGGAACGCGGAAAGTCTGAGCAAGACAGAGAGAGAATTAAAGAAGTTAGAGATACAGAAGGTTTTCAAATTCAGACCTTTCCTATTGGTTACTAAAGGTTTTCAAACTAGGGTCCAATGACACCCAGAGGGCTGCAAGGAAGTGGCTGATAGTTTTTTTGGGTTATCAAAGTTAAACGGACAGCAAGGGATTTTTCGCCACTAGGGGTCGCTAACCTATTTACAATAACAAAGGCGTAGATTGATGACGCAACATTTGCTAGAATTATGGATCTTGTCGTCAACGTCAAGCCGACCGATCTAATAATGTTTATGGATGACTGAATACATCGATGCTTTTATCATGACTGTGATACGAAGCAGGTCGGGATTGCTAAGAGACAGCA
The DNA here is from genome assembly GCF_964197995.2 of Scardinius erythrophthalmus. Lineage (NCBI taxonomy): Eukaryota > Metazoa > Chordata > Actinopteri > Cypriniformes > Leuciscidae > Scardinius > Scardinius erythrophthalmus. Next base: position 16,313,896 of record NC_138245.1, on the reverse strand, counting down.
ATCAGCTCCACACGCGACGCGAGTCCCGCGGATATAAAAGGAATATGGACATTTCATTCTACCGAACTACACGCAGAATTACTACTCACAGGTCAGTTTATTAGACAAATTAAACTTGTAACTTAACGCAGCGCTGTTTCACTTGGTCTAACATTACACTAGCACACTAAACTGCATTTGAATGTTTAAATTGATGTGTTAGTTTGTCTGTATGAGACTAGCAGTAAGCTAGATCAACATTAGAATAACATACAGATCATATTCTGACATTTTATCATTGTTGAACTATATAACATTGATTAGTTTTATGTAAATGTGCTCACCTGTTTAATAAAGTACATGTAGGAGCGGTCGAAGTCTCGGATGTGGAGCTCTCGTTTATATACTGTCTATAGGAGCTCTAGGCATCTCGAAAACACCGCACTGATATTGATTCTCGTTTTAGTTCTCCTTTTTTATCCAAAGTCTGCTTGCCGTGGTCCATAATGTTTGAACGAAACAACAACAGCGTGCAAATAGACATTGCAAACTACAAAGTTGTCCGCGTCAGTCGCCTTGGTTACTATCAGACAGCTCTGGTTCATAGCTCTGGTTGCTATGGCAGTACGAGCGGAAACCAGGGACAACGCGGATATGACGCCATTGGCGGCGACAAAACGGAAATAAAGAAACGGGACGTTTCTTGAATTAAATTACAAATTTCTCCTGGTTTGAAAGTTGTTGGAAACAGTCGGGATAATGTAAGTACACAACTAAAAAAAATATATAACATAGATATAGCGATTTTTGCTATTTTTAAAGCAAAAAAGTTACATATTGTGCCTTTAACATATGCACATAATACAGTATATCCATGAAACAGGTTTTTATATTAACAAACATGTATAATAATACTACTTCATTTTGCAGTCTAAAGATTGGTCAGAATTCAAAAGATTAATTTTGATTATTTTATTCTAAGATAAAATCTTCAGGCAACAAAATATGGCATATGAACCAGCCCTGTAGGGCTTGAGAGGTGCATTTGCACATGTTGAACCGTACTGACATTAACCAACAAGCAGAAATACTGAGTATAAACTCAATGACCTCAGTCTGATAAAGATGTTTGGAACCTTATCTGGAAGACACTGTGCAGAAGGTGTGTATGAAACACTTCTCCAGTTTTGGTAAAAGTGTTCTTGTTCTACAAAGCCTTCGTATCTGAAGAAAGGAGACAGATGAAGACTTGAAGCATATTTGATATTGGGCTAATAATAATTACTGCAAGATAAAAAACAGATCAACAACTTGCCATCATGCAGAATGATAACGGTACTGGTAAACTATACAAAGCCAAACATTCTCCTGAACGAATTAAAGCACACTAGCCGAACTGTTTTCACTACATGCGGCATTACATTAAAATACATTCAGTGAGGGTGACTTCACAGAAGCAATGCTAGCAATGATGTTTTTTATTATGAGTGGTTGTTATGGAGTTGCTAAAGTGTTGTTAACATAGTAAGTTGCTAGTTGGTTGCTTACTGGCCCAAATCCCTCCTTCAATGTAAGTCAATGGGACAGATTTGCAAATCAGCGTAAAAACGCAGTGGAAATTTCTGTGCGTGATCTACTGACCAAGTAGATAAAATTCGGATCATTTCCATAATGACCAACGCAATCTACCAGTTAGCGTCTGTCTGGGTTTAGAGATGCTTTTTTGTGGAGGTAAATAATGGTGCAAATACCAGTGAATTGACTAGCGCAAACCTTAGTAAATCACCTTGCATGATTCATTTAAATACTCTCCTCCCATAAGTTTTGCGAAACTCCTACAAATGCATACGCAATCAGGTCAGCCGCAAAAATAACCCTGTCCACACCTTTTCAGCGCTAATTTTTCCACCGCATGTCTTTAGTAAATCCTTAGAGTAGTTTTTTAATGCCAAAAGAGAGTTTGCGCTGGCACTGTCCGCATGCTGAAACTCTTAAGTCTAATCACTTAAAGTGGCACACCTAAAACAGGAAACAAAGCCAGTCAGATCGTGCAACAAGCCACGAAATTTGACCATACCCTCTTCAAAGCATAAGCGAAACAACCAAATTATAGACAATGGAAACAGAAGATGGCGAGGGCTTCCAGAAAGACTTTTCCTTCACTTTGAGGGTTAAATAAGTGCAGTATTTGACATAAAGCAGTGACATCATCCTCTCACCCCCAAACCTGACGGCTCCCTACGGATGTTTCCAGCCATGGACCGCTGTTATGTGAGCTTAACTAAACATTACAGTCAGTCTTCAGCTTTCAGCAGTCAGTGCTTCGGCAGGTGGGTCCTCCCAACCCACCAAACATCTCCGGCCTTTTACATTGCACAGATATAGGTTTATGCTTTTTATCCGATATTAGTTATGGTTGCAGGTAGAAATTGTGATGAATCTTACACCTATAAGACAAAAATACAATTTCTACCCAGCAAACTAATCACAGCCACATTTATGGCCTTCCCGGCATGCTGTTTGAAATTACATCACCATGATTTCATTCAATTAAGTCCAATACTATCCCTCAGGAGAGCAATAGTGAAGTAGAATTGGCCATGATTACTTGTTCGCTAATAGACGACATTGTGTGTTCTGTGATTTATATTATGTGCTAAAACAATGGGAGTTCATTCATATTGTCCTGCCAGATAAAATCTGGCATGATACATGTATTACTTCAACATCTGTTGACCTTACATTTGGACACAGGAAATGCTGAAATGTGAAGTCAATGCTGATAGCTGGGACAAACATGTGGAAGGAAATCAGCGGGCTATTTAATGTTTCACATCTGAGACATGATAATTGGTTAAAACCTCAAATGCAACCCTACAACCAAATCTGGAATAATTATCGATCGGAACAAGCTCCCGGTCTGAGCCTCTCTCAAGCTGTAATAATAACATTAACTGTCCCGTAAAGCCGTTCACCTTCAACCTCCCATTACCATGCAGCTCGGTGCTCAGACTCCATTTTTCTCCAGAGACAACTGGGGTTAAGTACACAACTCCAGGACACATAAGCATCGCTGCCCCTGAGATAAACTACTGAGAGCGGGGGAGAGCCAGAAAAGGAAAAGATGTCTTCAGAGTTAAAGGCAGGCAAGAGTGTTTTGAGGGAGAAGTAGGATGAAAACGAGTTTGGAGAAGGACGGAGCGAGAGAAGGCGCGAGGGAAATAAATCACAGCATGAGACAGCGAAACTCACCCTGCAATTAGAGGTTAACCTCACACTTGTTTTACAAGGGCACCGCTCTTTCATGAAAAGGGCAATGCATATCACCCTCTAGGAGGGATGACTTACTCCCTTCCCTTATTGCCTTCTGATGCAAGTGTTATTAGATTATCGTTATATTCGTTTTTAAAATGCGAAGCAATTTTATTTAGTTTCATTTTTTATGCTATCACATACTACAGAGGATCAAAGTATAGAGGATAACAAATAAATGAATCAAATAAACTGAACATGTTGTTGCTCAGAGGTATATTCAAGCTCAGGTCACAGGTCTGTGGGCCAGCAGAAGGACAAGACCCCTTTCCTCCCCCCCATCCCAGCCCTTTCTTTCTCTCTCGGTCCCCAGCCAGACCGGCGGCCCTTATTGAAACCATATGTGAGAGGCTGAGATTGTTTTCTGCTCGGATTGAGGCAAACATGCAGAAAATTGTGGGAAGCAAACATAACCCCAAGACCTAGCGAAATACACTAATTAAAACAACCTAACCAGCGAACAGAACGTGCACACAAACCCACAGCGACAAAACCTGACTGAGTTACTGTTAAAATAAATAAATAAATGCAGTAAAAATTTGCTTCTCTGAATATCAAAGGTCCCCTTAAAAAAAAAAGTCTTGACTTAAGGCTGTGCAGATACATTCATATACATATCAGGAGTTTCGAATTGGGGTCCAGGGGCCCTCAGGGAGACACAAGGGTGTAAGAGAAAATAGTGTATTAAAAAAACACTATTGTGAAAATATAATAAAAATTTGAAAAAGTTGTTTCTTTAATCCATTTTAAAATTTAATTTATTCCTGCCAAAACTACATTTTCAGCATCATTACTCCAGTCTTCAGTGTCACATGATCCTTCAGAAATCATTCTAATATTCTGATTTCATACTGAAGAAACCCAGGATTCTTTGATGAATAGAAAGTTTTTTATTTATTTGAAATAGAAATCTTTTGTAATAATGTCAATATATAGTGTCAATTTTGATAAATTTACTGCGTCCTTGCCAAATAAGAATATTAACTTCTTTCCAGAACAATATTTATAAATAAAATGTATTTATTAAAGCTGTCAGAGTTAACACATTAACTAATTAAGTTATTACACAAATAAAAAAACACATTGTAATCTATTGACAGCCATACAGTATAGAATAAAAAAAAGAAATTATTTATAAATTTATAAATATATTATAAAAAGATATTTTATATATATATATATATATATATATATATATATATATATATATATATATATACAGTACCAGTCAAAAGTTTGGAAACATTACTATTTTTTATGTTTTTGAAAGAAGTCTCTTATGCTCATCAAGCCTGCAGTAAAAAAAAAAAAAAGAAAAAAAAAAGTAATATTATGAAATATTATTACAATTTAAAATATTGGTTCTCTTTTTTAATATATTTTAAAATGTAATTTATTTTTGTGATGCAAAGCTGAATTTTCATCAGCAAGGACTCCAGTCTTTGGTGTCTTATGATCCTTCAGAAATCATTCTAATATGATGATTTGATACTCAGTTATTATCAATGATGGAAACAGTTGTGCTGTTTAATATATTTTTTTGGAATTCTTTTTTCAGGATTCATTGATGAGTAAAACGTTAACAGCATTTATTCATAAAAACAGCATTTATTCAAAATAAAAACATTTCTAACAATATAAATTGTTACCATCACCTTTTATCAATTTAACGCATCCTTGTTGAATTAAAGTACTAATTTCTTTAAAAAAAATAGTTATTGTTCCCAAACTTTTGAACGGTAGTGTATATTGTTACAAAAGATTTCTATTCTAAATAAATACAGTTCTTTTTAACTTTTTATTCATCAAATAATCCTGAAAAAAGTATCTCAGGTTATAAAAACAAATATTAAGCAGCACAACTGTTTCCAACATTGATCATAAATCAGCATATTAGAATGATTTCTGAAGGATCATAAGACACCAAAGACTGATGTACTTGCTGATGAAAATTCAGCTTTGCATCACAAAAATAAATTACATTTTAAAGTATATTAAAAAAGAGAAACCATTATTTTAAATTGTAATAATATTTCATAATATTACTGGGTTTTTTTTGTTTTGTTTTGTTTTAACTGCAGGCTTGATGAGCATAAGAGACTTCTTTCAAAAACATTAAAAATAGTAATGTTTCCAAACTTTTGACTGGTACTGTATATATATACCAGTATATATCCAATGACAATATAACATCTAATTATTACATTTAAAAGGTGATTTTATGCTTTTCAAAACGCATCCTAAGATTCATTGTGCATGTTCAGCGATTTCAAATGCAATTCAATCGACTTGTATCGCGTACGATATGTATCGTATCATGAGGCTCAAAATCAGTGATCAGATCCATGTGATATAAATAGGCAAGATCGAGTGATTACTTCTGACTGAAGCGTCACAGCTGTCTGTAACTCATGAAACTCAACTGTTTGAAATCTTGGAGAGTCATCTGAGTAAAGCAGACTAAATATCTATCGACAAAACCATTATGTGCTTGAAGTGATTTAATTGATTGACGCTGGACAGAAATATCAACATTTCAAGCCGTTCTGAGGGATCCAGTCCAGAAAGTCTTGTGATTGTTACGTTATCAGTGAGAGTAACATGCGCTGTAGTGGATTGTGGGTAAAAGGATTAATTTAACAGCAGTGCTAGACAGGAGTCCCAGCATGAGATATGAATCAAAAGCATGACAGATTGGAGTTGAGCAGGAATGGGAGTCTGAACTACACACCAACAACATGAACTATACATCAATGTCTGTATATTGTGCAGCTACCTCAAGTGTTCATGAGTGTGTGTGAACCAGGATTTTTCTACACATGGAAAGGTCTGTATCCAATTCAAATCCTCAGGAAAACCCTGACAAATGAAGTGTCCTGTTCAGCGCAATCACATAAGAGGATTCCTCTAATGCTGATCAACAACCTTGTGAGAAGGCCCGCCAAAAATAGTCCCTCGGAGAGAGGAAAGAGTGGACAGGGCTCATACCGAGTCTACTCATCACACACACACACACACACACACACACACACACACACACAACACCTTGGCCCAAACATCCCTACACTACATTAGGACCATCTGCACACCAGACAGAATTCTCTTGGGTCATTTTTTTGTTTAAGCTGCAAATAGTCTCACGTAGCCAGACGTCGACATAAAGTCTGGTCCACACCGCAAATGATCCTGGTCAAGAGCCGCCCACTTAGACAAGATGTCTGACTAATATGTAAAAAACTGGACACAAGTTAGAGAACAAAAAATATGTACAATGTGTTATATATATGTACAACATATATGTATATGTGTAGCAAAATATAAATGTGTGCTCAATAATATATAATTTTCCTTTGATTCAAACTAAGACTCAGTGCCAAAAACTTTGTAAACGTCTTGACTACTCTTTAGATAAAACCTGTTCATGCCAACTCGCATAAAGACCTTGCCATTTTGGAGCTTGAAGTGGAATTTACTGAATTGCAATAAAAAAAAAATTCAAAAAAAAGGAATTACATTCGTCCAACACAGTCCAAACACTTACCAAACAAAACAATTAATTGTATCATTCATTTTTACTAATCTTGCCTACTTATTATTTATATATTTTAATATGTTAAATAATGTCCAAGAAATACAGTAATCAAAGCCATTTTAAGTCAAACAATAACACATGTCCTCCACATTGTATTCAGTTAACTATATAAAAATAAATATTGACTGTCTATTTTAAATAACTTTACTCATTAGTTATGGATGTCTTGCTCTATTTTGAAGAAATTTGGGTAAATTAGAGCATTCTAGAAAATGAATAGAAAATTATTATTAAAAAAAATTATGTAGTTAATTTCAAACACTATTAATACAGCGTTTCATTTAATTTATTACACTCTCAGAAAAAAAGGTACAAAAGCTGTCACTGTGGCGGTACCTTTTCAAAAGGTACACCTTTGTACCTAAAGAGTGCATATAAGTCCCTCAAAGGTACATATTGGTACCAAACGTGTACATATTAGTACCTAAATAGTACATATTAGAAACATTTTGAAGGGTACTGTCCCAGTGACAGCTTTTATACCTTTTTTTCTGAGAGTGTATAAGTTATTGATTTAGTAACATTATTAAAGGTACTCTGTAACTTTTGGCCCTCTAGCAATTAAAAAACAAAACTGCATGCATTCTGTGGAAGAACATTGTTTTGGTTGTGCTTCGGCTCTGACTGTGGATGAATATGACCCTTCACACCTGATAATGATTTATAATGAACCCTGTTAGAGAGCTTCATATGGCAGTTTATCTGTTCAATAAAATACCTTACTCACTTGATGAGTACTAAAAACGCCATCTCTGTGTCAGATTGTTTTACAACAATTCATGTCCCTCAGTTCTACGAAAAGCCAAGCCAATGTTGATTCTCGCTTTATTTACGAGCTCTGTTGCGTCCTCTTTTTGCCAGCAGACTCTCCTCTATTCTGCGTTTTTTTAAATGAGATTTAACATACTAATGCCACTTCCACACCATACACTCAAAGTAGCCGGAGCAACTTTTCTCTATTTACGAATATGACGAGTGACGTATGCACACAATTTCCTACGAAAACCATTCCGACAAGCCTAAAATATAAACACTTATAATAGGCTTACCTTATAAGTATTACAGTGCTATGCATAAGTTTAGACACCCATGCTAAAGTTGACTAAAAAGAGGAATAAAAAATCATCTTTTGGAAACTGAACTTAATGCCTTAATTAAAAAAATTAGGAAAAATCCAACCTTTAAGGACACCAATTTTCTTTGTGAATGAATAATGTATCGTAAATAAATAAATGTTCTTCCTTAAAATACAGGGTGCATAAGTTTGGACACCCCTATGTTAAATTCCCATAGAGGCAGGCAGATTTTTATTTTTAAAGGCCAGTTACTTCATGGACCCAGGATACAGCATGGAGTATTTTCCATAAGATCATCTCTCAATGCAAATCAAACCAGCTATTAGGCTAACTGAAATAAAACCATGCCAATCTCTAGGTATGGTGAAGGCTATGTGATGATGTGGGGCTATTTTAATTCCAAAGGCCAAGGGAACTTTATCAGGATGCGTAGTATCCTGGATCCATGAAGTAACTGGCCTTTAAAAATAAAAAACTGCCTGCCTCTATGGGAATTTAACATAGGGGTGTCCAAACTTATGCACCCTGTATTTTAAGGAAGCACATTTATTTATTTACGGTACATTATTCATTCACAAAGAAAATTGGTGTCCTTAAAGGTTGGATTTTTCCTAATTTTTTTAATTAAGGCATTAAGTTCAATTTCCAAAAGATGATTTTTTATTCCTCTTTTTAGTCAACTTTAGCATGGGTGTCTAAACTTATGCATAGCACTGTATATATTATATTATATTACCTTATGTAATATAGCTTAGTGAATCAGGGTAAGACGAAAACACAGGATTGATGTATTGACTAATTCAAATGTTAATTTTGACCAACAAAAAAAGTTACATAGTGTAATATCACAATATTTTCTTGGATAATATTAATGGATAAAAATATTTGAGTGCTTTTTGGTTTAATTCTACTTCCTGTAATTTCAACTCAAATTCTAATTCCACATCCTGTTTGCTACCACAGTTCAAATTCCGTAAATGAGTTGAACTGAAACGGCATTTTCTGCTCAGTTGTGAATGGCAAGCACAAGTCATCTGAATGAGTGCGAGTGTCATCAGTGGTGTAGATATGGAACATGAGGAACACTGACCCAGCGGGAGCTGGATTAGCAGTTTAGTTTGAGGTTTGGAGAGAGCTGAAACTTTTTTCTCACCAACAGCCTCGGCAACAGCTGGTCTGCCGCGTCACGGTTGACATGCAACCCTCCATGCCAGCACCAGCCCTTGCTATTACACAGCCAGGATGGGAACAACACCTTCATCCTGACATTCTTCAAAACTCTCACATTTCAGCTGGAGGCACGATGTGCTCAGGTGGAGGGTAGAAACGAAGCCTTCGTGCCTTCACACGAGTGCTATAAATCATTCACTCATACAGAATGTGCCACAGGTAAAATAAACAGAAACTCTGCCAGTCAGCCAACTAGCTGAGAGACAATAAATACAAACCAGTATGGATCAACGCTAACACACATACTATATACATAATGTACTCACGCATGCAAGTCTACACACATATAATTGTGAAACATGCTGAGGAATGTGCATGGCAAGCATGTTTAATGTCTGCTAATCAGACCAAATAAAGACAATGAAATGGATCACAGAGTAATGAGACAGGGCTAACGAGCTGGATGGCTGAGCTCTGTAAAGATCTGATTGAAGTTATATTAAATCCAGCCGTGAAGAATAAAGTTTAACCCTCAGAGACCCACTGCAGTAGCTAAAGCATATTGCCTAAAGCAGTTATTATTATTATTATTATTATTATTATTATTATTATTATTATTTATTTATTTCAAAATTAAGAAGTAGCAATAACCATTTCTGCAAGTTTAGGGTCAGTACAAATTGTTATTTTTTTATAATTGGTGAGCAGTCTCACCAATAATACATATGATTATAATTAAAACTGTTTTCTATTTTAATATATTTAATACACAAGTTGTCAACAGTCATTAATAAATTATAGATCAATTACAAATGAGTTCCGACAGTGCTTGAAACTCTATAGGGTTGTTTTGACATTAACATATCCAAAATATCCAAAATACTCAAAAGTCCCTTCCTGACCTGCAATATTAATGCTGGATTTCTGAGGGTTGAATAATTCAAAGCCCCTGTTACTTTGTTCTCTCCATTTAACTTCTTTCAACTGTCATTTCCAATCTTTTATAAACTGAGAATGAGAATGTTATTTTGACCCTTTCAACAAAGTACTGTGAAAAATTGACAGGAAATTGATTGAAGAATAAATGCACCAGACAAGCATAAAGAAACCGCACACCCCTGCCTCTTATCCTCTCTTTGCTTGCGTTATAAAGTAGAGAGAAGCAAATCCACACTGAACTGCAGGTCAAACATACACACTTCCACCTGTTAGCGGCACAGCCCACTGTGACCAATGAACAACAGCAACATAAACACAGGGATAAGTCAGACAAATTGATCTCGGGCAGGTCCAAGACCTCTGGGGCTTTTTGGCTTCAGTGTCAACTAGAGATCACAAGAAGGGTGGAGCGAGAATGAGAGGAAAGAATCTGAGACGAGTTTGATTTAATTTGATAAGAAATGCCTTAAGCATTCTGTCAAACACTGACACAATGCAATAAACAAAAGAATGAAGGAAATCGCACTCTGAAAAATTCCTCTTCATCATAACAATATTCAGGTAAATGCATTTAACAGAACAGTTTCAAAACAGTGTCACTTCAGCTAGTGTTCTTCCAGAATCCTGTTATCTATATCTACTCCAGTGGTTCTCAATCAGAAGGCCTCAGCAAACTTCTAATGCAGGGGTGTCCAAACTCAGTCCTGGAGGGCCACTGTCTTGCAGAGTTTAGCTCTAGCCTGCCTCAACTCACCTTCCTGGAAGTTTCTAGAATGCCTAAGACCTTGATTATGTGGTTCAGGTGTGTTTTATTGGGGTTGGAGCTAAACTCTGCAGGACAGTGGCCCTCCAGGAGCAGGATTGGACATCCCTGTTCTAATGGGTCCGCAGGATGACTTAAAATGAATTAAATTAAAAACACAATTTGATTTAGACTAAAATAATAAAATAAAAAGCAGGTAAACTGAATAATTGTTTAAAGGGGTGGTTTAGGATTTTGGACATCGGACCTCATTTCCAAGTTAGCCTGGGTGTTATTTATCAGTGGAGACAGTTTTCAACATTTTTCATCCAGTCCTTCCAGTTGCATAGTTCGCCGGTGCTAGGCTAGCGCGAGTCAACAGTAACTGCTAGCCTGCCATTAAAAATAGTTTTACCCACTCCACAGTACAGCAAAATCAAATAAATCATAACGCCAGACTATCGATGTAAATGTCTGTTCAGAGAATAATGTTAGAAATCAAACTACTCTTGCATCTCAATGATCGTTTACATTTACAGGAACTAGTTTCTCAGCAGCGGCGGAAGTTTACTTTGCTCCGGTTAGTACTGCGCCGAAAAGTAAACACAGAACAGAAGCGCACTACAGTCGGGACGTCTAGCTAGCTAGTAGTAGTCTCGGTTGCCTACGTAACTTAATATTACTCCGCCGCTGCTGTAGACTGTGCTAATAAATACAGGGAACAAAGTATAACTATTGCAATGCGATGAAAGGGTAGTTTGATATCTAACATTATTCTCTCAACAGGCATTTACATCGATAGTCTGGCGTTATAATTTATTTTCTTTTGGTGTACTGTGGAGTGGGTAAAACTGTTTTAATGGCAGGCTAGCACTTACCGTTGACTCTCGCTAGCCTAGCACCGGCGAACTATGCAACTGGGAGGACTGGGTGAAAATTTTTGAAAGCTGTCTCCACTGATAAATAACACACAGGCTAACTTGGAAATTAGGGTCCGATGTCTAAAATCCTGAACCACCCCTTTAAGTATAGGTTTACATGATGTACTAAAAACAGAATTGCGTTTTCACTTACAAACAACAATGTTGTCAAAATGAACGCCGTTCACACGGATCCGCGAAATGACTAAAAACGCTGCATTATGCTGCCAGGCCAGTAGATGGCGATTCCACTTTGTAAAGAAATATGGCTATAGACTGATCCCGTAATATGCATGCGCATGACGTCACCGTTTTCGCAAATTTGCGATTTTGTAGTTTACACAGAGATGATAACACTATCGTTTTCAAAAACCTGCACTTTGAAACGCGTTTTCAAAAAGTTCGTATTTTCAGACCCTCAAATACCATTGTTGTGTAAATGAATGGCAAAAACGCATTAGAAGTTTCCCCGTTGAAAACCTTAAACCCCTTCATTTTAATATACAGCACAAAATTTATGGTGTTATAAAATTGCAACAAAACGAGGTTTGGAACAACATGAGGGCGAGTAAATGGTGCAAGAATTGTGACAGAAACATCCACTCTTGCATTGCGTGTTTGTGCATTTTGGGGGGCGGAGCAATGAAGAGAGGGGGTGTGTTTGTTTAGGCTGATTTCAGCATCTGAATATAAGCAAATGCTGAGGGAAAAACATTTTCAGACATCTCGGTAATAACTAATGCAGAAGTTGACAGGAGCGCAGCTCAAGGCGTAGGTGTTTCATAACTACATTCTTACAAGGTTGCCAGTTCTCCTCTCCTCTCCGCTCTCACATCTGTGCTCATACACAATGAGGACCGTCAGTACTGTGTGAGCTATATCTGCAACAGCACTCTTCTTCTGTCTGTCTATCTGCCTCTCTCATTCTCACGCTCTCTCTCGGGCGAGTGTCAAGGACCATGAGAAAGTGCTGTGATCGGATCCCTCCATCAACATGACAGAAACATTTCTAACAAATTCCATATTTATTTGTAATACTACTGTTCCACTGCAGCAAATAGGCCTATATATATATATATTTAAGCGTAGGTTACAACAGTGTTAGGTAGAGGAAATGGTTTTATCTTCCAGTCGGCTTTTATAAAGTTGATTAAAATTGTGCTCTTTGATGTTCCTAGTAATCTGAGTGCTGTGGTCTTTTTTCAGATTTCGTGCAGATGGTTATCAGATTTGCCCTAATCCTGTTATGCCCTCTAGTGGATGAAACCAGAATACACTCTATAAGATAATATAAGTGTAATATGTATATTCTGAGGCTTGTGGAGTCAATTAGTAGCTTTGTGTGAGAAACCGAGACAAACTTATGTCATTTTTCAGTGAAAATCTTCTCCTGTTAACAGTTTGCAACAGGATCACCTGAGAAATGGATCATTTAGAAATCATTTACGAAGAGCCGGCTGAAAATAAAGATTAATTCAAGAATTTGACTTTACTCATAGAAATTTATGAACTTACTAAAGCTAGAGACAGCTGCAATCGGTCCGAAATTTAGTGAATAATGATTTTTAATTGGCTTGTTCCCCACACAAAGCTGTCGAATGGCTTCAGAAGACTTGTAGTGAATGAGTCTTATGAACCAATGTTATAAGTTCACAGTGAATTTTATGATATTTTATGTCCATAGTCCTTTTATACTTTCATAAAACTGAAAACAGTGGCCATGTTCATGTTCACAGATAAAAAAATAATTCTGGAACAACATGATGAGAAAACTACCTTTGAAAAGACCTTTTTTGAGGTTAATGGCTAAAATAACAGTACCACAGATTTTGATTTTTAAATAAATTAATAGTTTTGTTCTGCAAGGAAGCATTCAATTGATCAAATGTGATAGTAAAGACATTCTATTTCAAATAAACGCTGTTCTTTTGAAAGTTCTATTCATCAAATAATCCTGATTTTTTTTATGGTTTCCACAACAAAAATGTAATTACACAGGAATTAATTGCATTCTTAATACTCAACTATAAAACATTTATTTTAAATTGCAATTATATTTCACAATTATTACTATTTTTACAGTATTTTTGATACCCAATCTGTATTTTTAGTCAAAAAGGTAATACTCCTACTGTTCATTTATCATCATCATGCATGCAGGGTTCCTTTATACACCAGCCTTTTTGTTTGTCATTTAACTGCTTGCAATCCTTTCTCTCTTCTACATGCTCAACTAGCGCATATCGATGGGCTGCATCTCATCACAACCTCTTGTCTGGGGTTCTTTAATGAATCTGCATAATGGAGAAGACCCCAATTAAATCCTTGCGTGAGGAGGACTCGGCATCCAGGGTAAACAAACTTACCCTGACATGGTTGCAGCGCTGGATAAGATAGAGGGCCGAGAAAATGAATTAGCTTCCTGACACACGTCAAAGCCAATCCCAAGGAAGAAGCGGGGCACCTCTCGGCACCTCTATTTTATCTGGCCCTTAGTATTCCGCCTGAGCCGCCCGCTCGTATCCAAAATGTATTCATTTATTCAGAAGTCCTTGGAGAAATCAGAAAAAGCTTGTTGTTCTTTTTTCTTTGTGTCCAGATGGAGTTTGCGTGAATAACGTGAGTTAAGTGAGGCGGAAAATAAGTACAAGATTGCCCGCCAGTGAGAGACGATATCACCTCACGAAAAAATGAGTGTCACCTTCATGCACACAACAGGTTTTCTTTGATTTCGAATATTTCCCTCCTTTTATCTTCGTCTTCTGTCAGTACGTGGTATTGGAAAACAAATGAAAACATATGAGCTTTGCCTGAACTCAAATAAGAATTATCATGCAATGCAGGTGTGCGAGGAAGCAGATGATTAATCAAAGGGCGATAATGAGAGATCTATTTTTTTTTTTTTAAAGCATCTTCTCTTGGGTTGGAGGGATACGGTGTGTTTCACCTTGTTGTTCCTCTGCCTGATGCTTTTTCCATTGCTAATTAGTTTAATTAGCTAGATAAATTGGTAATACAAAAAAAGCTGATTGAATGAGAAAACCGAGGGTACGTTACCACGCCAACGATATGCTTAAAACGAAGAAGTTTTTCCCCCATTCACACGGATCCGCGAAAACGATTAAAAACGCTGTATTCTGCTGCCAGGCCAGTAGATGGCGATGAACCACTATAGATTGAACCCGTAATACGCATGTGCATGACATAATCGTGTTCAGATATTGGCGTTTTTGTTGTTTACACGGAGATTGTTTTTAAAAACTTGCACTTTGACATTCATTTTCAAAAGTTTACATTTTCAGGTACCCAAAACAATGTTGTCATGTAAACGAACGGCCAAAACGCATAAAAAGAAATGATTGAAATGATTGATTTTAGTTGAAAACGGTGTCGTGTACACAGCCCCTGAAAGGGGTCAAAATCTTGCTTAAAGGAGAACTCCGGTCAATTTTAACATTGAGCTCATTTTTTTGTAAATTTGGAGTGCTGTCAATACAGAGAACAACGACAAAAATCGGTGTTGCCTACACCGTGTTATCCTCTTTTTAAAATTTGCACCCTGTTGACTTCAATGGGGCAAGTTTTAAACCTGCTTTTAGCCTCTTAACATCCTTGATGTGTCATTACAAGTGCACAGCTAATGTGAGTGATTCCTTCAGAGTGATCACGGGTGAATCTGACTGCAGTAGATGTGAAAGATATTAATAAAAATTATGTTATTTAAGCCAGCGCACATACCTGTATTTTCTTCCTGTTTTCGGTCGAAGTCCACAGTAGTCGATTGTCGAGTTCACGCGCGTGATCATAGGTAACTAAACCTATGCGTGTGAACTCGACAATCGACTACTATGGACTTCGACCGAAAACAGGATGTAAATACAGGTATGTGCGCTGGCTGAAATAACATCATTTTTATTCATATCTTTCACATCTACTGCAGTCAGATTCACCCGTGATCACTCTGAAGGAATCACTCAACATGGCTGGGCACTTGTAATGACCGGAGTTCTTCTTTAAAGGAATAATTCACTCAATTTTTTAAATTCTGTTTACATTTACTCATCATTACAAACTGTACTTCTGTGAAAAAAAGAAGACATTCTGAAGACTGTTTTAACTGCTTTTATGCATGCGAATGATGAAAGTCAGGGAGGTTAAAAACAACACTGGTCACCTTTAACTTTCATTGTATGAACAAAAAACAGAAATGACATGAGAGCGAGTAAATTATGACAATTTTTTAGAACTTTTGGTCACTTTATATAAGGCGTCTTTACCTACTATGTACTTACTGTACATATAAAAATACTGTGCACTTACTGTATTCATGATGCATTGTGAAACACTTACTGCTATTGAAGTGGGATACGGGTAGGTTAGGACAGGTTGGTTAAGGTGCAAGGGAAGGGTCAACAGTGTAATTACAGCTGTTTTTACTAAAAATAATTACAGCTGTAATTGCATGCATACCTTTTTAAATACAAGTACAATGTAAAAACATGAATGCACACAATAAGTGCTTTGTATCAAATTATTTATCAAATTTAAATGTAAGTACTTAGTTAAAAACACTTAATGTAAAGTGGGATCTATCCCTTTAAGAGATATTCAAATCAAATTCCAATCTCACAGCATTGCTATAATTAAGTAAAATAATGGAGTATTAATACTTTATAGAGAAAAGCCAGCCTACCTCCCTAAGGACTGTGCTGCCATAACCTCTGTACAACCCTCTGAAACCCTGCAATGAGAAATCAAAAAGAGTTGTCATCTTTGTGCAAACAAAAAGACATGGCATTTTCATGACTGACTGCCTTACAAAACGACTTATTTATCAATGAATCCACCCGTCAATCTGTGTTTAACAGGACAGCTCGAGTGAACTGAAGAGCATTGTTCACTGTAAGCCAAGCTGACGATATACGCGCACCTCTTCTTGTAGTGTATTCAGCAGCACCCGGTAGGTATTGAGGGAGGGATTGGCCTGTGTTCTCTGCTTCACCACTTCAGTCGGCACACGAAACAGACAGGCGACCTGTGTATGAGGAGGACAAGAACACTCATCAAAATGTCAAATAGTGCTACTCACACAAACAGATACTTAAGTACACTGCACAATATAGCTGTTTGAAAACAGGAAATAAAATAGCATTTATAGTTTAAAAGAGTAGATTTATATTTAAACAACTGAAAAAATATCTGAAAAGTGGAAAAAGATTATAAATAAAATATAAAATTGTATATACTATATATAATTATTTTTTAAATAATAACTTTATGTATGTATGTGTATATATACACACACACAGTAGTGGCCAAAAGTAATGCCCGGAGCTGGATATTGTTTATAATAACCATCAAAATATGGGGAAAATATTTTATATTATATATATATATATATATATATATATATATATATATATATATATATATATATATATATATATATATATATATCATCTAATATTTATATATATAATATTTATATATAATTTAAATATGATCGAAGAACAAAACCCTAAAGTGGTATAAATCTGGAAAAATGATTTGGCAAAAAAATTATTTTGGCACACTACAGCTACACGTTTTATTTAACTATGCAAAGGAAATGCATAAAAAACCATACATTGACTACAACATAATCAGTAATTAATTTTTCATTGATTCTCTCTTGTTTTTTGCATGTGTGTGTGAGAAATAATTTTAATTTATTTACTTTTACAGACTTTTTTCTAATATTTACAAAAATACTGATTAATAATATGATTTTAGAAAATGTAACAAATAATTTGTCAGACAAATGAGCCTACTGCATTGTTTGTATTAATTAGAATACAACACAGCATCTAACCATTAACAGTTCCACAAAAATTTGATATGAAAACATTTATAATTTAAAATGTTCATGTAACTTAAAAACCCTTTACAAATGACTAACAAAATTCCCATGTATCATACAAGTCAAAACACTGCTTTTCTCTCTCTCGCTCGCTCTCTCACAGACACACACACACACACACACACACACACACACACACACACACAACAGCTGAATTCCAGCAAACATGCATTGTCGATAGCTGGAGTGTGGCATTATTCAAGCTCATTCTTCAAGGCCGCATCCCCCTCTAAACTACACTTGTGGTGCATTACTTCTCCTCTCCATGCTGAGGGCGGAAATACCAGGATGAACCGAGGATGGAAAGCAATCTTCCCAACCACGGGGAGTTTTACCGGGCCCCCCACCAGACCCCCAGACTCACGCTGGATAGAAGTAATCTCTTCTGAATGACACTGACGGAGCAGGCGTGGGGTGCTACTATGAGAGAGGTTAGGTTCACAGTGAGCCCAGCTGACACCCTACAGGCACGGTGTGTGTGAACAAGCTACGGTAGTTTGCGCTCTAGATGAGTCTGGCAGGCGGCAGAGCATCTTCTTGCACACTGAAGATGCCGAATGAATGACCACTTGGCTTACAAAACAGCATGCAAGACTTTGCGGTATGGCTTGACACAAATGTACAAGATCCAGCTGAGGAAATCTGTATGTGTTATTTCCACTGAGAAAAGTAGGATCAGTGGGGAGGGCTCGAATCTTAAACAAGCCAAAAGCGTGTACCAAGAGTGCCACCCAGCGGTGAAACCCGGGACCTGCGACCATCGGTCTCTTACTGAAACTGACAGGGCCCATTTTACCGAGCTCATTACATTCTCTTTTTGCTGGGTTAACATTTATGAAACACTAAACATCACGTCCTCTCGTGTAATTCTCAAACGGATCAAAATTACAGCACTAAATAGAGAGGGAAGTGGATATGACAAGTAATTCTTGCCGTAATTGAATTGGTGGGAGCGAGTGCGCGCCGCAGCAATTTCGTATCATCTCGCAGGGGAGTTGATGGAGGACTGGCGAGAGATTATATCAGATCAATTACCGACATTGTGCATTTCTGGGTAATTTACAGGGAGCAGTGAGGAGGAAAACTAGTTTGAGGACATTTTTTAAATAAGTGGATGTCGAAGTCTTTAGAGTTTCGCCGTGTTTATGGACGTACCTGTGTGTGTGACCAGTCAGGCGATTATCGAGGCACTGACTTAAAGGCAGTTTTGTACTAATTAACGTTTGGTTACATTGTTGGAAAGAGTTATGGTTATACTTATTATTGTGAGATACATTTTGGTCTCTGTGTTTTTGCATTCACATCACCATTTATCTTAATTTGCGAGTCATTTGGAGGAGGTGGCATTAATTAGTCGCTGCCTCTGATCCAAGCGCGCGCTTGGCGCTTCCCGTTCCCGGCGCTCTGCGCTCAGTGCGCTGCTACTGAGGCGGGAAACGAACCCCTCAGACCCATGAGGGGGAAACTCTCAGTGCCAGGGCAACACGACGACCAGAGGCCAGCACTCAGACACGACAGGTCGCTGAAGAAGCAGGGGATATTAAAGCAAGGCACGACGCTTATTTTAGCACTGGGTGAATCAGTTCAGGGCCGCTTGTCTTGTCCTCGCGCTGTTTTTTACAACACAGAGTAACACACACCTATAAAGGGAATGATTGAATACTTGACGCTACACTTTAAACGGATTGAAAAACATTTAGGTTTCAGTTTTATTATAAGCTTCATAGAAATCACCATAAAACGTGCATTATATGCATAATACCTAACACCTTATAATCAGTTGTTTGCATAAATGTAACAGTTATGATTCTTCAACTATGCATTAGGCCTACTATGCATTGTAAAAAGTCATTTTAATTAACCATTTTAACTATATTTCAAATTATACATAATACATTATGATACTTATCTATTCAGGGTTATGCCATTAAAGGCTGTAATGAATTAACGCACAAGATCAACACACTAATGTGTTATATCATGTGTTAAATTGCATTATACTCTTGGTGTAACAGAGAATAGACTGTAATTTATTATAACTTGTTAAAATTAAAAGATATAACATAGAATTCATATTGTAAGGCATTAGTAATTCATTTGAATAATTTTATAATTATTTTAATTATACATACATCTTAATGTAAAGTGTTACCAGAAGTGTTACGCACTGTCATTTAAAAGTTTGGGGTCAGTAAGATTTTAATTAATTTATTTAATTTTATTTATTTATTTATTAAGGATGCATTGCATTGATCAAAAGTGACAGTAATTTAGAATGTTTTAAAAGATTTCTATTTCAAATAAATGCTGTTCTTTTTAACTTTGTATCCTGAATTTTTTTTATCATGGTTTCCACAAAAAATATTAAGCAGCACAACTGTTTTTAACATTGGTAATACTAAGAAATGTTTCTTGAGCAACAAATCAGCATATTAGACTGATTTCTGAAGAATTATGTGACATACGACTGGAGTAATGATGCTGGGAAATCAGCTTTGCCATCTCAGGAATAAATTACATTTTAAGTTATATTAAATCATATAAATAATATTTCATAACTGTTTTGCTGTATTTTTGATAAAATAAATGCAGACTTGGTGAGCATAAGAGACTTCAAAAGCATAAAAAATCTTACTGATCTGAAACTTGGTAGTATATGTAAATCTATAAAGTAATTCAAAACTATTTTGCCATTTTACCCACAAACCTGAGGCCATTTTTTAAATCCCAACACAACAAATTTCCATTACCATAAAATAAACCAAGGTCAATCTCACATCTGTGGTTCCAGACATCAATAGACACAGCTGGAACATTCCAAACAGACCATGAACTCGGAGCGCACGCCTCCCAGCAGTGTTTCAGGAAGTTGGAATTACAACAGGCATCTGGAACAATCTTCACCAGATCATCCTACAGGTGCCTTAAAAAAACAACAACAGAGTCCCCTCGGGTCCTTATGGAGCGATGCCTCCCAAAATCTATCTGCACAGACCAATCTCTGCCTGACACGTCCCCCATTCTCTTCCTTAAATAATACCAATGCATGTCCAGAGAGAGCATTGCTAACCCAACACTTCAATTTTGGATTGCCTATTTTTTAGATATTTCAAAGACCTGCCAGGTGAGAAGAAGAGGGGGTGGGAAAAGGTTGAAAATGAGCCACAGTACAATGCTCAGGCTTGATTAGTACAATAAATCACAAGCAACCGTATTCTCACCGGCAATACATGGATTATTTGCAGTTCCAAGCTTAGCGGGGTGCCAATCGTCCTCCTCCAGTCATGCTACACGCTGTTTTCACCCAACAGCCATTGGGAGAGACACGGTTTATAAATGTAGGAAAAGTGCTCCTTCAGCTTGACAAATGAGCTTTCGGAGAGCGTGTTGGGCAAATGGGAATGAAGATAAATCTGATATAATGGCTAGATAACAGCCTACTATGGCCCTGACAAACACCATCAGCTATTGCATTCTTTATAGCACAGACTGAAAAAGAAGAGATAGAAATGACTGCTGCTATTATTACACAACAATAATATAGAAACCTTTCATATGATTGTATGAAGAGAGAAGCTGGACTTAAGAGAGAGTGGTAAAGGTGAATAAAGTGATAACATTTCCAGACAATTTAAATCTAGCTGGTTGTAGATCCGAAACTACAAAGGCAAAGCCTGAATCCCTGAGCTTAAAGTCCAGGATCCACATTGCGTTTGATTAGTGCGCTAGCGCTAACCTTATAGGGTCAACCGGATAACTATGACAGTACAGCAGTGGCGAAAATTTTTTATTCTATCTTGAAAAGTAATAGGGAAAAGTACAAAGTAATAGGAAATACTCAAAGCAATTATTGCACAAAATGGTTTGATGCAAAACTGGGCCAGAAAACTCCAAATCTAACAAATTATAAACGAATGAGTCATTAAACATATCCAGTCGTGAAACCTATTAGCGAGAACTTGTATAATGGCACAAGTTACGCAAGTAGGATGACTATGTCTTCTGCTCCAGACGGCCTGAGGGGAAGACTTTCATGGCTAAGCTGCGGGATTACGGGCTTTGAACAGGGCAACGTGTACCCACAACACACTGGGATTCAGCTGGGCCCTTTTTGAAGAGTGCAAATCCTGCTGCACCAGGCAAAGGGTTATCAACAGACCTGACTTCAACTTCACCTTAAATTCAACTATCTTGGGTATTGGTGAAGGCTGACCTCTTCACTTGACTTTTTTTCTTGACTTATTTTTTGAACCATGTGTAATGGCCATGTTTAGCACGTAATGATATTTGCTCCAATTTTCCAAGCAAAATGCCACCTTTCCCCACTCCAGAGTGTCTTCTTCAGAATAGAGTAGATGTTTAATGGTTAATTTAATGGGTAATAAACTGAAATGATCAACCCAATTACAATAGTTATATACTGTCACTTGAAATTGCGTATTGAGATGAATAAGTATTAGTATTAGTAGGTCCATGTAGAATTTCTTCTGCTCTAATGATGTTGAGGAAAATCTGCTTCTGAATTCTACTGAACAGATTTAAATTTGGTCAAATACTGTATATTAAACAGAGCTGAGAAGACTGAAGTCTGTGATTTGATTTCAACATTTTATGCTGATTCAAAAGGACAATTAATCTTGTCATAAGACAAAAAAAACTTGCTCTATATATATATATCTATAAAAAAAAAATCTGTTATGCTCACCAAGGTTACATTTATTTGATAAAAAAATACAGTAAAAACGGTAATATTGTAGAATATTATCACAATTTAAAATAACTGTTTTCATTTTAAATATATTTTAAAATGTAATTTATTCCTGAGATGACAAAGCTGAATTTTCAGCATCATTACTCCAGTCTTCAGCGTCACATGATCCTTCAGAAATCATTCTAATATGCCGATTTGATGCTCAAGAAACATTTCTTATTATCAATATTGAGAACAGTTGTTCTCAAAATTTTCCAAGATTCTTTGACAAATAGAAAGTTCAAAAGAACAGCACTTATTTGAAATAAAAATATTTGTAACATTGTAAATATCTATACTGTCACATTTGATTGTTTAAATGCATTCTTGCTCAACAGTGTTCATTTCTTTTCTTTTCTTTTTTTTTTTGGGGGGGGGGGTATATTCTTTTAATTAAAAACTGGCAAAAAAATAAATAAATAAAATACCCCACATATTAGTCACATGTTCTTTTAAGTGATGAAGGCAATCCATACAGCATGGAATAACTAATAAATGTCCATTGCAATTTTTAAATCAATTAAATGCATCCTTGAATACATAAAAGAAACATAAAATGTCAAAATGATTCCAAACTTTTGAATGGTAGTGTATGTATTAGATTGCATTACATTTTTTAAGGTGGAGTATGCTCTAAGGAATGATTAAATGCTTGTGTGTTGGATCGTTCTGGACTGCAATAGCTCTGAGCTTACAGAATTTCACTAGCAGAGGAAATGAAGGTGCTCCTTACAGCTCCAGCACCTAAATCTCCCTTGACAAAACTGCAAGACTTGTCTCTATGAAAAGAGTTATGTCAATAGACGACAACAACAAGATCCTATTTGGCCAGCTGGTGGGAAAATAAAGGGTCGCCTATGGCCCAGCTCTAACCCAGAGCAAAAAACATCCAACAAAAACACATTCTAAGCCTTCTGCATATTTGTCTCTGAAATGGACATACTGCTCATTTGGACTGCAATGGGTAAATGATGATAAATACAAGGACAAAACAACAGGAAAGAAAGAATAATAACAGGAAACCTACGATTTCTCCTAGTGAAGCAGCCAGCATGTGGGTGAAGGGGGTCAAGCTTGTAGCAGTGTAGCCAGCGAAGAACGACTTGGTGCTTTCATAGGTGACAAAGAACGCAGCAGCTGGAACCAAGAAGAAACACTTTGTTTGAGGCAAACTATTTAAAGTTGGCTTGAAACCAGTTGCGATGGTCTTTTTCTTCCCTATTGTGATGTACACTGATGACCCAGAACATTATGACCACCTGCCTAATACGCTGTTGGTCCTCTGCATGCATACGGGTGTGGGTGTGGGTGTGGGTGTGTGTGTGTGTGTGTGTGTGTGTGTGTGTGTGTGTGTGTGTGTACGTGTGTATACCACAGGTGTGGCATATCAAGAGGCTGATTAGACAGCATGATAATTGCACAGGTGTGCCTTAGGCTGCCACACCTGTGAGGTGAATGGATTATCTCAGCAAAGGAGAAGTGCTCACTAACACAGATTTAGACAGATCTGTAAACAATATTTGAGAGAAATAGGCCTTTTGTGTACATAGAAAAAGTCGTAGATTTTTGAGTTCAGCTCATGAAAAATGGGGGCAAAAACAAAAGGGTAGTGTTTATTTTTTTTTTCAGTGTATATATATATATATATACACACACACACACACACACACACACACAAACATGTATACAAATCAAGGTACAACATATATAACAATATAATATTTAAATTACATCAATCTATAAGTAATAATTGTAGACTAGTATAGTACTCAGGCATTATTTATATATTATAGAAGTAATTTGTATTGATGTACCATAATACCTAGAGGCATCAACTCACCAGTTACTTTTTTATCAATATTTATGGAGAGAAGTGGACTGAAAACTGTATCATTTTTGTAAAACTGTTTTTTAATTGTTGATCTGTTTCTCTTTAATGCTATGGTCTCTTAAGAGATGTAGCCATTGTGCAATTGTGCAATTGATATTTGGTATTTATTTTTCCAATTGAGTAATATTGTTTGCCTGGAGATACCTACAGACATGAGCAGAGATGTTGGGTGTTCAAGAGGAGGGTTCATTTGACATGTATCACCCAAAAGGAAGTCAAAGTCAAGTTTATTTCTAGAGCACATTTAAAACAACAGAAGTTGACCAAAGTGCTATACATCCAAAATCATAAATAAACAACAACAAAAATAAAACAACAACAAGACAAAAACACACAGCTCTCAAACTGAAGTAAAAGCCAATGAAAAGAAATATGTTTTAAGACTAGATTTAAAAGCGGAGAGTGTTGGGGCCAGCCTCACAGACAATGGTAAATTATTCCATAGTTTAGGGGCCACAACTGAAAAAGCCAGATCTCCCCTATGTTTCAGCCTTACTCTAGGGACAGCCAAGAGCATGCAATCTGCCGACCTAAGCGACCTCGATGGGACATGTTGTTGTATAAGGTCAGAAAGGTAGGTCGGGGCTAGACCAGTTGGAGAAATTTGATCACGCTTACGTATCCCTTTTAATAGTCTAGCTGCAGCATTCTGCACCAAATGCAGGCGTGAGAGAGATGCATGTCTAACACCAGCATAGAGGGCATTACAATAGTCCAATCGAGAGGAGATGAAAACGTGTATAACTCTTTCAAAGTCTTAAAATGACAAAAAAAGGTTTCACTTTAGATAAGAGCCTTAAAGGTGCATTGCGCAAGTCTCTGAGTTTTTGCAGAACTATGCCCCCTCTGGCGACAAGCGAAACTGCAACACTGCAACTGAACGCGCATGACGTCACGCCCAGTCTCAAATTCCGACCCGAATCCCTCTTATTTATTTTACTGTACAGGATTATAGAGGCAATCGCAGTGATCAGAGAAGGGCTCATTCAGCCCATCAGGCAATTGTTTAAGCATGTATGGGTTAAACGGGTATTTTTAACATGAAATGTTGCGCAATGCACCTTTAACTGATAAAAAACTGTCTATAACCACAGAATTGATCTGTTTTTCAAGTTTAAAATCACTGTCCATGATTACTCCCAGATTTTTAACGTAGGATTTAACGTACAGAAGTAAGGAACCCAATTCTGTTTTACTCTCGTTAAAATGTAAAAATGTCATGGCCATTCAAGCTTTAATGTCTG
The DNA here is from genome assembly GCF_964197995.2 of Scardinius erythrophthalmus. Classification (NCBI taxonomy): domain Eukaryota; kingdom Metazoa; phylum Chordata; class Actinopteri; order Cypriniformes; family Leuciscidae; genus Scardinius; species Scardinius erythrophthalmus. The sequence continues at coordinate 16,288,382 of NC_138245.1, read as the reverse complement.
TGAGGCAGTCCAACAATAATTTTAAAAAGCTGGTATCCTTTTGTTTCAATGACAGATAAAGTTGTGTGTCATCTGCATAACAGTGAAACGAAATGTCATGCTTTCTTAGGATAGACCCTAAAGGGAGGATGTACAGGGAAAACAGCATCGGGCCAAGAATAGACACCTGGGGGACTCCACAAGGAAAAGGTGCCAATGGGGACACAAAGTCTCCAAGGCAAACAGAAAACTTATCAGACAGATATGATCTAAACCACTCTAGAGCAATACCTTTGATACCTACACAGTGGTCCAACCTAGAGATCAGAATATTATGATCAATGGTATCAAATGCAGCTGTAAGGTCTAACAGCATTAGAAAAGCAGAATCTCTAGAGTCTGTGACCAATAAGAGGTCATTAAAAACTTTTAAAAGTGTAGTTTCTGTACTATGAAGGGCTTTAAATCCAGACTGAATTTTGCAGTGTTTTTTGTTTTTTGGATGGAAGATAAGATATGGTTATTTCTTAAATATCTATTGAAATATCAGTGCAAGTGCAAGATTGCAAGATATAAACTCAATATTCTGTCTTTTTCCCCTCAGAATTGTGGGTTTATATCCCCCAATTATGACTTTTACCCACACAGAATTATGATATCAACTCGCAATTGCAAGAAAAAGGTCAGAATTGTGAGATAGGCCTAAAATTGTAGTGTTTAAATGTCACCTATATAAAACATTATTGGTTTAAATATTATTTCATGCTGTAGCTGTGAAGCTATTATGCCCCTATGAACTGCATATGTGAATATTATGTAGAACATCACACTCCCTCTAGAGTCTTGTCGCTGTCCCACAGTGCATCCTGGTGCCATCGCTTCCCTAGGTAAATGGCACATGCGTACATGCCAGTCCACATGATGTAAAATAAAACAGGGCTCATCGGACCAGGCGACCTTCTTCCACCTCTCCACGGTCCAGTTCCATCGCTCGTGTGCCCAATGTAGGCGCTTTTGACGGTGGATGGGGTCATCATAAGCACTCTGATTGGTCTGTGGCAACGCAGCCCCATTCACAGCAGGGTGTGCTGTGTGTTGTGACACATTACTATCTTAGCCATCATTAAAACTGTGTGAAACTTGTGCCACAGTAGACCTTCTGTTGGCTCGGACCAGATGAGAATGCGGTTGTGAGTCCTGAAAATGTGCAGGTGTCAGTTCGGTTATAGAATGGGGTTGTAGCGCTCATGAAAAACAAAAGGCTGTATAAACAAACATATTAATCAGCGCTGCCATACCAGCCATTAATATCTGCTCTAGATTTTTGTTTTGTGTGAAACATGACAGGGGATTAGGGATGAACAAAGACATTGTGTAATCAATGTAATCGATTACATCAACACACCGTTCCAGCCCAAGTTTGCTTACCATCTAATCTACCCAGAAAATAATATGTGGCCTTGATCAACAATATTCGCTTCACCCGTGACTGTTCATAATGTTTTGACTAATCAGTGCATACCGAAGTGAAACATCTTCTTCAACAAAAAAAAAATGTTGGATGGGATTTTGTCCATAGGGGAAGGGGAACTGATTGGATCGGTTTGCTATTGCTATGATGTCATGTGAGTGACAGGTTGTCCCGAAAAATCAGAAAAAAGAGGAAATGTCAGTTACTTTCATTAAAGACTTTGAGAGCACATGAAAAAAAAAAAAAAAAAAAAAGATGTATACAGATAAATTATTCATAATAAATACTGCAATACTTCATAAAAAAAATAAGAATTGTCCATTTTGATTTCATGGCAACTTTAAACTGCATCCACTCTCTGACATTTAATTTGTAGGTGTATCCTGAGAGCTAGAGAGCCTAGTTTTTTGGGGTTTAAATATGCTATTTATCATAATCAGAAGACCAGAGTTTTTGCAGTATGCATTTATATAACTCTTCTAAAGCGTGCTTTTAAACATGCAGCCATTTTTCATGTTCATTATTATAATATATATAAACTTACCATTGGGAAAGGAGCCTACAGCAGCAGACGGGACGCCTGCATAGATCCCACGGAAACCTCCCGCCTTGTAGAAGCCCTGCTGGCTCTGCAACCTTGTCTTTATGGTGTCCAGAGGGAAGAGGGTGAGATCTACACACGTTCCCGCGCAGCCGCCTGCCTAAGGGACAGAGAGCATGGATACATAAAATACAATAAAGTTGTATTACAGTAAGATTAGGTGCTTTAAACAAATTCTGGTGCAATGCAATTAGTCACTGTAGTACCATATACATATATTCTACCACATAATAATGCAAATATGCATATATGCAGTAATAGGCAAATGACTCAAAGCCTCAAGGAGAAGTGTCAAGTTTGCGCTTAATATAGTTAGTAAAATATAAATCAGATACAGAACACTTTTCATCCAATTCATTATTCATCTTTATTAACCACATTTTTCATCCACTGTGTTTTTAGGACATTTCTGACTAACAACAGTATTTTTAGTAATATTTATTATTGCTTTGAAAATAAGTTTTAGTCTAAATACTGTTTTAGTCCAGGCCAAGTTGAAGCTGTCAGTTACAAGAAGAATTGTTAACTGTATTATTATTATTATTATGAAGTGCTATAATAGTCCAGCTACTTCATGACTAGGCTAAAGAGTGCCTTACTTCCCTAAAAACTTTTGGTAACAGTCTATTTTACAGTGTCCCTGTTATATTATGTTACATGTAATTACCATAGTAATAACAGTAAATGATGCATAATTACATGCAACTAACCCTCAACCAACTCCTAATCCTACCCCAACCCTATAGTAAGTACTTGTTATTAATTAATATTACCCAGTACTTAAATATATAATTACACTGTAACAATGACACCTAAAAATAAAGTGTAACCAAACTTTTTTTTATTAAATCCCTAAAAATGTTAAAGAAAAATAAAAGCTAAAATATTAGGTAAATAAGAAAAGAAAAAAACAGTCTGAACTATGAAAACACAAATAAAACTACATCTGGGCAAGGTTTGTTTACTGATTTATTTACTTACAAAAAACAGACAATCAACTTTATAATGACTTACATTATCTTCATTACTTTCATTATCATAGTCACTGTTTTCATAACCATGATTTAAAAAAAATACGTTCACAAGGACTAGCCTGAGATGAATCAAAGAAGAAAGCCTCTTAAAAGTGTACATTGACACATCCGCGTAAATAATCTATTAACGTTACTAACACTGTACACTGAATTTATTTCACAAGCTGAGTTCATGTCATGAGGAATGATGCTTCTGCTTTTAGCACGTGTAATAGACATGAAATGTGCATTACCACAAGGCAGGCTGTGAACTCTCGTCTGTTCATACTGCACGCGAGGACCTCAGTTTTTAGCAGATGACTTTGTGAAGTGGTTCATCTTCAACACTGCAAGAACTACTACACGTTCATCAAGGGCGCTGCCATGTTTAAGGCGGGCATTTTAAATGACGTCACGTGACGACAGCAACATCGCTCTTCATTTTCAGCAGAAAAATAATTTAAATTTTGCTCAATGTATTATCAATAACGTTAAATATAACATTGTTATTATTATTTTTATTTATTTTTATTTAAGTTCCCAACTACACGAAGGGAAAAAATAAAGTAGTAAATTGATTTATATAGGCAACTATATAAATGTTTTTTTACAGAACATAATACATGATGAAGTGAAAATAAAATGTGCATTTTTTTTGTTCCTATTATATAAAAATCTTCTCAGATCGTTTCAATTTTTCATTTTCAATTCAATTTAGTGTATTTTTAAAAAATATAAAAACATTTGAGCTTATCTGTGTACAATGAATGCAAACGCAAAATGAGTTAAAGTCCAATGTTAATGTACATTAACATTATATATAATTGGTATTAAATGTATTTGTTGGTCAAACAATTATTATTTTTGTACGGTACCTTTTACATTATTATTGATACCCATTTCCTCCACATAAGAACAAATGTTATGATAAATAAAAGACATAAAAAGTTACAATATTATTGTATGTCATAATTATGATTTCATATTTTAATTAATAATGTATAATTTAATTGTGTGGTGAAAATGGGCTTCCATATTTTGTATTCAATATTTTTATAGTCAATACAAATACAGAACGTGTCTAAAAAACAACAACAACAAAAAAAAAAACACCCTGATAAACACACACTGGAGTAAAAAGTGAGACGATCCGGTCCGCTTTTAGGGCGCGTCTTGTACGGCTGCGCGATGACGCCACATGCGTGATGACATCGCTGGCTTTCACAGGGTTGTTTTGGAGGAAGTTAAAGCAGATCCCGAAACAGAAAAAGAAAAAGACCCGTCAGGTAACAGGGGGGCCAATTGCGGTTACAGCACCCGTATCGGTATCTCCGATTCAGGATTGGTTCACTCACACACAAGCCTAAGCGATCCAGTCTTCCGCTGACGACAGAGGCTGGAGTTATTGTTTGTTTTTCTCATAAACATCAGGCTTGTGTAAGGACACGGTAGCGATTTAGCTCACAGGCTACACCACAGCGCAGATACAGACTGATATTCGCTAGAACTTCTGTTTTATAAACCAGGTGAGTTATAAAACCAAGATGTGTTGCTTGTACATGTTAAATCCATAGACTGATCGTGGATTTGTCAAGAGAGATGGTGTAACGTTAACTGACATGTAAACTAACTGACGTTAGCAAACGAGCTCATTTGTTATGCTGTTAAAGGACACTGAGATGATTCAATCACCATTTGTACATGTATTTTCTGTGTGTGCGCTTCATTTCTAGTTCAAATCAGCCATTTGCACTCTGTGATGTTGATCTCTATCCAGGCCCTTGAATGATCAGGTGTTTCTAGTTACCCTGACAGGCCTGACAGTCGCGCTGGATTGCGTCGTTTTACATTTTATTTATGTTTAAACGCCTCATTTTTATCTCAGCTCGTTGTATTGCATTAATATACACGAGGAGACTTTTATATAATGTCACTAATAAAATAACAATCGATCAGAAATGTGTTTTTTTACAACGCTGTCTTGCTTTCATCTGAAATCAGCTGATTGCTCAACCAGCAGCGCATTAAACACATTCACTTTCTGCCTGTATGTTTACAGCACACACAAACAGGTGTGGAGTATTGCGAAACAAGCCATTTTAAATAAAGAACAATTTACTATTAGGCTAAAGCCTCCATTACACTATAACCCGAGTGCCTTTATTGTTCAGAAGTATTGTAAACTTATAAGACACTCGTATGTCAGTATGAGACTGAGTATGCACTTGTTTATTTGTTGCGATGTGCTGTTGAAATGGATGGCATTCTGCTATTCCTATGCATGCTAAAGGAAAGTGCTCCACCATGTGATCAGACTTTACCGAGTGTCATGGGTTCCAGATTAAATATGGAGTCGTAAAACTCTTTGCACTCATGAGCTGTCTCTCAAAATCTAACGAGCTGCCTACTAGACAATGGCAATTTGGAATTTCATACTACTCATACTAAACCTGCACTACGTACTGTAGTGTGCACAGTATGAATATATTTTCAGAAAAAATATTGTGTATTTAACACCACACTGTAAAAAAAAAAAAAAAGTTGTTTCAACTTAATGTGTTCATGCTACTTTTTTAAAGTGTAGCCTAAGTTTAGTCATCTTGAAATGGGAAGCTACTAATACTAAGATTTTTGAGTTGACTAAACTTTAAATTTTAACGCATGATGAACACTTACTTTAAGTTGAAACAACAATTATTATTATTTTCACAGTTGGCTAAGGCTTATTATATTTGAAAAAATGTGCAGTATACAACCAGATCACGCTCTCTGCGTCTGAATATGTGCAATTCCTTACAATATATTATGCAGAAACCACTGCTTTAATGTGTAGTATGTCCAAATTAGCAGTAGTTCTCGGTTGATGCTTTGTAGCTGCTAATTTAAAATGTGGAACCAGTGGAGTCTTTGCTATCCCATAAGGTTAAGTTTAATATATATATATATATATATATATATATATATATATATATATATATATATATATATATATATATATAATAATTGGCAGAAAATATGGGTCTAGTGGCACTTTTAAGATGTGGTCACATTACAATCCTCTATGGACACTAAAGGAAACACATTTTTTAATTTACTCGCCAGACTTTTTACATGGATTCCAAGACCCATGCAAAGGAGAAAAAAAAATCGATAAATAAAATAAATTTCATATTATTAAAGACAAGTAGGCAGTCTGTAATAAAATAAACTACAAGCAATAACACAAATAAACACAATAGAACAACGATAACAACGATTTTCATCTAACAGTAGTTAGATAAAGATTAGGTATAGAAATTGAATAATCAAAGTAAATAACACTGCATAGTTATCACTGTATAAATTAAAAATAGATTAATCCTTATTAAAGAAGATACAACAGTTATTCAGTCAAGAGCTGTGAGCGTTCACGCCATTTTGAGATTACCTTAATTTCAACTTGTAAAAAGCGTTCACGTCCTTTTAGAGCTCGTAATTACAGCTTGTAAGATGGGACATTTCTGAGAGCTCCTACTTGTACCACCTGACCGCTGCAGATTCATTTAGGGGTTGATGGTGTCGCCATAGAAACGCATAATAATGACCCAGTCCGAGGACGTGAACAGCTCCGAATAGAACATCACGTGTTGTCATCTCGAGCCTACGGTAGTGACGAGTGACGACAGAGCGTGAACTCAGCAACTGTTACATATGCGTTGTCTTTCTCGACTGTTTACGTTCACTTAAGACACGACTATGATTACTAGGGTACTCGTATTGTTCAACCGCAAGAAGATGTGAAAGAAAAATCAATTCAATATTCGAGTGGTCACGCTCTCCGGATGTGTGCGCACACAAATCTTCTCACACAGTGAGGACGGGATTGAACTCTTTTGCGTCGTCTTGCGCTTGAATGTTTACATTAGCTTAAAAACACGTGCAAATAATAGCACTGTCAACTCTTGGTCCTCGGGCAGTCCTGTCGAGCATGCGTTTATATCTAGCGTGTCAATTCTGCATTTGCGTATGCCTCTCTTTCTCTTACGTTGAGTGCGTGTGTGTGCATGCGAAAGCAACAGAGGGCGCTCTCAGCCCTCTCTAACTCAATCACAGGTGACCGAAATCGTACAATTTACTAGTCGCCTTGCGTGAAATCTGGTCGCATACGCGAGTGATTTACTCGCATTGTAGAGGGTTGCATTAGCAAATTTTCTGTGGAATTTCACAGTCAGAAAAGGTCCATTGTCGTATAAAGCACAGCTCACTTTCAAACCATGCAGCTTTCTGTTGGTCAACGTGCAAAATTCACTTTACCTGCTTGGGAAAATCTTTTGCCCTCACACGAAATTGTGTAGAACTTAGATTCTTATTGAAATTATTGGATTTCATCCTCATAAATAGCTGAAAAACGGTAAATGTGACTGCACTCCAAGTTGTTCTGTGGTTTATTTGTACTTGTTTAACAAATTTTTTCACAGTTGTAAATGTGTCATTGGTACATGAGGGTCAAAGGACAATGTCGTCATGACAGATGTACAGTAGTGTCTCTGGGAATGTATTTCTACTACAGGGTAAAGGTGCGACCACATTTACCAAATTTTTACGGGCAAAATCTTGACCAAATCAGATTTCACAGTGGGTTGCCAACAGAAAGTTGCTTGGGTTGAAAGTGTGAGTTGTGCTTCATACATCGCTGCACTATATATATCAATATATAGATATAGATAGATATGTATACGTGTTTTTTTCTGGTGAAAGTAATACATAAACGAAGAAGAAAGCCAAAGAATGAAATGAAATTGTTTTGATTGAAGGAAACAATAGCCTAAATAAGCTTGTATAGTGATTTATTTGCTGTTAAGGGAGGATGTCTCAGATGGGTCAGATGTAAGATTACTTCCATTTCAACTTTGCTCCAATCCAGGCTCATCTGCTAGAGTCTGAAATTAAGCTTTTTGAAACGTGAACATGGGATTATCAGAGGATATACATCAGCAATTTTACAATATCCTAGTTATTTTCAGGGGTTTCCCTATCTTTCGTGTACTTTCTTTAGTTTATTGGTGGTTGCTTCTCTCCCTCATGGTTGTGTTGAAACAATGTAATGTACTACAGTGCATTTTAAGAGACCGTAAGTGTTCCAGGATTGTGACTTTGTTATGATGCTTATGTGGAGGAGCTCTTCAGTTCACTTGTGGATTCGACTGAAGCGTGGTGAGGTTTTCTTTTCTCATAAACTTTTTAGTGTTTTCTACTTCTTGTAGTTCAGCACCACCACATTCATTGTTTAAAGCTCTGCTGGTTTTTTAGTAACTAAATTAAAACAAATCAAAATTTAAATATAATCAAGCATTTGTTTTGTTCCTGAGGGTCATTTCATGATGATTTGCTTATTAGGAGCCTGAAGATATTGTCAATGAACATACGCTAAGCTTTCATGTAGGATCCGGAGCTCTCTGGGGGCGTAATAATAAGTAATGTGTTGGGTTTTGATAGTCATTCTAATTTTGGTGTAGAAAGAAGCGTTTTCCAAGATTTGAGTGGGATATGTAGGAACGCTTATTCATTTTCCTTTTGTTTGGATTTGAAGTGGAAAAAAACTTCACACCACATTGATTAAAGCTAACAAAATCTGCTGTATTTTATACATATACTAGTAATACACATTCTTTAAAGAACCATATAAATACTATGAAATATGAATCATTCCAACACAAACTTTTATGTTTTGGCGAATTGGTGGTTAATTCGTACTGGGGGTGTAACAATATATCGTGTCATAATATATACTGCAATACAAAAAATGCAACAATATGTATTATATAGTTCACACAAAATAAAAATTACTGTGTGAAAAAAATCAAGTTGACAGTGTTTTAGTGTGAGTACTACATTAAACTTAAAATATACGTACATAATATACGTTGAATAATATGTATAATAATGCAATGGGGGAATATTTGGGTGTCCTGATAATGCCAAATGTCTTATGTTACCAGTAAAAGGTGGTCTATGTTATTTTAAATAGCCTATATCTAGTCAGTGACTACGGTAAATCAGTCGTCTGAAATAATTTTGTATCAGCTTCAGAATCATGAATATTTTTATTCTGGTGTCACCCATTGTCCTGTGCATTGGGTTACCAGCATCAAGTCTAAGCCTATTCATTTCCACTCCCAATGTAATACCAAATTTAGCATTTTAATCCACAGTAATCTTTTATCATATGTCTTGGTGTATTGCAATAATATTGTATTGTGAGTTCAGTATATTGTGATATATACATGAGGGTCTCGTTACACCCCGAATTCATTCATTTATACGTATGTTCAGGGGTGGAACTTAATGCTTACTTTTTTCTAATAATCATATGTTTTTGTACAATTTACATTCTACAAATTCATGCAAAATCACCACCTCACAAGTCGTAACAGTTTTCCCATGAGATCAGGTTGATCATTTTCTACCATGGATTATACATCAATGTATATGACATGGGAAGCCTAGATTCACCAAGATAAACTCTAAAGTTGTCCTTTAAAATCTATCCTATTAGACCTTTGTGACCAAACCTACAGTTGGACGCTGTTTTTCACTAAATGAAGGACTAATTACATAATCCACCCCACATTTGATTTTATCTGCCTGATTTTAGCCCAGTTGTTGGAGTATGCTGCTGTTATGTAATATGAAAATTATCAGTTAAAAGGTACTAATGGGTCTCTAAGTGGCCTGATTTAAAGCTTCTTGAACCTATCATACCATGTTAGGGGTTTTACAGTGTTTCATGCTTATTTTCACAGCTTATTTTAAAACGGCACGCTGTATCCCTCCAGTATAGAGGCAGGATAGGAGTGTGTACATTGTCTGGACATAATAGGCTACATTATTGTTTACTTATAAGCTGATTTTTTCTGAGAGATTTTTCCCTCTAAACATTTGCATTCTGGATTCTGTCGCCAGTTTGTATGTTTTTGTGCAAGTCTGGAGACTGATTTAGATCATGAAAGTCAAATGAACTTTTTCCCTTTAGTAGTTTAGTATGATCATACAATAGTAGTAGGCTATTATAGTAGTACATATCGTTGCTACATTTGTGACCATCAAAGTTCAGGTGAAAACACAATGCTTGAATAAGAGGTGGTCTTGATACGCTCAGCCTTTGTCTTTGAAGCCGTTAAGATTCTTCACATTTTTTAGATAATTGCTGAAAAGAAACATCCAACTTTATTTAACTATGCCATGATTTAAATGATGATGTTATACTATTGCAAGGCATGTCAATACACCCAACCGTACTTGTATAATATTAGTCTTTTAGCAGTGACAGTCTGAGTCTACCATACCTGACATTTTCATTTTATATTTCTGATGTTACCATTACGTAGGCTATAGCCTACATAATAGAGGCTATTGGTATAATATTGGAAATTTTATTTATTTTAATATTTTTTATATCAGCCAATATTGTTAATTGTGAATACTTTGTCTTTCCTACCATTTCTTTTATTACCTTTGACATCATCTAACGCGCCCTTAAAGTTATTCTTAATAACACTAATAATTTGATCATTAAAATGGTATTAATTAGTATTAGTGCACATCACACATTCATCGCACGTGCCCAGAAAGCCAAGTCTCAGACAGCGTGCGAAAACTGAAATGAATTTTGTCTAAGCAGATATTCACACAGAATTATCAAAAACAATGAAAGCGATAACTAGACACATTTTGTTTTATTTATTTATTTATTGTTTTTTGGTGGGACCAGTGAAAATTCTTAGAGGGCGAATAAAAATATGAACCACTGCCCTAACCAGGCCAGTTGAAAAAATCCTTAGCGTTGAGCCCTTTGTTATAATGTTGTAATGCCAAAATTCACTAGTAGCACTTAAAATAATTGATTTTAGTCTTTAGTATTCTATTTTAATTTATTTAGACAAACGTGTTGAATTTTAATATTATATATTTATTGGTTATCACCCATGACAGAAATAATTAATGACTTACTTAATTAAATAATATAGTTTCCTTAATTTATGATCGTCCCATAGCCTGGCAAGCCAGACCTACATCAATGTTAGGTCTGGAAACTCACCATAGACGCGGTTTAATCTGAGGGGCGGGATAAACGGCTGTCTTTCAGATTCCCTCTGCACGCAATAGGACAGCGCTTCAAACAACCAGAGCGTTTTCCCTACAGCGGAGCTTAGTTGATAGATTCAACTTTTGCCATATATCTGGCCGGCAAAACGACGAACACATCTTCCTTTTTTTAAGAATGACTTAAGTGCCGTTCTTTGCTCTTTTCTCTTTTCTCAAAGAAAAACTTAACTCCAAGTCCTCCAGAGTCGCGGCCAAAGCCGATTCGAAAGACCGTTGTTCTCCATCAGCAGCCGTCATTCTTTGTTTTCAAGTGGCAGCCGTCGCAACTCTGTCGTCATATGTTAAGCCCGCCCCCACCTACTCTATACGCGACGTGATTGGCCTGACCCAATTTAGGTTTTTGCAGCTAGAAGGTCTATTGAGAGTTGCTAGACCCACCTGGCTGCGAAATACATTTTGCTGCCGCTAGGGTGCGTCTAGATTTCTAGGCTAATCGTCCCATGCTCTGCCATTCAAATGTTGTGTTTTGGCATACTTATTACCATGTGACATAGGACTCCCTGTTAATGGCAGCTAGTTTTTTTTGGTAGTGGTTGTTGTTGCAGGACGTTCTGTTCCAGGTAAAGCTGGCCTGGATAAACAGCGGTACCTCAGCAGATGAACACTTATTATTTGAAAGATGGAAAAGCGTGTAGTGAACGACATGTTCAAGCCCCCCTCTTAAAAAGGGAAGCCTGTGTGTGTTAAATAGTTGGTGGTCAACAGTACATGTCGTCTCTGAAATTGCGTTTCTCGTGACTGGTAGTTAGAGTGCACATGACCAATTTGAGAGTGCAAGCAGAATCATGGGTTTTGTCATTGAAACAAAAAAGGCTTTTATAGCCCCTTAGAGTGTGCAAGTTCAATCAAATGGGTGATTGTGGTTTTAGCATGCACTGTAGTCGTAGCTTAATACAGACTGCAACACTCCTGCTTGACTCCACATCCTTGACATAGGCCTATCTGAGTACAAACAGTTTTTGCTTTCACTTCCTTTTTTATTCATATGAGCCGTGATGTTGAAATCTTTGCTTCATGCTTTGTGCTTCCTCCTCCCTCAGCTGTGACACTATGACATCAAGGAAGAAAGTTCTTCTGAAGGTGATCATCCTTGGAGACTCCGGGTGAGTTTCCACATTCAACACGGAAACAAAGTCAGAGCAACTGCCAATTTCATTCAGTTTCAAAGGATGAAATTATAGAGCATAATGTTAAATAATGGTAGTAGTATAGATTAAAGTTGCCATGAAATCAAAATAGACCTTTTTTTAATGGAATATTCCAGTATTTATTATGAATAGATTTACCTGTGCACGTCATTATACTTTTTTTTTTTTTTTTTTTACATTCATGTGCTCTCGTAATCTTACATCAAAATAACTTCCCCCCCTCCCTCTTTCAGCGACATGTCTTCTCTGATGATGTGTCTGGTGCGAGGGCGGGAAAACCTGTCACTCACATGGCATCACTGTAATACTGTAATGTTTTGAGAAGCTGTCTCACTCAGATCACAATAGGGAAGCAATTTCAAAATTATTGCAATCTTCAATTTCATGGCAACATTAAAGATTCCAATATATTTGAACTGTGCAGTGTAGAAAGAACTTCTTTTGTACGTGTATTGCCTGAGTTGTGAAGTTGTGTGCTTATAAAGGTACCGCACTTCCCGTAACCGTAAATAGACAAACCATTGCTCTGTTGCTGATTTTGTTGGATAACAAACATAAATCATGATCTGTGAAGTCTGACTCAACAGAGCATATGTAGACAGTTATTTTAATGACACAGTCAAACATACTCAGTTTGAAACAGCTCTCTGAATCCGAACAAACATATGACTCATTCAATAATACGATGTTTATATGACAAAAAAATGAAAAGTGATCCTTTTCATGATCCTTCAGAAATCATTCTAATATGCTGATTTGATGCTCAAGAAACATTTATTTTGTGGTATTATTGTCTTTTTTATCCTTTTTGAATGTGTAATGTGTTTTTTTTTATCTAAAAGCAATACTAATCTCACTGTTTTGTACTGTACTTGCTATGCACATTTGAGTGTTTTTATTTTATTTTATTATTATTATTTTACAATTAAACTAGTTCATTGTAAGATTACTCAAACTGCATATAAGCTTAAAGGCAAGAGTGTGACCAATTGTCATTAAGTGAAAAATTAACCGTGTCCCTTCCACAGAGTCATTCCACAAGAGCGTTTAGATGTTCAGCTCAAAATCGTGGATAGAAAAGTGCAAAGAATACTATAAATACACTCAGTTACACCCTACCATTGCACTGTTTGACCTACAATATAAACATATGTTCATCATGACACACCGGGCATATAAATGCTGTGTCATGTCAACCACCCAAACACAAAACCTCCAAATATTCAGTCTTTTATTTCCTCGTAGTCTCTTATGAGCTTTCTAGATGGAAAAGCTTGTGGGTGGGATATAAATTCTCAAGAAAATAGTTTCAGTTTCATTAAGTGAATGTAAATTTTGTTCATGTAATGTTTCTTTTTGTATGACTCATAGTTCTGCACAATCACAAATAGTGTTAGTTCTCCTTTCTCTCTGCCAGGTGCTGGTTTAAATGTTCTTTTTCCCTACAGGGTTGGGAAGACATCTCTGATGAACCAGTATGTGAATAAGAAGTTCAGTAATCAGTACAAAGCTACTATAGGAGCAGATTTCCTGACAAAAGAAGTGATGGTTGATGACCGACTTGTCACAATGCAGGTAGAGATGACAGGTTATTTTTACTGAAAATCACATGATGCTTTGAAACAAAAATGAAAAGCATTTTTCTTTTCCCCATTCCAATGAGTCATCTCATAACTTCAACTAGTTTTACATTTTTGTTTTATCTTCATTTTAATTTCTTATAAACTGAAAGTAGGCTTTAAAGAAAATAGTTCAGCTAAAAATGTGATTTCTGTTGTTTACTCACCCTCATGTCATTTTAAACCTGTCTGACTTTCTTTAAATATTTCTAAAAATAATAACAAATGTTACTAGTTATGTTTCCATCCACCTATGTTTATTCAAATTTCAGGATATTGCATAAAAAAACACTGGTGGATATGCCAAGATGCGCCAAAATTCCAAAAATGCACTCAATTGAGGTGGATATTTTTCTTTTTTCTTTTTTTCTTTTATCCAATAAGTAGACATGCGCATAAACCACAATCGAAACCCATTTAACACATAAATCCCTCTGTGCAAAAAACTCGTGTGATTTGGCTCAACAGAGGATGTGATTGGATATCTGGACTAACCAGAGGACAAGTTTCATTGCACAGCATCTCAAATGTTGGCATGGTCATTCTGAAATGCCTGAGTCAAAGTCTATCATCAGAATGATTTGGTATAATGACCTGCCAGAAATGTCTCGCATGATTGCTTTCTGAAACAGTCGCTTCCACGATTGCAGCAACTTTTATTACACTGTTTGTTCTTTTGAACACATGGGATGGAAACGGTGCCCTATATACAAAATGTTTATGCAACATTCCAGTTTTGCACGGGTTAAATTCGCAACTTAAGATGGAAACATAGCTCTTGTGAGACCGAATATGAGCTTGACTGAAAATTCATATTTGAATGAACGTTTGTGTGAATATTCTGTATCTTTTCTTTCATCCAGATATGGGATACAGCAGGTCAAGAGCGGTTCCAGTCTCTGGGTGTGGCTTTTTACCGCGGTGCTGACTGTTGTGTGCTGGTGTTTGACGTCACTGCCCCCAACACCTTCAAGACACTGGACAGCTGGAGGGACGAGTTTCTGATCCAGGCCAGCCCACGTGACCCAGAGAACTTCCCCTTCGTGGTGCTGGGCAACAAAATCGATCTGGAGAATAGGCAGGTGGGTGCTATGGTACAGTGATGCAAGTAGCCCTCTCTATGACATTGACCTTTTAGAAAAATTATTATTAAGTCTTAGGTTTTAATTTCTTAGTTTTCTATAGTAATGTAAATAGGTTTTCTTTTTAACATGCTTTATATATATATATATATATATATGTATGTATTGTATCACCCTGATATTTATGAAAATTAAATTAAAAACAAGCCTATCATAAATTGTGCATTCACATCATTGTGTGTATGAATTGCATTTTAGAATAATTTAATAGATCTGTACAAATAAATTACCATGTAATTGACCCGTGTACATGGGTACGGAGTATATATCAAGATCTTGTCACATTCTAAGAGGCCAAGGGTGCTAATTTAGGACCAGCTGCACCCTCTCCATATACATGTAAAGTGTCTTGGAGAAGTTTAAAGTCCCTGAACTTCCAGTGAATGATACCTCAAAGAAATATCTAGTTCAGTCATGCTAATAGATCAATGTCAATGTCAAGTTTATTTCTATAGCACTGTATAACCAACTCAGAGTTCACCAAAGTGCTTTACACTCCCATAAATAGCACCATTTACACAAGAAACAAACACACAAACAATAAAACGAGCTTTTGCAGTCTCTACATTACATTAAAAGCCAAAGAAAAAAGATGAGTTTTTAACTGGGATTTAAAATCAGAGAGTGTCTGAGCAGTTCTAATACACAGTGGGAGACTATTCCACAGTTTGGGGGCAATAACAGAGAAAGCCCGATCCCCTCTCATTTTTAGTCTTGCCCTAGGAACAGTCAACAGCCTGTGTTCTGAAGATCTGAGAGATCTCGATGGCTTATGAATGGACAAAAGACTTGACAAATAAGCAGGCGCCAATCCGTTTAAGGATTTGAAAACCAATAAGAGGATTTTAAAATCAATTCTATAAAGAACAGGAAGCCAATGGAGAGACATTAAAATAGGAGTAATATGATCACGCTTACGTACACCCAACAAAAGTCTAGCCACAGAGTTTTGCACCATTTGAAGTCGGGAGATCGATCTTTGGTTTATTCCCACATAAAGAGAATTACAGTAATCAAGTCGGGTAGAGACAAATGCATGGATTACCTTTTCGCAATCTTTACGGGAGAGCCAGGGCTTTACTTTTGCAACAACTCTTAGATGGTAGAAGCTAGATTTTACAACCGAGTTTATCTGTTTATCAAATGTGAGGGAGCCATCAAATAGAACTCCTAAGTTTTTAACAGAGAACAGTTTCTGAGTTTCACAGTTTTTGAAAACAAGACAGCTGCTCCAAATTAGGATGTTGAGCATCATACCTATCGGAGGGACTAAACACGACAACCTCTGTTTTGGATTCATTTAGATTTAAAAAATGTAGTGACATCCAGCGTTTTATGTCAGTTAGGCAATCAAATAAAGGTTGCAGTGTTTTTGAATCCTTCAGTTTCATTGGCAGATAAATTTGAGTGTCGTCTGCAAAGCAGTGGAAAGAAACACCATGTTTCCTAAAGATGGTGCCCAACGGAAGCATGTACAGAGAGAAAAGAATAGGGGCTAAGATAGATCCCTGTGGAACACCAAAATTAAGAGGGGCTGCAGCAGAAGAAAATTCTCCAAGACAAACTGAAAAGCTTCTGTTCGACAGAAACGAATTGAACCATTTTAGAGCATTTCCCTTGATCCCTCCACAATGTTCAAGACGGGACATAAGGATATTATGGTCTATAGCAATCTGCAAGTAATCACATCATTACCTTATGGCACAAGCTGATTGGCCTCTGCTGATCCTGCAGCCAATGAGATTGCTTTCTCAACGTCCAAATAGTCTGGTTCAGTGTTAGCTCTGAAACCCTCCACCTCCCCCAGCTCCACCTGCCTAGATCTGCTACAGGATTTATGTAAGTCTATTTATGCAGCAGCAGCATATCTTACATGTTCACAGCAGTGTGTCTATCTATTAGCAGTAGCAAGTCCATACTTGCTCTGCAGCAGCAGTGTAGCAGATCTAGTCCACCAAGACCAAACTCTACTCACTTTCTCATTTTGAATATAATCAGTGACCCTACAACCTTATTCACAGTCTCAGTACCTCTGTGAAATCCGCATTTTGATTTTTCCTACTTTATTTCACGTTCACCATCAGGTAACAACCAAGCGGGCACAAGCTTGGTGTCAGAGTAAGAACAACATCCCATACTTTGAGACCAGTGCAAAGGAGGCCATCAACGTAGAGCAGGCTTTCCAGACCATCGCACGCAATGCACTCAAACAGGTACGTGTGTTGTTGAAATATGTGTTGCGTTAGGTGTGGAAACCAAGAGATAAACCCTAAGTATGCTTAGGGTTTTACATGTAAGCTAGGATATGCTTGCAGTGTATGTGATGCAAATTTCATCATAGTACACGCATTCATAGTACACGCATAGTCTGATTTTTCTGACTGCACATACAATGTATGTTCAGCTAACACTGGGCAACAATGCTCAGGCCTGTTGTTTCACTGCTGAAAAAGAAACCAATGAGATTAAACAACAACAAACTAACTGAGATGCAGCAACGATAGATGGATAATCGATAACAGATAATCTGATCTCTAGTTTTAATACATTTTATCGGTTATAACTTATGGAGAGAAATTGCAAAGACACTGAACATGGATGAAACTTTTTAGCACGCATGTGTCTAACACCCGTGTTCGCTCACGCTATCAAACTTTCGAAGGCTGTGCGTTTGGCTGTACACATACGCTAAAGGCCCGTTCACACCAAGGATAAGCATAACTATAACGTTTTAATCATTTTATTTGTATGAGAAAAGTGGAGTCCACAGCTATAACGATAACGACACCAGCTGATGAACGTTAGGAACTTTAACAGCCAATCAGAATCAATCAGCGCATTTTAAGTCGGCATGAAATCAAAATTAAACCCTATTTATGTTGTAAGTGCACACTACTAGGCTTGTGGTGAACAGCTCATCCGTGCAGGTTAATTCACAAAGAAAGCATTTGTCTTTGTAAGCTTTCACCAAAGCATGAAATTATACTTCCCCCTCTGGAATGGCCTTCCGTCTCTGATGACGTCAGTTTGACGGCTTGAGTAGAACATCCCCTCCAACTCTCGTCTGCTGCGAGCAAGCGGAATGGAACACCTACTTTTCTAGATCCAACCAATTCCCAGCAGAAAAAACAAGCCACGCCCTTTTTTTATGGACAAAGCGTCTGTGACGTCACCCATAGACTTTCTGAAGAACAGTTTTGAAGCCGTTTATGGGGGTATGGGCGGCGCCATCTTGGGAAATCCTAACCCCGCCCAACTTCTGACGCAGCTCGCATCACTCAGCTCGCTCTGCTACTCCGGTTATCTCTGTGTATATTTTAGGCAACGAAATATGTTATAAAACACCATACTAACTCTTTTCGTTTTCATTTAAAGAAATCTTAAACATTATAGCCATACAAATGTCGTTCAGGCAACGCATATTGATTATATTCACTGCACATAACGTTTGCCTATTTATAAAAAAACAAAATATAAAACACAAACCTGCCTCTTTTCGTTTTAAATTAAGGCTGTCAATCGATTAAAATTTTTAATCGCGATTAATCGCGTGATTGTCATGAGTTAACTCGCGATTAATCGCACATTTTTTATTTGTTCTAAATATACCTTAAATTTATACTTTTCAAGTTTGTAATACTCTAATCAACGTGGGCATTGATAAATATAGATGCTTTATGCAAATGTTTGTTTATTATTAAAACCATGGTCAATATAGCATGAAGACGAGACATGTTTCAAAGGTCAGATGTTTTTCAAAGAACTTGTTCATGTCTATTAGACACATGTAGAAAGAACAAAGAAATACCAGGTTCCAATTACTTCTCTTTCTTTGCACTGAGCAATTTACTAACACAAAAATGTTTAGATTTTTGCATGACAGGGCAGCTCTTCTGAAAATGCTAAATGTACATTTAGCATTTATTATTACATTGTAGTTTGTCTCTCTCTGTGCCCATTTTGATGAAGCTAAATTATCAATACATTCTCAATAAAACGTATATTTTACTGTTTCTGTTGTCAAACAACGGAATGAATTTGAAATGGTGACTGAAACGCGACCAAATAAACATAACCAGCTCTCCCTTCCAAGACGTTAATCTGCACAAAAATTCTGATAATCGAGCCGTCGTCTGGTGAAATCAAATACACATAAGCTAATATCCGTGCTCTGATTTCGGCTATATTTGTAAAATTAGAGAAGCAACATAATATCTGTGTTTAACTGAATTAAAGCGCTGCTCCTCCGCGTGAGACGCAGAGAGATAGAGAGAGAGAGAGAGCGAGAGAGAGAGAGGCGCGCGCGTGCTGAGAGAGCAGTACCGGCGGTACCGGTATATTCTCAGAAACTAAATAAGGTTTGGGCGCTTTGTTGAAGGGAAAAAATCGCTAAAGGGGTCTGCAATGTCGCTAAGTTGCCAACACTGTGTATCTCCATTTCTCCAACTAGGGGTTGGGTCACGGGTCAAACAGAAAATACGCGCTGCGTTAATCGAGCGTTAAAAAAATTAGTGCCGTTAATATGATTTTGCGTTAACGCGTTATTAACGCGCTAAATTTGACAGCCCTATTTTAAATATAATATAAAAATATTAAACATTTTAATATGGTCCAGGCAATATGTGCATTTGTACTAAACAAGAGATGTTACAGTAAACAACATTACAGATCATCTTCGTTGTATTAAAATTTAAAATGACAAAACTCAACCCAGTCTCTTTTTGTTAATTTTCAGTTTTATCAATATTAGCCATTATAAAAGTATAAGTAAAAGGTATAAGAAGCTATACAAATAAAGCAAACAATTCAGTCAAACATCAGCGCTCTAGTCTAACCATACAACGGTAAAGTTAAATAGCTTATAAAGTTATGAAACTTCCCCACAGTCAAAACGATTGCCCAGGGAACAAATTCTAGATTCACGAGACCAAAAATCGCCCGTTAGATATAGACAAGTCACAAGACGAATTATATCTCATGTTTAACCACTACAGAGACGCCAGAGTCAGCGGCAAACGTCAGAACGACTAGCCGAGGAAAGGCTGTTCCAGGCGGGGTACATGAACTCCGAGCGCCCGGTCATCGCTGGATCTCACAACTGGATAAAATTTTCATAAATCTTTAAACAAACCACAGATTTGAGCTTTAAACAACTACATTCTCGCCTGAAAAACTCTTAAAACTACATTTCATGATACAGAAACAGTAGTATTATCTTTCAACTGTGTTAAAAAATGGCGCTTCTTATGTTGTCATTCTCCTTGACGCAGCCTAAGCTGTCAATCAAAGTTAACCACGCCCTTATTTGTCATACATTTTATATCTAAATACGATCTAAACTAACGAGTTAGAAAAAAAATCACCCCCCTCACAGTTGTCAGGCACTCGGAAGCTATCGAAAAATACAATAAAAGTCCATGGGACCAACCTGTAAAAACATGAATTTATGCTGTGAAAACGGACATTTTAACATGGGGTCTATGGACATTTGCTCCCTTTTGGGACCTCCCTCTAGCGGATTTTCGATGTATTGCAGTTTTTCGCACTTCCGGGTAGGCTTCATTTTTCAGATTAGAATGTTGTCGCTTGGTCTGGACGCAAATATAATTATCGTCCTTTGTGTGAACGGGACTAAAGAGTTGATGTCAAAACTGAAGTATACTTTGTGGTTAACTGTACCCCTCTTTTTTATTTTTGTAGGAAACCGAAGTGGAGTTATACAACGAGTTTCCGGAGCCAATTAAACTAGACCGGAACGATAGAGCCAAGCCATCGGCAGAGACTTGTAGCTGCTGAGGACCTCCAGGGGGCGCAACGTTTCACGCTCAGCCTCTCTGGCCTCGTCTCTGCCTCACTCCCTCTCTCTCCCTCTCTCTCTCTTTCTCTCTCTCGCGTTCTTTTTCACCCCTCCCTCCCCCTCTTTCCCTCCCTTTACTCAATATAATCACTGGCCTTTGTAGACGAGCAGACTTCCTCTCATACACAGTTCGCATTCACAGCCTTAGACACAACACAAACACACACACTCACATATGCTCCAGAGGCTCAATCTGACACCCATTTCCGTACACGAATCCCGACACCTCACACCGGTTGTGCAGAATCATCACCTCGCCCACATAAAAAGTCTTCTCAACACTTGAATGGCTCTTGAGACTTTTTATATGATCTCATCCCGCAGTGCAATTGAAAAAATGTGTGATGTGAACGCTGAAAGATGGGGGGATGGGTGGAGGATCAGAGCATTGAAGCCGTATGTTGGAACCAGAACTACCCGCCATGTTCTTCATCATTCTGCTTGAAATAAAATGGTGGCCTGGCATAAAGCATGCAACATTTTCCTCTCAAAGTCGTGAACCCGAAAACGCTCCTCAGTTGGCGAGGTCCCGTAGCACTGGAGGTCTAACACTGCCCCCACTGTTACATCTGAGAACTGCAATTAATCCAGCGTACGCCCAATAGCTGTCCTCAAAATGGAAAACGAAAACATGAATTCCCAACCAAGTGATGGGAAATTTAGATATTACATTTAAATTATCTGCAATTCATACTATTATGACAATTAGTATTTCTCTGTATCTTTTTTTTTTTATTGTCAATCCTCATGTCAGCATGAAAGAATCGCCGCGAGTCTGCCATGAACATTTTTTTTTTTCATTTCATATCTTGCCTGAACTCTACCAGTAGCTCAGGATGGTAGAGAATTTAAGTGCTCAGTATCACTCAGATCTTTTCCTGTCTGTTCATTATTATTGTAATTATTATTATCTTTGTTGCATTATATACAAATAAACATAACTAGACAACATTGGGGAAAAACTGAATTGTTCATGACCATCAATGAAACAAAATGCACAGCATATACATTGTTCAAGATAAATGTATTTGAAAGTAATAATGGAAATAAAATTAAGTTGTTGAATAAATGTGTTGTGCACTGAGTTTTTGTTTTGGAGAAGTGATATCAACTGGAACTATTTGAAATGAACAAATTAAATGTGTCCACAAATCAACTATTAAATGTGAATGTTTATTTCTGTCATAATAAAAAAGGAACATCTACACAATGAATGCTTATCTGTCTTAATGGACATTTTAGGCATTTTCAATCTTTAAACTAGTCAGCTTTGGTCATTCTGAAGAGATGGGACTTCTACAGTATGCAAGGAAATACATTGTAATTCTGTTCTCAAGTTTTTGGTTTCTTGCTGGAACCCGTTCCCAGGAGCCATTGCTGGAGAGACCCGGTCGGCTTGGTCTGCTTCTCTGCTGCAAGTTTTCCTTCAGGTCCTTTAGCTGTAGACTCTTCATCAGGATTCTTCCTCTTAGTTGGCGAGGCAGTTTTCAGCCAGCTCATCATCATTTTGCTGCTGGCTGTTGGTTGAACGGTCTAGACAGGGCAGAAGGTGGAAGGTCAGTATTTAAATCAACAGGAATATCTATTAAGATATGATGCATATAAGTACAACTCCAATGACACTGTCATTTTGTCAAATTAAGTGTATTAGTGTCCATTAGGACAAAACATTTTGAATTCCAAAAATGTTACAAATATGATTTCCATCACTGAATCCTATTACATCATTTGAGATGTGGAAATGACACTGGTGGGATTTTTCAGATTTCTTTTTACAAAATTTACTATGTATGTATACTGTTTGCTATAGTTAGAGGATAAATTAACCAACGCATACCTTGGGTCTTTAGTGACCTGGGACGTCATTAATTTTTTTTAAGTTAGACATCAACCTTCTCAGTATTGCTCAATCAATTTATTATAAACAATTTAACCAGAAAAAAACAAGTAATAAAAACTCGGTGAGTGTTTTAGCGCAATTTTCTCACCTCATGGGATCACAACACTAAGAGATAGTAAATCTTTTCCTGGATTTTTTTTGTGCGTTCCCGAGATTAGACCTTCCTTAACATAATGCCGAAAACCCGAAGTCTCTAGGTGGTCTGGTTGAGGAGTAGATAGAAGTGCAAGATTGGTGCGCACAGACGCACAGAACAGAAATCATGAGTTAACAAGCGCAATTTCCGGGGGCAAATTGCGCTAAAAACTATAAAAGAATGCCTGTTTTCCCATTCATTTTAAAAATTGTATAGGGTCGCTAATGACCCGAGGTGTGTAACAGTGTGGTATATTTTTTTCTGCACTACAATAACTGAATCTTTGACGACTGAATAAGTGCAATTCACCTTTATACCACAAGTTGACAATGATGAAGTGACGTTTCACTCATAGTTACCGCAGGCAGAAAACAAAAGAATAGGAAGTATCATCAGCAAAACTTGAAATGGCTCAGTGATTTACTGCAGAGTAAGTACTGAATGCAGTCAAATATTAGTGTTACTGTCACTTGATGGTGGATATGGTGAAGAAGCTGTCTGCAATCTAAATATTAATTTTGAAGATGTTGAAAATTATAGATTTAAGTATATGTTTAAGATCGCAAATATGAGCCAGATGCTGAATGTATTGGAAAATGAGCTCTGACAAGGACAGTGATGATGGTGTAAAACATCTGTTCAAACTCAACCCTTCCAAGCTCCGAAAGGTAACAAAATATGCTTTGTTTTATTCTACTGTAATTGTTACTCTAATATCAGGAGAGTTTTATATTATCGCCATAGGTAGAGATTAATCCGTGTCAGATATAGATCCTGGTCGCTAAAGACCCGAATATGAAATAATGATTGGTGAAACATTCATGCATTTAAGGGTTAAATAAACTTGTGTAAAAAGTGTTTAAAAAAAAACAAACAAAAAAAACATTCACCTTCTTAACCGTGGGGTCTACAGGCCGCAGACACTCTGGGGAGTTGTTGCGGGAATTGTTGACCAGTGACGAGACGGGGTGAAAGGTCAGAGAGGACTTTGGCTGAAGTAATTTCATGGCTTCCAGTGACTTCACTTCTCCAAAGTCCAACCACCGTCTTACTTCATCCTCTCCGTCCAGCAAAGCCGGCATCCTGTTACAAAACACATTAAATCAAGGTTAATTTCCCTCATTACAATAAAGCGCGGTACGACACTGTTTTGATGTCACGTGAAAAGAGTCATCATATTTATGTTCTCAACCTGTCATGGATGCTTTGTAGATTTGGAGAGGCGTCTACAGTAATAACAGTGTAAGTGTACAGCACTTCTCCACCACCAGGAGGAGTCCAGGAGTCAAAGAGCCCTGCTATTGTCAGCAGTCGCCACCCGGTCCAGTCACTGTCATCTTGATCACTCTTCGGTTCCTGTGTGCTTTGTGGACTGGGCACTTGTCCTCCTTGGCTTTGTGGGAAATATATGAAGAAAGGCTGTTTCTCTTTCTCCAGTCGCCTCCATTCATAGAAGCCGTCGGCTAGAATGACACAGCGCTGGCCTTTCAAAAGAGGATCCTGTACAATACATTTCCAGCAACAAGTCATTTGTCTGTCCACAGCATATTAGAGGATATTTGATGTTTCATAATAGAGTGCAACAGACAGTGTTCTCCCACTTTTTTAGAAGCCTTGGCTCTGGAAGTATTTTTCCCCATACATTTTTCCTATTTTTTCTTCTGCTCACCAAGACCGCATTTATTTGATCAAAAATCCAGTAAAACAGTAATATTGTGAAATATTATTACAATTTAAAATAATTGTTTCTGTTGTAATATATCGTAAAATGTAATCTATACCTGTGATGCAATCTTTTTGTAACATTACAAAAGTTTTTACTGTAACTTTTGATAAATTGAATGTGTCCTTGTTAAATAATAATAATTTATTTCAAAGAAAAAAAGGAAAAATCTTACTGACCTCAACATTTTTTAACAGTATTTACATATATACAAAGAAGTTACAAAGAAGAGCATAGGGAGACCGACTCAATTACATGATCATTACTGAGGGTGAGTAAATCCTGGGGTAATTTTCATTTTTCATTTTGGGTGAACTATCCCTTTAACAACATTGTAGCTCACAATAGTTCTGTATTAAATGGTTTATAAGTTACTGTTAAAAATCAGGTATCCTATAGATACAATCTATTAGATTTTTTCTTTAGGAACATCACTGTTACACTCTATTATGCAGAGTTGAATTTTGGACCAATAACATTTCACTGTGGGCGGGGCTTCACTGCTAATATAGAATAAATAAGGATGTCTAATGTACCTTATAAGACTTCTTTTCTAGCAAGCTCTCACTGCGACAGTTAGAGGTGTTGTACTGCATCTTATTGGGGTCATTCTCTTTGAACCATGCCGGGACGAGACCCCAGCGCATCGCTGCCAGCACACACTCATCTACAGGAGCATCCTATGGAAAGTGGTTTATTTAAGAGTTATTCTTCAGCAACAAAAGTTGTGTGTATATGTTTTGACAAATTGACATGCCTTGTTGAAGTGTCTGTTGGACAGCAGCACAGGACTGAAGGACTGAGGACTCTTGTTGTATGAGGGCCGGTATTTGTCGGTGTCTCCATCCTTCCACCGGGGCCGGTGTCGTTGTCCTGTTCGGTCTCGATACCGAGAGGCGCGACTGAGCTCATCCGGCGCAAGAGTGCAAGCCGTTCTCCCGCACATCCTGGCAATATTAACCAATGCCTTAAACAAAATAACAGTAGTGTTTGGCATTACTTAGTTAAAAAGAATACAAACAGTAAATGAATGCAACTCATATAAAAAGATGAAACGAGAAACAAATATTTAGTTTGATTATATATATATATATATATATATATATATATATATATATATATATATATATATATATATATATATATATATATATAATGTTATATCCACAAATGTGAATGGGCATCACAGAAAAACCTACTTTTTACTCGTTTTAAAATACCTGATAAAATAATCATCAATAATAATCAATTTACAACGCACAACACATACGCTATTTTTCGTTTATTATTATCTCAGTGTTTTATTTTATTCGTTTAGTTTGGTTCGTTACTAAAAAACTGTTGCAAAAAGTTATTCACGGTTTCTTTTACGTAATGACGTCAAACGTCATCGCGCGGTTTCTGACGTCCCAGGGAAGGGAATCGTCTCTTGACTTAGCTATGAAAAAGTTCCTTACTTCTCTTCTAAAAATCAGTTACTATTAGCTCACCCAATGATTCGCGGCTCATTACAAATCGGGCAAATATGTTCTCGGTTCAATTACTGAATCGACAACCGCTCGTAACGTTACATACTTCAGTAAACAGACTGTAAAAAAAAAAAGGAAAAAAAAAAGGTTCAACTCATGGTTCAACCATTTCATTTAAGATCCGACTCACAAGAACGATTCGTTCGTGAAGCAGTAACGTTAACGTTAGCTGTCAGGCCGTTCAAACTGCAGTAACATCACCGTTAGCTCATTTTACGCGTACTTTAAATCCTTAAACGGTTGCACACTGTTTAATTTTACATCAATACTTCACCTCAAAGCTTTTTTATATGTGATTCGGCTAACTGTTAGACTGCTAACGTTAGTTACATGCAACGGTTTCTGTACACCCAGAGTTTGCTGTCTTCATAAACTGGCAAACACGATACAGATGCATTTACAAATAATAGACACTACTAACATAAGGTAAAGTACATTCTCACCAGTCGAGAAGAAGTCCTTATTTTGAGGTAAAGATTGTAAAAGCAGAAAGAGCAACGATGTGGACGCTCACAAGTGTGTAAACACGAAATAGCGCCCTCTGTCAGGACAACCGGTCATAACACTTCAAATCAATGCTTTGCATACAGAATCGGTTATACGAACGGTAGACTCCAATAATTAACAAAACATTTGTTTTTATTTTCAAACACACACACACATACATGCAACAGCAATGTTTAGAAGTAGTTTATAAAATGTCAGATACATACGACTAAATTCAACATGAACTGAAATAAATGACAACATAAGCATGAATTTACAAACGCTGATATTTCCAATTACAATACCTTTATACAAGCTTTATTTCCTTTTACTCATATAAAAACTCAAAAATAACGAGTTCTTTCTCTATCCAATGTAGTAACAAAATACTATCAACACTATGACAACAGCTTTAAAGAGATAGTTCAACCAAAAATGACAATTCTGTCATCTTTTACTCACCCTCATGTCATCCCAAAACCTGTATGACTTTATTTCTTATGTGGAATGTCTCAGCGTTTATGTCCATACAGTGAAAGTAAATTGTCACCAAAACGTTTAGGTTAACAACATTCTTCAAAATATCTTCCTTTATGTTCCAAAGAGGAAAGAAAGTTATACAGGTTTAGAACGACATGAGGGTGAGTAAATGACGACAGAATGTGATTTTTGGGAGAACTGTCGCTATCACAATATCAAACCATTCTGGTAATCAGTTGCATTTGGAACTGTACAGAAAGACAAAAAATAAATGGTAAACTCAAGGTGCCATACTTCTGGCAAGTCAGTGGCACTTGAAACCCATAGTGTCAAACACCTGTATTTATCACAACTAGCCATGTCAGGTCTTATTTTGGATAGAGAGTAGTCATGTATAACGAACAATTATGTTAAATGTTCATTTACGTGTTCTTCAAGTTGTCTGAATGAAGTGTCCATAGCCAACAAACATATGAATGAAAACACATCACATTTTTAGCTGCCGGTCATATTTATCCATCTAAGAGTTTGAGAATACTTTCTCTCTCTTTTAAAGCTTTCCACGCCTGATCTTTCTCTTTTTTTGTTGGAGTGCGTTTCTTTTGCCTGGCTGCCATGATGCGACGGAAGGCCTCCATGACCTCGTTATCAGCCACGCGGACCCGCTGTCGAAGCTCCTGTTTTCGCATCTCTTCCCGTGCCAACCTGCATGAACAGGACGAAAAGAGAAATGTGACATTCCTGAAAAATCACATTAAGCCTTGTATTTCACAATGCAGACGGGGAAAAATAATACCACAAGATATTTCTAGTTCAAATTCTCAAAATACACAGCTGGCTGCGTCAATACAGTTGTCATCTGACTAAAAGAAAATCACAACTTGTCACAACAGACTGCTCCCTCTAACTCTTTGAAAGATTACGGGCTTATTTTCATGAGCCAGATTTCATCTTGTGCTGACGGCAGTCTTGGTCTGGATCTGAAGCTCTTTCGGTGAGACTCACTTGAGCAGCTCCTGCTTGCGTGAGCGGTTGTGGGCAGTCAGAGCTTTGAGCTCAGCCTGTCTTTTCTGCAGCTCAGCCAGCACCTCGTCTTCAGATTCTCCTCCGACACCTTGCCTCTCGTCAGAGTCCAGCAGCCCCTGAGACACCAGCTCCTCTCTTATACGAGCCTCCAGAGAGCGTGTGTGAGGCACACTGGGGAAAACAGAACGAGCAAATATTCAGTGAACTTAAATATTGTGCACGTTATTATTACAGAGAAAACTTTTTTTTTTTTTTTAATCTTTCATCAAACTGTAATTGCTTTCTCTGCCTCTGAAACAACTTTCAGTTTTGGATGATGTCACCCAGGCCATGGAAGCAATTGAATAATCTTATTCTTAACCAATAGCTAAATATCTTGTTATCACGTTCATGTCCACTCTTCACCATTCGATCAATTCCCAAATTCACAGTTTTTTCCCATCAATGAATGACCAGTTTCTATGTAAAATGAGTCAATGAAAAAATATGACTGGTTGGCTGAACAACTAGTTAAAGGACAAGTTCGGTATTTTACACTTAAAGCCCTGTTTACAGATCGTTTCTGATGAAATAGAACGGTTAAGATTAAAATTTTGACATATGCTGCTGTCCCGAGAATTTTAGGTTTCTTTCGCTTTCCCCCCACCTACACAATGGCTGCATAGGTGCACTCGAACATATCCTTCCTAAAACGCATTAAACTTTCGTTTACAAAGAGATGAAACTCACTGAGTGGTCAGGGGTGTTCACTGATATGCTCATACAAAAATCGCTGCAAAAAATGCTTTCCAACAGGTTTTATCGTAGTTTTTGTCCAACTCCATTGACTTGTATTGGATGAGCTGTGTGAGGTACGGTATTACTCCGCCGCTTCTTCTTCTGCTTCTTCTGTGTATTCAATGAAATGCCAGTGGTTTGCTTGCAATTGGCAAAGGTGCATTATCGCCACCAACTGGGCTGGAGTGTCTATTATTCAAGCTCTCAACAGAAGAATCTACGGGTGTGAGACGTTTGGAAAAATAGATCCACAGTTTTACAACGAATGGTAAAACACCTGTTGGAAAGCATCTTTTGCAGCGATTTTTGTATGAGCATATCAGTGAACACCTCTGACCACTCGGTGAGTTTCATCTCTTTGTAAACGAAAGTTTAATGTGTTTTAGGAAGGAGTGTTCCAGTGCACCTATACAGCCATTCTAGAGGTTTTGGGGAAAGCGAAAGAAACCTAAAATTCTCGGGACAGCAGCATGTGTCCAAATTTTAATCTTAACCGTTCTATTTCATCAGAAACGATCTGTAAACAGGGCTTTAAGTGTAAAATACCGAACTTGTCCTTTAACTAATCGATCTTAACTGGCCCTATGTAATTATACTGGTTCACCCGATTGGACATGTTTCTGTTTGCATAAGATGTGTTCTTGTATTCAAATGCAATTCGACAGACAACAACAAAATGTCAGAACGAGAGTCAAGAGGTGTTAATACAACTGTTCAAAAGTTTCGGGTCAGTTAGCAAAGACATTAAATAGCATAAAAAGTGACAGTAATTATATTTATTTAAATTATTTTATGTTTTTTTTGTATTTACCTGAAGGCTTTACCCTGGCTACGAGGTGACGTACCGGCCCCATCATCCTTCCCTGGAATGTCTGGAATAGGGGAATCCTCCATAGGAGATATGATGTTTTCCTACATGCATGAAAAGGATATAACTGAAATAAAGCACTGATATAAACTGAGCTGTAACAAATCTTGCACAATATAATGACTTATCTTAGCAAATGATGAGTCACTGACCTCAACAAGCGCTTGTAGAAGCCGCTGAGTGAGAGGGCCAAAGGGACAGCCGTCGTCAGGAGGTTCATGCTGAGTCTCTGATTTCTTCAGTAGGGCGTCTACATCTACACAAACCAGAATAGTCAAGGATAAAAGAAACAGATGCAAAAAATGCAACCAGAATCAGGATACATCTTTAATGACATGGTTACCTTTAGCATCCAGTTCAGAAAGAGGACCCATTATGCTTTTTTTCTTGTCATTGGCTCTGGCTCCCTCTCTTTGCTCCTCTAACAGGTCCTCTTGAGCCCAGCGTTGGGAATAGTGCTTTCCGAGAGCTGGGATCTGCAAGAAAAAACACCAGTCAGGGCTCAGAAGTGAACAATCAACACAAAATCCATTTAACAGACATTCTCCGAATACAGAATCGGCTGAAGGAAAAGAAAGAGAAAGCTGCAATAATGTAGCCTGACTACGTCAGACTTCCTACTTCCGCTCAATTTCATTTCGCTTCTGTAGTCAGTCTGAGATAGCAGCCTATCTTTCAGTTTTCCAGCGGCCTTCGGACGGCCGGGCCAATCAACAAACAGAGGGCGGGCTGAGAGCCGTGACGTAGATGCTGATTGTACTGTGGATGCGTAGATTTACTTCATATAATCTGCAAAAGTCGTTCACAGCCATGTTCACTCTGGTATTTCGCTCGATGGTTTTGTTTTCGCATCATACATGTGTTTACAGTGGAAGTTAGATGCGGCTGAGCATGCGCATAACACACGCCATAACCAAACGTCTTGTGATTGGCTTACGGGTAACCAATGATTTTAAACTTCAGACAAGCACCCCCCGCGAGAAAGAAAACACTTCTCTATTATGCCATGCCAGACTCTGTCTACAAAGCAAAGCGAAGTAGCAGAGTTTGGTATTACCAGGCTAGCAATAATGCAGAGCAAGAACTGGATTCTAAAAGATCTTTACCTTGTAGTACTCAGCTTCATCTTCAGGGGGTTTGAGCAGCTCATCCAGAACTCTGATCTCTTCATTCGTGATGTCTGCACAGTAAGGCTCCACTGAGGCCCAGAATCTGTTTTACACACATAAAAAAAACACTTGTTTGGTACGATTTTTAAAAAAATGATTTTGAACGAATCTCTTATGCTCAACAAGGCTAAATGTATTTGAGCAAAAATACAGTACAACAGTAATATTGTGAAATGTTATTACAATTTAAATTAACTTTTTTTCTATTTTAATATATTTTAAAATGTAATTCATTCCTGTGATGGAAAAGCAAAATTTTCAGCATCATTCCTCCAGTCTTCAGCGTCACGTGATCCTTCAGAAATCATTCTGATATGCTGATTTGATGCTCAAGAAACACTTCTTATTATTATCAATGTTGATAACAGTTGTGCTTCTAATTAACAATGTTTATGTCTTTAATATTTCTTTAATATATATATATATATGCAGCACAAGTCTGTCATATAGGCTACACAAAATTATCATGAGAACATTATAATTATGTGCTTGGGACATGGATTTTAATGGTGAGTCTTTTGTTTTTGTTATCAGGCTTTCAATAATTATAAAAAATCCGGAAGTATACAGTCAAACCAAAAATTATTTAGACACCAGATATCATTTTTGTGCAGGAAGTGCAGGACACAATAGTTCTTTATAATAAAGTGGGTGCAGGACACAATAGTTAATTTATGTAAGTGAGGATAGCGAAAATAAAGTAAATTGTTACATATTATACCCACAAATTCTTCATACATTAAAATGTATAAAAATTTGGGACCAAAAATTATTCAGACGCTTTGACCTGACCAAGTTTTGCTTAAGTGTTTTTTCTTTAATTGCTAATGTGACCTTTTTACACCTCAGACTGAACAAAATCAAGCATTGCTTGGTAATTGGTCGACCTAAATCGGTATTATCTAATTGTGTACTTAAATTTAACAGCTGACAGCTATTCAACCTAATTCATTTGAGAGACAGTCTAACAGAAGGATGGCCAAAACCGGTGAACTGATTTGATAACTCTGAGTTGTCATATTGTATTACCATTTTCTGAACTATAGCGAATAAACTGTGATAATGTGAGAAATGTTGAAGGTGTCTGAATAAATTTTGGTTTGCCTGTATTTATTGGCGAATATATCAGTTCTAAGCTTTCAAATATACAGAATTATTGGTCGATATTGACCAAAATTGTCATATTGGCGCATCCCTAATAAAAAGTTCAAATGAACAGCATTGATTTGGGAGAGAATTTTTTTTGAAACATCATAAATGTCTCTTTTGATCAATTTAATACATCCTTCCTGAATTCAAGTTCAGGCTTGCATGCTTGTGTTTAAATAATTAAATTAAAATCTTTAACTGGATACTGATAACTTAATATTTCTCCTTTGAAATCAATAAAGCATGAAATGAGAAAGAATTGATATTTGATTTAATTTCATACCTAGCGTTTATGTTAGCAAAAATCTGATCTGTATCTTAAATCTATCAACCAACCTGTTGGGAGCATCATTTTTAGGATTGCGGGGTATATCTTGGGGGTCCACTTCAAATTCAAAGTCCTGGACCTTGGTCTGTATGTTCTTAGACTTCGGTCTGCCAGGCCCAGGTCCGGGACCATGACTTCCCTTTCCATCAAGCTTCTGTTTTTTGGGCTTGGAATGGCGAGAAGAGGCTGCGAGATCTGGATCCTTCCCTAATTTCAGAAATCTTTTGTCCCCTTTTTTGTCCTGCCAGTCTGTAAGAATCTGTTTCAGAGAAAAAAAACATAAACAACTTTAGACATGGGCAGTAGGTGGGGAAAAGACAAATAGAAAAACATTACTTTTCACCTGTCTCTGTTCTTCCAGCGCTCTAAGACGTCGGCTCGCAGAGGATAGGAGTGTTTCCAGCTCAAGCTGAAGCGTGTCCAGCTCTTCAATGCCAATGCCGTCATCTTCTGAGCGGCTGAGTACTGCAGTGTAGCGTGGACACACTTTCACATGGTCCACAGGTTTGAAGTCATAGTACTTCAGAGGGGGACAGTCCTTCAGTTCACTCATCTTCTCATTAACAGGAACCTATATCTGAATTTTTTTTTTTTTACAAATAAAGTCAGGGTTGTGCGAGGTATCCAAAAGGGTATGAATAATTCCTTACTATTAATGAGGAACACAAGACTGTAAATGATTTTGTTTATGTTGTAAAGGCATGGTTGCTAGTGACAATGCCAATGTTGCACGTATTGCAACCCTGTATTCTCTCTCACACTGTTATGTAATATTGAGCACCACATACATGAGAGCAGTGTGAGATCATGAGCAGCCACTGTAAGCTAACGGCTACGTGCTAATTCAACTACATGCTGTTCAAACCACAGAGAACCAATTGTAAGATTTATCAATAAATATTCACATTGCATACAATGAAAAGCTTATAACGAAAATAAAATAAAAAATATGCTGAAAGTCAAAACAGGAGGATAACCTGAATTCGTACAAAACATTTATTCATAAAATATAATTGTTTACCTCCGATAAAGGGGCATCCATTACTGACTAAACCATTATCCCAGCACGGGGGAGAACATTCGCCGATTAAATTTTATTTAATTCTATGTGTATTACAGGTAATTTAGTATGATCAACGTGTATTTAATCAACACGTCTAGACCAGTTTTGTGTACCATATGTAAAATCATCATTCAAGATCAGATAAATACTCAAACTTGACAGTTAACGTCCACAACATTACAGCGCAGGGTGTGGAATGGTACATTCCTGACTGAAGCGCGTCCAAGCAGTATAAATAAAGATTATTTCTTTCTAGAGACTCACATGCTGTCTCAAACCACAAAAGAGATAATGTTTATTTCAGCACAGTAATATTTTTAGACAAACGCCTCTTTGGCTGTAATGTATTTGACCTGTCGCGTTATTTGCCATATAAGGAAGAAAAAGCGAATCAAGGTAAGATTGCTACTGGGCTCGACCGTAAATATAAGAATAGATGTGAAATGCGCATGGGCGTTTTGGTGTTTTTATCATTTTCGCTCAATTTCACCGTTTCTTAAAATAGAAACTATAACAACTTGTATTTGAATGAAAATGCATTTGATCATCCACCATTCACTCGTATACATTCAAATCATGAGCGCATGATAATTGAACTTATTGCACTTCTAATAGGTATATTACAGAAATGTGAGAACGCAATGGAGGCGTGATTTCTCATCTCTAGGCGTGGCGTGCGGACTTCCGTCTTCCTCCACAGACCTCATATAAAATGGTAAGAGATTTACATTTCTAGAAAGTTGCTTCGATTGTTTTTATTATACCGCTAGCAGTCAAATGACCTAATAAACAGCATACCCGTAAAATAATTGCTAGCGATCACAGCAGTGTTTTGTTGGTTTATTTGATCGAGTGATGTTAGTCTGTCTTGGTTTATGCTAGCTGGCTAACGTCAGTGATTTTGCAGGCAAAGCCTCTTTTTGGCAGAATCAAAACATTACATGCACGTTTTGCTCACATTTCACTGTATAGATACAATATTTAGTAAATGACGTGTTAAATTCATTCAGACCAACCAATCTTGTTAAGAAGTGATTTTAGGCAGATGAATGACACTAGCAACTAAATGATTGACTCGAGCTCAATGGAATGACCAAGACCAAACCAGCTCTTCCACCCACAATCATATTTCTGTGTTAATAATTAAAATTATACCGACTTTTTTTTTTTTTTTTGGAGGAATATTTCAGTATTTGTTAAATGATTTATCCGTGCGCATCATTGTTATTTATTGTTATTATTTTAATTAATGTGCGCTCGTAATCTTTAATCAAAACAACTTCCCCTCCCACTTGTGGTGACGTGTTTACTGGCGCGAGGGCGGGACAACCTGTCAATCACATGATATCAAAGCAATAGCAAACCACAACCATCCAATCTATTCCAATGGACAAAATAAAGTCCTGCCCGACATTTTTTTTTAGCATTTGCCCTGCTGTTCCACTCAGATATAGAAGAAAGTAGAGAGGAAAAGACTATCACAACTTCCGTTTCATGCAGACTTTAATTAAATATGACATTTTTTATATGTAGACGGCGACATTGCGACCCTACCTGAATGCAGTGCGCGCCACTCT
Organism: Scardinius erythrophthalmus; assembly: GCF_964197995.2. NCBI lineage: Eukaryota > Metazoa > Chordata > Actinopteri > Cypriniformes > Leuciscidae > Scardinius > Scardinius erythrophthalmus. The sequence continues at coordinate 16,253,196 of NC_138245.1, read as the reverse complement.
TCAAGCAGCCCTGTGTCTGGAGAACTTCTCCTCTCAGGTGGTGGAGCGACACAACAAGCCTGAGGTGGAGGTTAGGTGAGGAAATCACTCATAAACCCCACGTCCTCCCTCTATATATGATGTGTTTTTAACTGATAAACGTGTGCAATGTATGTCTTTCAATACAGGAGCAGCAAAGAGCTTCTGTTGCAGCCGGTGGTCATAAGCCGCAATGACAAGGAGAAGGTCCTGGTCGAGGGGTCTATAAACTCAGTGAGAGTCAGCATTGCTGTCAAACAGGTATGAAGATGAACCGCTGAAAACAGATGTAGTGATGCAAGTCTTTTTCTTGCCATCATCTTCTAAAGATATTCATGGTCTTCTTAGGCCGATGAGATTGAGAAGATCCTCTGCCATAAATTTATGAGGTTCATGATGATGCGAGCAGAGAACTTCTTTATCCTGCGGAGGAAACCTGTTGAGGTACGATCTGTTGTGAAGAACAAACAAGGGATGCAGAAATATACAATTTATTAAAGGGTAACTCTCGCCAAATTGCAACCTAGGCTATTTTTGTTAATCTACCCGAGTCAAACATTCGTGTAAAAGCATAATTAGAATGGAAACGCCACTTTTAAGATTGACCGTATTTTCGTTTTCGATCAAAATGCCTTTTGAATGGGAGTGCTAGGGGCACTACAATGATAGCATCAAAATCGCTATTTTTAAAACACTAAGGAGGCTCGACACAACATGAAACTGTGCTTGAAGTATCACCAGGGGCTCTACACATGAACTCGAGGACTGATAACATTGTTTGTGTACACAAAGTTTACTAAAAAAAGGTTTTGTACGACTCACTTTATCAGTTAGTGTTTCCGGTGGCTGGAATTTTGTCAGTCAAAAGTAGTCGACTACTTTTACACGATTGTTTGACTCGGGTAGGTTATCAAAAATAGCCTTGGTTGCAATTTGGCGAGAGTTACCCTTTAAACCAAACACGCATATCATGCAAGTCTTTTTGATGGAGTCATGTAGGACTTTGGAGCAAATGCTGCATAATGTAGCTTCACATCAGGCTATTTTTGTAAATCATGGAATATTTTTTGAAATGCTAAATAATGTGTAAGTGAAGCAAGTAAACTGATATTACCATGTTTTCTGATTTCCTCTTTTGTGCATTTCAGGGCTATGACATCAGCTTCCTCATCACCAACTTCCACACAGAACAGATGTATAAACACAAGCTGGTGGACTTTGTCATCCATTTCATGGAGGAGATCGACAAAGAGATCAGCGAGATGAAGCTGTCGGTCAACGCTCGGGCCCGAATTGTCGCAGAGGAATTCCTCAAGAACGTATGTTTGAGATGTTGCAAGTATATCTTTTAACAGACATATTTAGAAGAACAGAAAGTCATTTTTTAATCTTTTTATATATATATTTTTTCTGTTCTAGTTCTGAGGATGCTTGTCTACATTCCTAATACCCTTCAGAGATTGGTGTTGCTTTGGTTCCTGCGGACAGAAACATTCAAAGTTTTTAAAATCTCCTCAAAGAGCAAAGGGAAAAGAGTTTATTAGTTAGCATCCAAGCAAGAAGATCTACAGGAACAACTGGCCAGTCCTGCAGCACTATATGCATTCCCCTTTGCCTTCTGTTCAAGGTGCTCCTTGTGCCCATGGATATTAACAATTGTACATTTAGTCAAGAATTTATAACTCTCGTTTTCTGATGTTAGAAAAAAAAAGAAAACACACAGTCAAGGCAGGTCCTTAAAAGTATTACCTGTAATTAATATTGATGGGCACAGGAATCTTGTTGTTGGACTGTATTTTTTTTTTTTTCTTCTGTTGTCTTTTATATACATGTACTCATGTGCTTAATTTTTGTTACAAAGAAAGAAAATAATCAATTTAATGTTAAAAGAGATCATGAGGGGGAAAAAATAAGAAAAAATGTTGGCACAGATATAAAACTCCAATAAGATAATTATAAAAAAAAAACGGCGTAAAAACAAACAAAATTTCAATAAAAATATATTGTGCTTTCTGTACCTCTTTGGATTTATTTCTAAATTGCATTCACTTCTTTTTCTTGCTCATTTTTTCAAATTGCACTTTATGGTGTAGTTATTACTCCTCTTATGATTATGCTCTCAATCCACTTCTGTTAATTGATCTTTCTGCAGTTTTTGTTAGTTCTTATTTATCGGCTTTTTTTCTTATACAATGCCATCTGAGACATGTATTGAGCGAAGTTATTACATTGATAGGTCAATTGTGTTACTCATGCATTCTGTGCTTTGATGAGAATCGTAAAGCTAGAATGAGTACGGAAGTGGATATTGATCCTCAAATGCTTAAAAATCAATACAGAAGTCCTTTTGTGATCTATCATTTTGAGCGTGATGACTTGAAAAGATTGGTAACAATGGATTGTCCAGTCAATTAATTGTAATCTGACTGTGATAATAGCTTGTTATTATGTTAATTGCTCTTGTGAGGACACAATAACAACACGATCAGATTGATTTGCAAGAAATATAAAACAAAGCAGCCTGGCTTTATGAATTGAATGAATGGTACACAGAGAATGATTTTGTGGTTAGTAGGGTTCACTGTTTATTGAAACCTTTAAAAGATAACTGTTAGACTACAGTAAAGTAATCAAGCAATCCTAAGCCACTCCAACATTTCGTTACTTTTTTTTCTTTGCTGCTGTGCTGTTTTTATTGAACAAAAGTGCATTTTTTTTAATTATAGCCAAGGCTTTAAATGCATTGTGATTGTGTGATGGCACCTTGCAAACCTTGAGTCAGAAAGGCCAGTGTTATCATGGGTATTTGTATTTACAACACCTGCCATCAGCCCTTTGTTCTCAATGGGGACAGGCAGTGAAATATATATTATTTTTTATCCTAAATGTACCTGCGTCGTCTCTGTGTATGCACATAACTATATTTATACTTTAAAGTCTGTAGGGCGGGACTTGATTTGGTCAATTTGTAATTGATCAGGTCGTTGTGGTTTGCTATAGCTGAGATCTCATGTGATTGGCAGGTTGTCCCGCCCTCACGTCAGTAAATACGTCATCAGAGAAGAGAAGAGTTGTCGCTGCAAAAGGGGGAGTAAGTTATTTGGTGTGTTCAACATTAAGCAGTGCTGCGCAAAATTGATCAGTGTATGACATCAAAGTGTTGCAAGATTATGAGGGCATATGAATAAAAAAATAAATAAAAAAAGTGTATGTGTAACCCCTCAGGTCCTACTCGCCCGCTCTGTGCGGGCCTCTAGCCCAGGTCGGCGACATGGGAGACGGGCGCGCTAACAAGGCCGCTAAAGACTGCAGTCTCTAGCATCAGTCGCTATGCACCCTGTGTGTTGAGTGAGGTTTACTTGCATAGCTCTGACTAGCTGGCCTCTGTCGTTACTATGAATAAATAATTTATAATAAATATTTCAATATTCCATAAAAACAAGAATTGTCTATTTTGATTTTATGGTGACTTTACATACACTGTCGAATCCAGTTTTCCTACTCAGATTGTTTTGTTAGTTCTTTTTACTTTTAAAAGGAACTATGCATTAACAATAAAACACAAATTATTGGTAATAGATTTTTTGTCTTTTGACATCCCTAGTTTGTATCATCACAATTGTAAAACATGCCAGCAAACTTTGTGTTTCTGCAGCAGCTCCAGTCATGTGATCCACAACTCAAATCTTATTGGTCGGCGTTCATTTAGTCGCCGAACGTGGAAAAAAAAATAATCGACACTCGCCGAAGAAAAAAAAGCTTCGCACTCTAGGCGGGAAATTGTTAACGTCGAAACTAAGTGAGTTGCTCCACAGGAATCCATAGTTTCTATTCTAAATCTTCGCGCCTAATATCCGCGTTTGTTGTGACAGAGCTTGAGTTGTGTGATACTTATTTCCTCTTCTGTGACACAGAGTCACCAGAGAAAGAGTCCTGCCAAGAGACTGCGACAGACACAGTCGGATGCCACGTGCTTGTGAGTCTGGCACGCACTAACACAGAATATCATTCCATGTTGGTTGACAATGCATTATTATTATACTGTTCAAATATCATGTCTACACTTATGAAGGTCAAGGCTGGGTAAATCTGCTCTCATATCAGTGCAAAGGGATTCCAGCTGACCCCACAGCAATTCACATGGAGGATTAACGTAGGCCTAGAGAGATACTTTGCAGGTGGTTTCGGTGGGCAGCTTGTTTTTGTTCTTTTGAGTGAGTTAAACGACATTATGGCCATGAAAACACACCAAAAAGAAAGAAAGAAGACTTAACTATATATAACTAAAACCCTAACATTCATTCATTCATCTTATATTATTTTATATTTATTTACTAACAATTTAAATATTGTATTTTTCAAATCAATAATATAAAATAAGATTGTATATAAAAATTAAGATTGCTCGTATGAGTACTTGCCTACTAAAGTTTTGTATTTGGCTTTCATCTTGCACTTACTGGCTGTTATCTGATGTGGTATTATTATGTGGAAGATTTATTTGTGTTTCAGTGGTCTGAAAGCTTGTAGTAATGTTGTGCATTGTGATAGTTTTTCTAAATGCATGGCTCTGGCCAAGGCTTTGTTGTTTATAAAGTCAATACTTCATCTCAGGCTTTTGAACTTCGTCAACCATCTCATCTCGCTCACATGCCCTTCACTACAGATGCCTTCACGTACATCTATTCTTCTCAGTTATCTTTTGCAGTTCATAAATTGATTTCTTTTCCAGAAACAGTGGAAATGTCATCCAAGTGCTGTTTTAGGGAAGGCTGATTTCCCCTTATTGTCAGGGTTATCTGCTCCCAAAATCACGTGTAGATGTATTGTAGCTGTAGTTTGTTTGTGTACAGACCATATTTTGGGGGCAAATTGTACCCGAAGTGTGCTCAACTTGAGAAAAATAAATAAAGAGTTGGGGTGACGATTGGCTCACGAGACGAGATGATACACAATATTGGTTTCACAAGAACAAATGCATGTACATTTTGGAATGTTTTAACTAATCTAGGGCTGTCATTAATGATTATTTTGGTATTGAGTAAATGGGCGATTATTTGTATGATTAAACGAGTATTCAGATAATTTGTGTGTGGTAATAAAAATAGACCTAGGTGACCAATAGCCTTTAAATACATAGGCTATATAATAAAAATACATATATAATAAAAATGAGGAAATACAATAAAGTATCAAAAGAATGTAATCATTTGGTTTTATTGAACTACCCTATTAAAATAGTCCTGAATGATGTAATATACATAATCTAAACTTAAGTTAGCAAACTTATGTACCAGATAGCGCCAATGGCCTGGTGATTGTTGTTGTTACACTATACAGCAGATAAAATCATTGTTTAATATTGGCAACATTTAAGACAAATGTATTTGAAGGTTGAGCAGCAAGCTCATTGGCTACTGATGATACGGCAGGAACCAATCAGCTGCGCCCTATAGATAACGATGTGATTATGAATAGGTGAGTAAAAGGACCTATTAGCCTGCACCATCTATACCCTGGTAATCCAGAGTTCTCGCGAGAGCACAAGTTGAATTTGCTCAGCGAGTTACTCTGGTGTCGAGGAATGATGCTCATTAAATATGCCCCTCGATCTAAGCTGCACCAATCACATCGGGTTATCTGATATAGGCGGGCCAGAGGCGAGCTAAACAGATGACGACAGCGCTGTGACGTCAAAGTCATTAGTAAACATTGCAAGATGGCTATGGATACCAGCTATACCAGTAGTTTGAAACGGCTTTGGCCGCTACAATGAACAACTTAGACTTGGCTTTTTATCTAAAACAGGAACAGAAGACGGCGCTCGAATCGTTCCTTTGCAAGAAGGGTGTTTTTGCTGTTTTGCCGACCAGATACGGTAAGAGTATAATCTACCAGTTAACTCCGCTGGTAGCTAAGTGTATGGGGTTTATTGTTGTGATTGGTCGTAGTGTTATCCAATTGCGTGCAGTGAGATTTTCAAATGCATGCTTGGTGCCGCCCCTCGAGCTGGCCGATTTTCATTAGTCGACACCAGACCATTAATCTTTTAGATTTAGGTCTGAATTTCCAGGCTACACCATCTAGAGTTTCATGCCAGAACTTTGTAAATATTGTACCTTAAAAAAAAAAAAATCATTTTAGATTACATTTTTGTATGCACACATTTTAATATTCATTCCCAGTCCACACATAGACCCAAAGGCATTGTTTGCTTTTGTGAATATCTGTATTATATCTGTATATAATATATGTACTTCATAGAAATTAGTCAGGTTAGACGCCATATTGAATTTAACACAGATGCAAATGAGGACATAGTCTTTTTCAATGGCATGCACTTTAAAACTGTTTAATGGAGTTTTTGTCAACAGAAAGTTCCTCTCCCTGGAAAGACTTTTCGTTGGCTGAATAATCAGGTTTTGTCACGCGCTGGCTTGACTTGATTATCCACAACAATGAAGCTTGACGCAGAAGAATGATAAAATAACATTTAATAAACACTAGGAACCAAACAGAGATAGATACCAGCACAAAACTTTAACACAAGACCAAGAACAGATAAAGACTGAGGGTTTAAATACACAAGATAACAAGGGGCTAAATGAAGGACATGTGGTCACGATTAGTTGACATGGTGATAAACAAGGGCAACTATGGAAACTAACAAGATTACAATGGAGACAAGGGAACCAGGAACTAAACCATAAGAGCTGAACACAGTCTCATCAAGACAAAAGAGCATCAAAATAAGAGTCCTTAAACAGAGACATGTTAGGGAATTGTGACAGATCTGTTGTTAAACAACAGTATTGAACACATTAAAATTGTATCCCTCACAGCCTCATTTTCATTCCTGTCAAAAATTAAATATGGAGCTAGCTGGCCTGACTAAGATCCATTCACACTTCCAGTCAAAAGTTACATACACATTACTAAACGTTTCGGATTCTAATCTTTTTTAATATTTTTTTTTTTTTCATTTTTTTCCTTTAAATCTAAAGGTTCATACTTAAAAGTAAATTTAAAATGTGCCTTCATATATATATACATATACATATACATATATATATATATATATATATATATATATATATATATATATATATATATATATATATATATATATATATATATATATGTAACACTAAAATGAGTATTATAAATTTTTTGTAATGGGTGAGTTGAATCAGAAAGTGAAAGAAAACAAGTGTCAATATGCTCAGGTTCTCAATACTGCAGCTGAAGTACAAAGCTCAGACAGCAGAGGGCGCAAACTAACCACAGAGGACAGAGGTGATGCACTGTGGGATAGAAACGCAATACTAGACTTAACACAGTAGCATAGTCATTTTAGCCACTTACCAAAAGTTTGTGTATACACATTACTGCAATCGTATAATCTGTTATTAAGAGTCTGTCCAGTAGGATTTTTTTTTTTTAATCCTAGAAAAGAATCATTGCAGTGATTATCATAAAACCATGGCCAGTGGTAATATTTATTATTATTGAGTGACACGCACACACTTTTGTTTTGACTTCCTTTAGGGATTTCTTTGTTCCCAGAAACAAAGTTTGTCCCAATGACTGTCAGCACGTTTTACTAATTCGTTCCTCTTAAAGGTATAGCGGAGGATCTTTCCGAATTTTAGATAAGAACCGCCCTCTCCACTTTTTGAAAAAATGCACATGCGCAACACTCTACTTGCTCCCGAGAGGGAACGCCTATTAAACGTGTGCGAGGTTTCCTCGTGCACGCTCTGTTTACAAGTTGCTGTCGGCATCGCTCATACAAGATTACTTTCCAAAAGAAGATTTGCACTTTTTCTCCAAATAGCATGCCAAACTTTAGGCTACCTGTCAAGTAGAAACTTCGCGACTGAGGCATCAGTGGGAAGCCCAACCTGTGTTTTCAGCGCACGCCATCGTGTGAAACAATCTCCCAAAAACACTCTGATCTTGTTTCTCTCTTCTGAGGCCTTTCTCTTCTTCTCATACAGTTCGTCCAAACTTTTTCTCTTGCGACCCTCAGACATTTTCAAAGGACCCGGTGAAACGGCGAGCTTCAATGAATGGCTGAGCTCTAGCTCACCACACATAAACACCTGAAAGTGCGCATGCGCAGAAAGCGAAAACTAAGGGACGAGCACGTACGACGGCCTTACGTAAACATATCACCAGAATGATTGACACTTAGGTGGACCAATAGTTTACACTACCCACCCGGAAAAAGAAAATCCTCCGCTATACCTTTAAGTAATGTGTGCACCATATAATTTGTTCCCTTGTTTTTGTAAATAGTGGCCATGTTGTAGTAATTTGTTCCCTTGTTTCAGTTAAATAAAAACGAGAGAACAAATTAATAAGTCATGGAAAAATAATTCTTAATTCGTGGCCACAATTTAACTAAAACGAGAGAACAAATAAGTAAATTGTGGCCACGACTTACTAAAATGAGAGAAGGCACGAATTCTTAATTTGTGGTCACAATATGTTTATTTTTGTTCGCATGTCATGTGTGGTGTGCGTATTTGTATGAATGTGTTGCTATGCCGTTACTAGGGTATTGCTAAGTGACTGACCTAATGAACACATCCCATCCCAAAATTATGATATTTATCCCTTCCCTAGATATTGCTCAGGATCCTCCATCAATGTAAATCTTCATTTGAATAAAGTTCAGTCTCTTAGAAAAGGATTGCATACCTCAGCAAGTCACACGATTTGAGTTTTGCCACAGTTTAATACTTAGATCCAGTTTTGATCCCTAAGTATGAGCAATAGCAATTTGTAATTTCCAGCTGCTTCTTCTACTGCTTCCTCCTTTTGTGTCCTCAGCCCTTCATAAGAAAACCCACAGATGTCCTTTTTAACCAACAGCACAGCTGTCTGACCTGAGCACAGGAAGTGTCCGACAGGTCAGGACTATGTTCTGTTGCCAGGGGAACAGTTGGAAGTGGGGTTTCCTGTTCCCAGAGAGAGGGGGGGGGGAGGGGGAGAGAAAGAGAGACCCTTTTTGTTGAGTGCTGAGGTGAAAGAGGGCAGTTGGAAGGAACACTAAGAGCAGGCTCATTTTCTCTTTGTTGTTTGAATGGCTTCTCTAAATCACACTTTACATTAGATGACCCATCATACCTGGATGCTATCGATCTACTGATGCGGCGGGCCTTTTATGCCATTATATTGAAAAGGGATTTTTTTTCCCCCGCCTGTTTTATGCTCAGCCAAGCACAAATAATAAGTCTGATCACTTTGAAAAGCAATAGTAATAACACATAATAATAATAATAATAATAATAATAATAATAATATCTTCCAACCACAATCTTCCACATGCCACATGATTTGAGGCATGTGGAATCGTATAATTTTATATCATTCATGTCTGTAGCACAGGTGTGAGCCTCGTTCAATCACTAACCCTAAGTTGATTGCTGGAACAGAAATGGAAATAATTATGACTGGGGGTTCATGATATATTGCATATCATCGATATTGGAGATTTATCTTTCATTTATCAATATCTTAAAATTTAATTTTGTATGCTCATTTCCCCTAGCCTAGAAATCTAGACGCACCCTAGCGGCAGCAAAATGTATTTCGCAGCCAGGGTAGTCTAGACACTCTCAATAAACCTTCTAGCTACAAAAACCCAAATTGGGTCAGGCCAATCACGTCGTGTATAGAGAAGGCGGGGCGGGCTTAACATATGACGACAGAGTTGCGACGGCTGCCACTTGAAAACAAAGAATGGCGGCTGCTGATGGAGAACAACGGTCTTTCGAATCGGCTTTGGCCGTGACTCTGGAGGACTTGGAGTTAAGTTTTTCTTTGAGAAAAGAGCAAAGAACGGCAATTAAGTCATTCTTAAAAAAAGGAAGATGTGTTCGTCGGTTTGCCGGCCAGATATATGGCAAAAGTTGAATCTATCAACTAACGTTAGCTCCGCTGTAGGGAAAACGCTCTGGTTGGTTGAAGCGCTGTCCTATTGCGTGCAGAGGGAATTTGAAAGACAGCCGTTTATTCCGCCCCTCGGATTGAGCCGTGACTATGGTGAGTTTCCAGACCTAACATCTTGATGTAGGTCTGGCTTGCCAGGCTACATTTCCCCTATTTTTACATAAAGATTACATTTTACCATCATCTAATACTCACTTAAAGATAAATATAATAATATAAAAAAAACAATTTAACAATGTTAAATGTAACATTTAGCCTATATTGAATTAAATCTTTTATGATATTTTTGACAATTTTTTTTCTTATGTACATTATAATGTCATGATGCTTAAATTCACTTGTGTATATATATATATATATATATATATATATATATATATATATATATAATATTCTTTAGTGTTTGATTGATTGATATTTAATTTATTAAGAAAAAATATTATGTAGTTTTAATTTTGGACATTTACTTGCTTATCCGTGTCAGCCAGAATAATATTGGTGCATTCCTAATAATAATTATGATAAATCCGTAAATTAAGATTGTGTCTAAATACAATCTACAAACAATAATGTGCTACCAAAAATAGACAATTGCAAATGGCTGCATACTGCATAATGCAGTTGTATTTAAAAAGGTAAAAATATATAATTGATCATTTTATTAAGGCCCTTTAAAGTCACGATGAATTTAAAACTGACATTTAACATTTCAGAAACGATTTATCTGTGCACGTTTTTATTTAGTTTTTAAATCCACGTGCACTCATATTCTTTAAGTAAAATAACGACCACCTCCCCCTTAAAACGACATCTGTTATCTTCTTTACGTTTGTCTTGATGGAGGGTGGGACTAAATATCCTCCACAACTGACTCCAAACTGACATTCAGATCTGCCTCCATTTAGTTAGTAACGCCCAACTTCCTAAGATCCAATCAGTTCCCAACCTACATTTTTTTTTCTTGTTCGAGAAGCCGTTACACTCGAATATACATCAAAATAGGGAAGAAAAGACTATAACAACTTGTGTTTCATGCCGACTAAAATGTTCAAGTTATGTATAATGTGGAAATGTTTGACAGGAGGCTTTAAATAATGTGTCATCTTCAAAGCAGCTAATGACCTAGTGAATTTCATCTCCATATCCCATCATTTTGACTGTCAGTTACTCTGGAGTTATGAGCGATATCTCATTTCACATTACCGATAAAACTCTCCACCAGACACATCCCATCAGCCTGGGCCGAGGAGGAACAATAGTGTGTCACTGCAAACCAAATCAGACAAAGGAAAAAAACACACGGCCATAATCTGGGTTTTACCACACTGGCTTATTTGTCCCTAATGGATCATTCATTCTTTTAGAAAACAGCATATAGGACACAAAAAAATAGACATCATGATGGTGTTCAATCACGCCTTTGATCTCTTCCTAACAGTTCAATCTATTTAAAAAGAAAAACCCCTCCTTTGGTGGGTAAACGACATTAGAAGGGTCTATTTATGAGGATGTTGTCAGCGAGGGTTGGAAGGTGTGTGTGTAAGTGTGTGCGGGTAGGGGGTTGAGGAGGGCTGTGGACTGATTAATTTCAGACAGTCTGATTCATCACAGCCAGTCACCTGATTGCACTTTAAAAAGGTGCTCCTCTCAAGAAGCTATTCAGGCCAAATCCATCTCCCAAGGACAGTCAAATCAGTTCCTCCGCTGCTCCATGTGCTGGTTACAAACTCACACAAGATGACCTGGAGACTGTATGCTAATAATCCAGCCAAGTCCAAGGGCAATGACAGTTTCTGCTGCTTTCCTTGTAAATCTTAATATTCGTTGTTGACACTGAAACACATTTCATCAACTGAGATTGTCTTGAGAAAAAGAATTAAGTTAGACAACAATGAGCATAAAACACATCTCATTTGTGGCTGAAGGTGTAATAAAAACAGCCTATATCGATCAGTATCCGTGTGTTATGTTGACATCTTTCGACATATTCATCGCTTCTAAAAACAACATTGATGTTTATGATTGGCACTGTGGATGGTTGGTATGTTTTATATAGGAGACCAAGGCTAGTTTTCACATATTTACTCCAGTAAATATTTACCTGAACACTTAAAATATTGTCTACAAAAAAGTTATTCATTGTTGATGGCCAGTAAAACTCTCCTATTGGGGCATGTTGTCACAAAATGCATGTTAAAAGAAATGTCTTGTTTTCCTAGGGAATGTTTCTTTTTTCTTCATTCTATGGGGCTTGTTGTCACATTGGAACCTGCCACAACTTGTAAGCTTTAAAATAATAATAATCTGACAATTATAAAATATCAAACTGCTGTTTTTGCTACAAAAAATAAAATTATATATAAAACATTTTTTAAACATGACATATTGCCCCAATCAGACATAATTGGTTAATCTTTTTGTTAAAATCTATTATATCTTGCCTTAAAATATTGTTTTTATTGTTTAGTTGTTTACCCAGTAACTATAAGAAATATAATATTTTGTTCTACAAACATTACCAAAAAAAAAAAAAAAAAAAAATATATAATATATATATATATTATTATTATTATTATTATTATTATTATTATTATTTCTTTTTTTATCTAGCTTTGGAGGGTTTTAAACAAGATGTTTGAAACCAACTTACAAAACCACTGCTACAGAATACATCTGTGTAAATGAATAACCCTCAGGACAACTAGCCCCAGTTTCCCCTATTCAAAGAATAATATCAGATACATATGTTGGAGGACTGCTACTGAATTTATTCATTCACTGTAGATCGCATCTAAAAAATGAGGCACTGTTGTTTCTCTCTGTGCAAAACCCTACAAATCATTCAGTCCACCATCTTTCAGTGCAAGTGAAGAATTACATCCATACATCTACAACTGACAATACATGATTTCCCGGTTAATGGTCAACAAAAATGATTTCTCTCTGGGGAAAAAAACGATGTACACAAATACAGAATGCAGTGCTTAACTGAAGTTACAGTGTAAATTATTAAATAGAAACGCTGTAGCAATGTTCCTGAAATGCTGCCTTGGGTGCCATTGACATACAGTGTTTGTTTCCCCTTTGCACCATTTGTTTTACTTTTCTATATGAATGTAAGAGATGGATGACTTGAATATTTGTGTCATGTTTTTTCAAAGAGGCTTTAAGAAGTTCAAGTTTTAAAATCATTTTGCATTCTGTTCAATACCACGGTCTTGTGTCTAGCTGGTTTCGAACACTTCCTGGCTGAACAACCCATTACAATTTGGGATTACTACAACAACTACCTTTTAGAACAGCCTTCACTTTGTAATGCCTTAATGCTGACTAGCTAGAGAGAACAAATGAATTTCATAAAAAAAAAAAACTCAAAACTCAACAGTTAAAGGGACAGTTTACCCCCAAAAAATGAAAGTTTTGTCCTCATTTTCTCACGTTCTTCAAAATAGCTTTTGTGTTCCACGGACGAAAGAAATTCATACAGGTTTAACATGAGTGTGAGTAAATGATGACAGTATTTTCATTTTTGGGTGATCTATCCCTTTAAGAGATACAGTATAGCAACAATCAACAAATGAGCTTTGGTTTTGAGTTGCTCCACAGGTGTTTGTCAAAGAGCCATAAATGACAGCAGTCTCCGCTAAAGGAAGTAGTGTGTACTACTTTTAATTTCTGAAATTACATAAGTGTCAGATGGTTGAGACATATCACTACACAGTAGCATCTTGGAATGGAGTCTCTGCGATCCGGTGGTCAGAAAGTGTAATCGAGACCCCACAACATGACTGTGTATTTTGACCCTTGAGCATGAGGATTGGACTTGACCCAGTCTGATTGTAGGAAGCTCCAACTATGACCACTAGGGGCTCTATTGATCTCTCAATGTTACAGGAAGTTCTCATTCACAACGTTACTTCAGCCTTGTCAACACAACCAGGAAAGGTTAACAAGACGGATGGAGCATCAGAGGAAGAGCACATGAAAGCGAACACACTTTGTTGCTGTATATAGAATGGTAGAAAACAGGTCCATTGACGAATTCGCACATTGCCTTCTCCATTCACATTCAAACCCCATCCTGGATGCCGCCATTAAACTTCCCAGTGCAGACCTTGATGTGAGAAGCTCTCGTTAGGGGGTAGAGCCCCATCCTGCAAGGAACACAGCGATTAGATCTCTCTCAAAAGCACCGGCCTCACTGGTCTGAGGTATCCGTCTGCACACCGTCAGTCTCACCTTTTAATGCGGCCGATCTGCTCGCACAAGAAGGACAGGTACTGAGTGAGCTTGACCATTCCGATGATGAGCGTGCCCCCCACCAGCGTGCACGTGGGCCAGAGGAGGGAGCTAATGATGGCCCCGCGGCCGTAGAGACGTGTCAGGAGGACGCTGTCCTGCTGCTCTGAGGGGTCGTAGTAACACAAAACCTGTGTGTGTGTCTTCAGTCGCTCGGAGATGTTCATCACAATAGTGTGCATCAGCGTGTGATCCTTGCGGCACTTTGGGATGTAAAAACACTGATGGGAAAGAAGGAAATACATTTACTTGAAAGAATTCAGTTCAGCCCAGTTCAATTTGTGTACTACACTGCATAGTGGTCATTTGTCATGCTCAGAAAGTACACTGACATATCTTCTTGGGGACAAATTGTGATTTATTACTTCAAATTAGGTAAATAGAAACTTAAGACAAATGTGTGCTTTTACATCATAGTGTCACAGAAGAACTGCCCATGCAGGTTAATGTGATATATCCCTATAGTTAATGCATATGACTAGAGGTGCTGTACCTCAGGGTTGGCCTCATAGGCCTCCTCGTTGTATGACAGTCGCAGAACTTTCCCGGTGGAGTTCAGACTGACGTATACCTGAAGACAGGGATACCTGGAGCTCTTCCGGCACTCTGAGCCGCAACTGTAGCTGCAGTTAATCTCAGCAACTATACCGGAGTTCAGTACTGTGCAGTTTGACTCCTCTGTCCAAACGCTGAGAGAGAAAAAATAGGGACAGAAGTGGAAAAAAGTAATCATTTGTAATTGCATAAAATGCATTTATCGCACAGGATGTGCCAAAACAGGATGTCTTCAAATGTTCGAAGACCTTAATTAGCTAGTTCAAGTGTGTTTGATTACAGTTGAAATGAAATGGAAAGGGAGGTAGATCTCCAGAAGGATGGAGCACACTTGACTTAATGTGAACCTTAACCCGTGGAGAGTTGTGACCGGTGAAAAGTGAGTTGTTGAAGGGCATATCTGAGTTAAAGTCACCATGAAATCAAAGCAGGCAATATTTCCAGACAGAAATGCTACTAAAATGGACACAGCTGTCAAAGTTTTTACGATTTTGCTAATATACTCTTAAACATAAACTGCCCTTTGGAACAAGTTCTGTAATTAAAGCTGCTTTATATTTAGCTGTTTCACATTAAGCACAATATTTGAACATCAGGGACACCCTTCATATGCACTAGGGTACATATTGGTGATTTGGCTGAATTTGGCCCTCTGATGTGGTGGCCAATTGCATGTTAGTGGTTGTCTTTGTGCCAGGGCTCTTGTCTCCTACTCTATGAATAACAGGCCTTGTGTTCTTTGGCTGTTCCAAAGGCTCAGCTGCCTCTAATTGCCTTTGACTGCAGTGTATGCCAGCTCTTATCTGTGTGCAATCTATCGTAGGTCAGTGGTATTTGGAATATTAAGCTGTAATGTTAGCCAATCTGCGATTTACGGTCAATCAAGGATGGGATCTGTTAATGCGTGGTATCAGTGTGGACAGTAGAATTAGTGTTTTACACATTGATGGTCAACATTTCATAACCAGCTGAGGAAAACAATATGAATTATGCTGAAAAAATGTCTCTGTTCATAATAGAATGAACCCTTTTCAGAGACTTTGCTGCTGACCCATTTACACAGCAATTAACAAATCTAGCAAAAACTTTTTTGTTTTAATGTACATTTTATAACATTGTACTTTGTTATAGCATCCTGACATTAAATTACAAAAAAAAAATAATAATAATCGTGTGAACACTGCTACGAGGGTGCAATTATTGATGGAGTTACTGTTAATTTTGGTAACACTTTATTTTGATGATCCCTTTTGAACAATCTGTTGACTATAAGTAACTTTGCAACTACCGGTCATCTAACTCTCATTAGAGTATTAGTAGACTGTCTGCTTAATATCTGCAAACTCTTTATTTTGATGGTCCTCTAACAGACGTTCTACTGATTAGAAGTAACTTTGCAACTACATGTCAACTTATTCTTATCCCAACCATACCAGTCTACTAAAACTCTACTAACACTCTAATGAGAGTTAGTAGACATGTAGGTGCAACTTTACTTATAGTCAACAAAATGGTAAAGGGACCATCAAAATAAAATGAAACCATTTTATATAATATATTTTTTAGAATTTTTCTGTTTAAGAATGCTGTATAGAATTTTACCCTGCTGTAGTTCACATCTGTGCCCCAATCTCAGAAAAGTGAAAAGGTTCTAAAGAAGAAATGAAAAGCATTCACGAGCAGAACACAACAAAATCAAATAGAGTAGGTATTAATAAAGAAAAAAGACATTTTGAATGCTTTTGGTTAGATGTTTGTCATAAACAGAATATAACAGAACAGAAAAATGATTAGAATAGAACTGTGCTAATTGAATAGAATACAGTAGAAAAGAATAAATAAGAAACAACTGCAATCACAAGCATTTAGAAAAAAGAAAACAATCAAATTAAAAACAGAATTTAGTAGAAGACTTAAAGGGATACTCCACTTTTTTTGGAAATAGGCTCATTTTACAACTCCCCCAGAGTTAAACGGTTGAGTTTTACCATTTTCGAATCCATTCAGCCGATCTCCGGGTCTGGCGGTACCACTTTTAGCATAGCTTAGCATAGATCATTAGCATCTCTCTCAAAAAAATGACCAAAGAGTTTCGATATTTTTCCTATTTAAAACTTGACTCTTCTGTAGTTACATCGTGTGCTAAGACTGACGGAAAATGAAAAGTTGCGATTTTCTAGGCTGATATGGCTAGGATATGACGCAGCACCTGAAAATAGTCCCCAGCTCAGTAACTTCCAACGTGACCGGGACTAAGTTTGTCTTAACCTATTTTCAGGCACTGCGTCAAATCATTACGCTTGCTGCACTCATGGTACGGCAGCAAAGTTTCTTGATTATTACGCAGGAATGAGAGTATAGTTCATAGCCATATCAGCCTAGAAAATCGCAACTTTACATTTTCCGTCAGTCTTAGCACACGATGTAACTACGGAAGAGTCAAGTTTTAAATAGGAAAAATATCAACTCTTTGGTCATTTTTTTGAGAGAGATGCTAATGGTCTTGTCTAATTCAATGATCTATGCTAAGCTATGCTAAAAGTGGTACCGCCAGACCTGGAAATCGGCTGAATGGATTCGAAAACTTTAAAACTCAACTGTTTAACTCTGGGGGAGTTGTAAAATTAGCCTATTTCCAAAAAAAGTGGGGTATCCCTTTAAGAACCACCGAGAAAAAAAAAAAAAAGTTCACATACAGAATAGAATAACGCTAATTAGAATGGAATAGAATACAATAGAATTATGAGAAACATATATTCAAAGGTTTTAAGGAATACATTGCACTTAAAAAATAAGTTCCAAATGCTTTTTAAAGCGATGACATTGAAGAACATTAACATTATTTATTCTTTCATTTTGATTG
Source organism: Scardinius erythrophthalmus (assembly GCF_964197995.2). Classification (NCBI taxonomy): domain Eukaryota; kingdom Metazoa; phylum Chordata; class Actinopteri; order Cypriniformes; family Leuciscidae; genus Scardinius; species Scardinius erythrophthalmus. The sequence goes on along the minus strand of NC_138245.1, from coordinate 16,235,501 downwards.
TTTAAAGGTGTACTCAGTGTTTGTTTGTTTTTTTCTTCAAAAGTTTAGTTACTGTTACCATTGCATAAATTATGAATTTAAACTTACTCAATTACTATACATTTCAATAAAACTTTTGAATGGGGATAAATTACTGAGTGTACCTTTAATTCTTTGGTTTCAGTGTACTTTTGTACAGTTTTGTTCCTGTGAGGGTGTCTGGGCATTTTTACCTGTCTGAGTAAGAGCGCACCATTGTGATGCCCAACACAAAGTACATCATAGCAGAGCAAAGGATCATGCTGAGGCCTAAGAGAATGGCTCTGTCCTCTCCAGCCTTCAGCGCTGTCACCGTCCTCCTCTTCTCCAAAATATCATACCCACGAATCTTCTGATAAATGGTCCTGCTTAAATGACATAACATAAGAGTCCCAAGACACACAAATACACATGGATTAATGAAGACCTGGTGTGTGCCAAACCTAATATAAGAAAATATTGCTTCAAGTATCATTTTAACAGTCCTTATCACTTAAAAAAGGTTGGAGGGCCAGAATGAATTAGGTTTGGTTCAGAAACATAGCCCATGGCACAGATACGTGCTACTGTCCTATTACATATGCATATTTAGTTCCTTTCCAAATATTTAGCTCATGATTTTTTAATCATATTTTGACAGCAGGTCATATTGCTTTTGAAGATTATGCATGGGTGTGAAGGCAAGCTGTCTAACCTGTCTATCTTTATCAGTGACCTTTTGATAATTACTGTGAGTACAGTGGTCAAAAGAATTACAAAGTCGTCATAACCCACTTCCTGTCATTAGTTTACGTCAAATTCCAAGTTTAGATTATTAAAATGTATGTTTTCTGACACTAAATTAAACTGCTAAATCAGTGCAAAACAGAAGTTAGATGTGATAAAAACTGCAAATAATGGTGAGTGAATTTCTTTGCATTAAATAAACTATGATGTATTGGTTCTAAACGAGAGTAATTTTTATTCAGAAAATGTTGCACATTTTCTAGGGATGCAATTGTTGGCCGATATTAGTTGTTGTTTAATAAATTGTTGCTGTTGTTGTAAATGAATCAGTCACTATTGGATATTTAATTGTGCATGTTAATTTTTTAATGTTTTTTTTTTCATTTATATTGCTTTTGTATCTACATCCATTATTCACTTATAGTTAATATTTAAGTAACACTTGTAGCATTTTAAACAATTGACTTTAGGTTTTAGTTTTATTTTTTACTTTTTTTAGACATTTTTAGATCAGCCATTTATCAGTTATCAGCTGTAAAATGAAAGAATTTAATATCTACACAATTTAAGTAAATACAATTATGTATTTATAATATATTATACATTTATAATTAGTTTTTTTCCTAATTATTTTCCTAATATTTTTCACTCTGTACTTAAAATCAACAGGAAATCAAACATGCAGCATCCTAATTTAGACTCTAGATAATTAAAGGTTAGCATAGTGTTGTCACATGTGGTTTAGTTAGTTAGTCGAGTCATTGTATTTTACCTTCTCTCACTTCCAGATCCTTGAGCTCCTTTGCTTCCAGCCCACAGAAACATTCTCCCAGCTATTCCACTGTGTGCAGCTCTCTCTGAAGCACTCGCAAAAGACTGCAGGGATGACCTGACGGAAAAACACACTCTTAGTTGACCATGTGCTTCCCTCCACACCGGTTCGTCTGCACACTGTTCCTGAACGAAAAGCTGGGTCTTATATTTATAACACAGCCTTCAGAGAATGTTCTGGCTTCCCCACTGAGTTTCAGCTCCTCACAGGTTGGTGATATTTTACAACTGCAGTATTAAACCAATGGCTCCATGGTTGTTGATAAACATAGTAAGTCCAAATAGAGGAAAAGTAAGTTTCCATAATCCTCAGCAACGAAATAAGTCTGTCTCACATGGTTAGAACCAGTTCTCCATAAAAATAACTCACACCAGGCATTGAACTAAGCATCTTTTCCTTCATTTCCTGCCTGTTGTTTTGTTATTGACTATTCATGGGCTATAATAATGAGAGTAGTGAGCAAGGAGAGGAGGACCATTCACGGCATTGATCCCTTCCTCCTGCCATGCTGAAGAGTGAGTGAGAGAGAGAGGAAAGGGAGAGGCAGTGGCGTTCAAAGCCGCCTCCTCCCCTGCACCCTGTTGATGATTGGTGTTGATGGAGAGTCCTGTAGCATCAAGGTGACACAGGTGTTTTGGGCCACACGTTTGTGACTGACTGACTGACTGCGCACTCCTGCCCTAATATGCTATCCAGTCCATGGCTCATGTGTGTCATTGAATGTACCCAGAGTCTAACAAGCATTTAACTGGAAATATAAATGTGATTCGAAGAGCTGATGTTATAGTCCAGCACAGCTTGGGATTGTGGGATATTGTGCTAGTCACTATTTATTTATAAGCATTAAAGTGTTAATTCACTCAAAAGATCAAATTATGTTTGCTCAGCCTCATGTCATTCCAAACCCATTTGTGCATTTTTTTTTGGAACACAAGGAGAGTTTCACTGTATGACTGTTTTTACTGTATTTTTGATCAAATACATGCAGCCTTTGAAAGCATTATATATGAGTGCAGCTGCTTGACAATTCTTCAGGATCTTACATGTTGGACAAATTATTCTTTTAAAGGCACAATATGTAACTTTTTTGCTTTAAAAATAGCAAAAATCACTATATCTATGTTATATATTTTTTTTTAGTTGTGTACTTACATTATCCCGACTGTTTCCAACAACTTTCAAACCAGGAGAAATTTGTAATTTAATTCGAGAAACGTCCCGTTTCTTTATTTCCGTTTTGTCGCCGACAATGGCGTCATATCCGCGTTGTCCCTGGTTTCTGCTCGTACTGCCATGGCAACCAGAGCTATGAACCAGAGCCGTCTGATAGTAACCAAAGCGACTGACGCGGACAACTTTGTAGTTCGCAATGTCTATTTTCACGCTGTTGTTGTTTCGTTCAAACATTATGGACCATGGCAAGCAGACTTTGGATAAAAAAAGAACTAAAACGAGAATCAATATCAGCGCGGTGTTTTCGAGATGCCAAAAGCTCCCATAGACAGTATATAAACGAGAGCTCCACGTCCGAGACTTCGACCGCTCCTACATGTACTTTATTAAACAGGTGAGCACATTTACATAAAACTAATCAATGTTATATAGTTCAACAATGATAAAATGTTAGAATATGATCTGTATATTATTCTAATGTTGATCTAGCTTACTGCTAGTCTCATACAGACAAACTAACACATACATTTCAACACATTCAAATGCAGTTTAGTGTGCTAGTGTAATGTTAGACCAAGTGAAACAGCGCTGCGTTACCTCACACGTTTAATTTGTCTAATAAACTGACCTGAGTAGTAATTTTGAGTGTAGTTCGGTAGAATGAAATGTCCATATTCCTTTTATATCCGCGGGACTCGCGTCGCGTGTGGAGCTGATAGCTGTCTCTTAGCAATCCCGAACTGCTTCATATCACAGTCATGATAAAAACATCGATGTATTCAGTCATCCATAAACATTATTAGATCGGTCGGCTTGACGTTGACGACAAGATCCATAATTCTTAGCAAATGTTGCGTCATCAATCTACGCCTTTGTTATTGTAAAGAGGTTAGCGACCCCTAGTGGCGAAAAATGCCATACTGTACGTTTAAAACATCACTTGCACAAAAAGCGTATTTTTTTCACAGCAGTTGTATTTCCTGTGTGACCTGAAACAGCCTTGTGTTTACCCTTAGGACTGTATCATTTTTTTACTTCTTTTACTTTTTACTTACTGTGTTCATGTTGTTTTGCAAAACATTTTTACTTGTAAATGAAGATACTATGAAATAAATTACGGGTAGTAATAATAATAATAGTAATATATTATCATAACATTTAATCTTGGCTAATTATTTATCATATAAGTGCTTGGTGAAATATTACAGTGAAGGCAGTGCAAAGCACACTTCATGCACTGTACAGTACTAACCAGTATTTTAGATTATAACACGAGGTAAAACGACAGAAAAGGTGGATTTTTAGATAAATGGGAACAGTGAAATAGTCTAGTTTTCTATTATGTGGATTTATTTACTTTGTCAATATTGTGACCACATTAGTGTGATCAAATTATTTAAAAATAAAACATTTGAAACTACACTTAGCCTAATAATTCACTGATGTATTTCAACAGGTCACACAAGCACATTGAAACATTTACTTTGTAAATTAAGAAATTGACCACGTTTTACTGAATCGTTCCTTTGTAGCCTACTAAAACATGAGAATGTCAAAACTTACCATGTCAAAACAAATTGTAGTACCGCGGTAAATTGTGGTATGTTTTATTAGCGCTCAGCTTGACTGACTGAGCAATTTCCACTCTCTGCCTGACCTGCCCTCAAAGGTGCACTGCAACATTTTATCTCAAATGAAAGTCTGAAAAGCAAGAGTGAGCAAATCTCTGCCCTGCAGTGGAGAGCTGTAAACGTCAATGATGGGAATATGCCACATATCATATTTGTGCATCTTTCCTATGCTGAGTGAGGCGGCTCACAGGATGATGAACTAGATATGAGACTGAGGTAGACAGGAAACACTGACCCAAGGAAACCCATTGTCCCCACCTCACCCAATAAAACACCTGCCAAAAAGTCCCAGGGCAAAATGGCACTAGGAGAACCACACGCAGTATTTTTCATATGGCTGTCTTTAAAAAGCTTGGTATGTCCTGGAGAGTTGTTGGTATTTGCCCTTCCGGTCACCTTAGCTGGGTAAATAACGCCTTACAGGGGCCTTTTTTGTTGCAAAAAACACAGACATCTGACATTCACCCAAAACAGCTGGCATGTTCATCCAATGTGTCCACGCATGATGGGATTTACTAAACCCATATCGTCACTGCAGTGATTTATGAGGCATTGTTGATACTCTACATTAGTTTGGTTGGAATAAAATCATGAAGAACAGACTGGCTCAAGCAGTGGAGAGCAAATAACTAAAAGTAGTGATTTTTCAGTATGTTGATAATAGTTTACCGATTTTCAAAGTTGAAAAGTAACTTTGTCTAGTAACAAACTACTACCAATAGCAATGTAGCAATGTTTTTTTTTTTATTATTAGTATTATTGTATGTGGAGTTTCACAGACAAACAAGCTAAAGAAATAATCTAACAGGTTGTTATGCTATAGTGAATCTGTTTGCTCAGAAAATGATTTACTGATTTCCCAAAGTCCCTGTGCTGCTTTTTATTGATCTTTTTTGCAGCGCAATATTTAGTCAAACACTGCTATTTATGACTGTTTTCAACTGTTTCATTGAATTTTAGTTGTATTTTTAGGAATCTGTTTAGGAAATGATTCACTGAATCAAGCATTAGCGCTTTATAGCAAAATATTAGTTAAATATTGCTATTTGTAACTGTTTTAATCTCAATTAAAAGAGATTAATCGTTTTTTTTTTGTCATTTATAAATTGGTTTGTTAGTGAATCAGTGAAATGAGAAAAATGATTCACTGAATCAGGTGCCATTGCAGCTTTTAGTGTTTTTTTGTAGCAAAAATATTTAGTTAATAGTTGCTATTTTTTATTTTTTTTTTTACTGTTTTCATCTCAGTTAAATTGTTTACAAGAATTATTGTAGTTTTTTAGTTGGTTCACTAATGAAGCAGTTTGTTCAGAAAGTGATTCACTGATTCAGGTGCCTTTGAAGAATTAAGTTTTATAGCAAAAAAAATATTTAGTTAAACACTGCTATTTATTACTGCTTTTCATCTCAGTTATATTTAGTTCTCTTACGAGAGGTCTCTCGTATTGCGTAAGGTTAGCTTACGCATCGGGAAAGTCTTCTTTCTTCGAGATCTGAAGCCAAAAAATTATCCTTAATTTTGTATACATTGTCAACGCAGTGCAGCAGCCGACAGACCTAGGCAGGCTGTATAAGCGTGCTCATTGGCTGCTCGGCGGCAACTGCTTAAGCCTATCGGTGAGCGCTCTGAACGCGGCAACCAATGAGGGCGCTTCGCGCCCTCCACACCCTTCTAACCGTCAGAATGGGTGTGGCCAGCGTGTATATATACAGCGCTCATAGGCTAAAATTCTGATTTTCTTGTCTTCAGCGACGCTCTTCGCATCGCTGGATCTTGAGAGCCGCCGCCGTTGAAACCAGCGACCAGCAAGCTTAGGACAGCGCCTGAGGAAGCCGGCCGTCTTCGCCGCCTTCAGCCATCCGTGCCTGCTACGCTATCCGGCGACATATCCTTTACATTATTACTGTTTCTGTGTGTACTCTAAAAGAGCACGAGGCGTTTTTGTAAAAACGCCTCGTTTTTGCGGCTCGTGCCGCTCCCCGCTCAGCAACGGAGACCGCCACCTCTCTGCGCTCTCCGCCTGGGCCGCGGGCACGCCGCCACCGCACTCTCCGAGTGCGAAGAGCTTTCAATGTCGACCCTGCGGGCTCGACTTGAAGCTTTCGACCAAGCTGTCGCTCCGCCTGTCCCTGCCGGGCCGCGCAATAAGAAGCGCCGCTCGCAGCGACCACCGGAGACTGTTGTGACTGAGGAGCTCGCCGGAACCTCTCCCTCGAGCTATCTCTCGCCCTCTCCCTCCCGGCCGCTCAACCGCCGGCTCTGCCCGCGCCGCCGCCGCGTCAGGAGATGAGGCGAATGTGATAGATACCCGTACTCTCCCTCTGTTCGAGCCGTGCAATACGCCGCTCACAAGGGATGGCAGAAGCGGACGGTCTCGGAGCGAGTTTCCTCTCCCTCTGTTCGAGCCGCGCAAACTGAGCCGCTCACGAGGGATGGCAGAAGCAGACGGTCTCGGAGCGAGTTTCCTCTCCCTCTGTTCGAGCCGTGCAATACGCCGCTCACGAGGGATGGCAGGAGCGGACGGTCACGGAGCGAGTTTCCTCTCCCTCTGTTCGAGCCGCGCAAACTGCGCCGCTCACAAGGGATGGCAGGAGCGGACGGTCTGAGCTCTCTTTACGTTACAAGAAAGCTACTCCGTCCTCGCGCGTCACCGGTGAAAGGGGAACAGAGTGTTTTCGTCCCGCCGTGGCCTGGACTATAACCTCCATTCTCACACATTTCTCAGTCCCCTCTTAAGTTCAGGCGACTGGAATTGTTACTATTGCAGTATACGAGCCTGTTATAAATACACGCTCGCCTGCAAGCAAACGCTGTCACAAGACATGATACTAATGTATTCACCCCTGTGGCTCAGTGGCGGAATCCTTGACTGTCAAGCTAGAGACCGGAGTTCGGTCCCCGCTCTCGCGGCAGTTAAAGTTTATGCTGTTCGCTTCTCCGAGCTCGCGGCCAGTTTTTCTTACATACAGAAAACAAGCCCGCTCTCTCCCTCGTTGGGCCGCGCAGATTGCGCCGTTCAAGGGATGACAAAGCGGACGGTCACGAGCAGCGTTCAGCGTGCGCGCCTCACTCACCGGCGAAAAGAGAAGAGAGTGTGTTAGTCTCGCTACGGCTGGACAACCGCCAATCCTCATACATTTCTCAGTCCCCTCTTAAGTTCAGGCGACTGGAAATATTACTATTGCAGTAAACGAGCCTGTTTTAAACACACGCTCGCCTGCAAACAAACGCCGACGCGACACATGAGGTCGCTTTTTATATGCTCGCGCTAACTGAAAGCTTATGTGTTTCCCCTGTGGCTCAGTGGCAGTATCATACGCTTTCATGCGAGAGATCCGCGTTCGATCCCAGCTCTCGGGGAAAATAAAATTTATGCTGCTTGCTTCTCCGAGCTCGCGGCCAGTCTTTCTTACTTACAGAAAGCGAACCCGCCTCTCGCACCACACGTTCTCAGGGTGCTCGAGTATTTTTGAGCGTCTAAACACGAGAGAAGAAAAGACGGTTAAATCCCGCAGCCCTGCGACTGGACCACCGTCGAAGCTTAACGCTCTGTCAGTCCCCGTTGCCACGGCTACTGCAGCTGTTTACCCCGCAGTCAACGAGCCGGTATCTACCCGCTCGCCTGCGCGCATCCGCCGTTCTCACGGCAACCCAGAAAAATTTCAAAAGAGCATAATGTCTGGTTGCACGGCTGACGCCGTATGTGTTTCTAGTACAGTGAATGTGCCCACGTTCTGTGCTCACCCCTGTACACAAGCACTATACATCCCGTGTCTCTCACAGAGCCCACTCTCATGAAGCAGGCAAAAGCCGCTTTAGTGTTAAAAGTAGGTCACGTGTCCACTTCTCCGTGCCCACACCTACTCACTGCCAGCTCTGTCACACGGCCTCGCACGACCGGTCATGTTTTAAATGTGAGTCCTGTGCCCGCCCTCGAGCGCTCACACATACTAACTACATTTTCGCGCCTCACACTATATGTTCCCCGTCCAAAGCCACCGGGACACTGTGTGTAAAACGGCCAGCTATCGCTACGTGCGATCCGCCGTATCTAACCACCAAGAGCGCGCGCGCCGCGCCCGCCCCTGAATGTAACTCCTGTGCCCGCCCTCGAGCGCTCACACATACTAACGAACATTTTCGCCCCCGACGCCGCCATCGCGCGTCGCGCCTCGCGCCTCACACTTTATGTTCCCCGTCTAAAGCCACCGGGACACTGTGTGTAAAACGGCCAGCTATCGCTGCGTGCGATCCGCCGTATCTAAGCACCAAGAGCGCGCGCGCCACGCCCGCCCCTCCGTTTCGAGCTCTCGAGCCCGCGATGCGCGGCGATCGGGGCCCGGAGACCATTCTGCCCCTGGCTGCACACGCAAAAGCGTGGGAAACTATTCCAGGCTCATCAGAACGGGTTCTAAGCACAGTAAAACAGGGCTATACTCTGCTGTTCGCTCGCCGCCCTCCGCGCTTTCAAGCGCGTATCGAGACCAGAGTGAATGGGGAAGTAGCACATCTACTTCGAGCAGAAATAGCTACACTTCTGTGCAAAAGGGCTATAGAACCGGTTTCCCCTTCCATGAGCGAGTCGGGCTTTTACAGCCGTTATTCCTCGTTCCCAAGAAGGACGGAGCTCTCAGACCAATTTTGGATCTGAGACGTTTGAACGAGGCTCTTATGGGAAGACCGTTCAAAATGCTCACAACCAGACAAATTCTCGCGCAAATTCGCCCGAGGGACTGGTTTATATCTCTCGATCTAAAAGACGCGTGCTTTTCAGATCCTGATAATACCCCGTCACAGGCCATTCTTGAGATTCGCCTTCGACGGTCCGGTATATCAGTACACGGCCCGCCTGTCGACACAGCGCGCTCGCTGCATTCGACGCCTGGCCGCGTCCCTTCGGCCGGGCAGCACCGTACCTCTCAAAACATTTCAAAGGTTACTAGGTTGTATGGCCTCAGCCGCAGCAGTGCTTCGGCTGGGTCTTTTACGAATGCGCCCGCTACAACGCTGGCTGAATGCCCGAGTGCCTCACAGAGCATGGGCTTCCGGCGGTATCCGTATCAGAGTGACTCAGAGCTGCGTTTCAGCTCTGAAGCCCTGGTTAGCGGCCGACTGGTACCAGCGGGGAGTGACAATGGGAGCTATCTCACACCGCAAAGTTATCTCGACGGACGCTTCCACCTCAGGCTGGGGCGCTCTGTTCGAGGGCAAACCGGCTTTTGGCCTGTGGTCAGACCGGGAAAAATGCCTCCACATAAACTGTTTGGAGATGATAGCGGTCGAGAACGCGCTCAGGCGCTTCCTCCCATTCATAAGGGATCACCATGTGCTAGTCCGCTCGGACAACACGTCCGTGGTATCCTATGTGAACCGACAGGGCGGTGTCAGATCCAGGAATCTGTGCAGGCTGACAGAACGCCTTCTCGTGTGGGCTTACCGCTCGCTGCGCTCGCTGAGAGCCGCGCACGTGCCGGGCCACCTGAATGTCGGTCCAGACAGACTGTCCAGGGACAACATTCCCCCGGGAGAATGGTCTCTGCACCCCCAGACAGTCCAGTTTCTCTGGCGCCTATTCGGCAGAGCGGAAATCGACCTCTTTGCGTCGAAAGACAATGCTCAATGCCTGAAGTTTTATTCGAAGAGCGAGGACGCGCTGTCCCAGACATGGCCCAGCCTCCCGCTGTATGCTTTTCCTCCGATCTCCCTGTTGCCACAGGTCATTTCGAGGATCAGAGAAACGCACCACTCAGTGCTGCTTATAGCCCCGTGATGGGAAAACCAAACTTGGTACCCAGAGCTAGTGAGGCTGTCGCACTCACCCCCATGGCCGATCCCGGTGAGAAAGGATCTCCTCTCCCAAGCCGGTGGATCGATCTGGCATCCCCATCCAGAGCGCTGGTCGCTGCATGCATGGGTGATCAACGGATACCCGTTGACCTGTCAGAAGGGGTCGTGAACACGATCACACAGTCGAGAGCCCCCTCCACGAGACGGCTCTACGCGTCTAAATGGTCGGTGTTTTCTAAATGGTGCGCTACTAAAAACTTGGATCCGCGCGCATGCGGGGTCCCGCGGGTGCTCTCCTTCTTACAAGAGCTGTTGGAAAAGGGCAGATCTGCTTCCATGCTCAAAGTATATGTGGCCGCTATTGCAGCGTTCGCTGAGACGACGCGCGGCCGGGCAATGGGAAGGAATGAGCTCATTATCCGCTTCCTCAGAGGAGCTAGACGGATGAATCCCCCGCGGCCCCCCTCGGTTCCCTCGTGGGATCTGTCCTTGGTCCTAGCGGCCCTAGAGGCTTTTCCCTTTGAACCCTTTTCCCGGTGAGCGCGTTCAGAGCGCTCACCGATAGGCTTAAGCAGTTGCCGCCGAGCAGCCAATGAGCACGCTTATACAGCCTGCCTAGGTCTGTCGGCTGCTGCACTGCGTTGACAATGTATACAAAATTAAGGATAATTTTTTGGCTTCAGATCTCGAAGAAAGAAGACTTTCCCGATGCGTAAGGTAACCTTACGCAATACTCGTTCCCTCTTCTAGAGAGAACCGAGGTTACATTAGTAACCGAGTACGTTTACAAACATAGTTGTAGTTTTTTAGTACTTATTTATTAATTGGTTTGATAATGTATTAGCTTAGATTAGAATCACTTATTCAAGTCCGTGCGACACATTTAAGGATTTTTATATTTTATGAGATGATATTTTTAAGCCATTTAGCATAGTAGAGCAATATGTGAATGTGTTGTTTGAGGGTGGGCTGCTCCTCTGTCTTTAGCTAAATGACATGCTAATGCTGCCTTCTGGAGGCCTGACACATGAAAATTAAAAATAATTATTGCTCTTTCACTTCACAACTGCCTGGATGAAGCCCAGGTGTCTCAGTGCTAAACAACTACAACTAAAACCAGAATTGAAGCACTTTATTCAATTGCTTTCTTCCATTTATAGCAAACATTTGACATTTTACAAATGCTTTTCAAACAGTTATTTCTAAGTCTTTAAGATGGTATAGGACGTAATTTCCTTCATTAGCCTTAAGAGAATGAGCGTTACTGTCCAAGTTGCTTTTGTGTGTGTTGTGTATCATTCTCCATGTTGCATTCATTAGCAATATGATCTCTGTTCACCCTTGTTATTTAACACACAATTACACACCTAATGTTGCATGAAATTATGGCTCTAATGACAAAAACAGAGGTAAACTCCAAAGGACGACGTCACCGATAAGGTTAAAAACAAGCTAAATTAAATGTTCAGAGCTGACTGAAACAATGTGTCAGTCATCAAGCCCATGTAGATATGCCATCATTTGTTAAATTAAGATTGTAAACTAATGTAGAGTATTTTCATCTGGATTACAAGGTATGAAATAATATCAAGCTAAATGTGTATTTGTATAAACTGTGTGTGGAGTGACAGGATCATCTAAATTCCTATTATACACCTCTCTGGAATACTCTTCTGATTGCGACATTCAGCAGTGTGCGACATTGGCGCTTGCAACGCTAAGGTCATGGGTTCAATTCCCAGGGAAAGCAAGAACTGAAAAGAATGTAAATGTGTACCTTGAAATGCAATATAATATAAGTTGCTTTGGATAAAAGCTTCTGCCAAATGCATACATGTTAATGTAAACATTCATGCAGACAACTGAAACTGGCTCATTTCTCTCATATCACACTGCCAACTCACTCTCTCTTGTTTCATATAAACGCAGCTGGTGCCTTCTTGCGTCTCAGATATCGATTGCTGGACTGAAGTATTATATTACTGTAATATTACTGCAATTTTCTTGTTGCTTGGCAGATTTGTATGGGTCCTGATCACACTTATTGGGGTTATTTTTTGCAATAATGACTTGACTTATATTATAAAATACAATCAAATGTATTTTAATGGTGCATTCTGGGAGGGATCAAACACATTTTAAAGTTAGCAAATCAGTCACATTCTTATGTGTTGATGTTTAGAAACTTAATTAGGTTGAAGGATTGCGACCCAAACATGTCAAAAAATCACGGCTGGTTAATCATTGGCCATTTACGGGGTCGGATAGATCTCTGTTTGTGCTGAAAACTCCATTCAGTTATTGTTTCAGATCTTGACAACTGTTTAAGCTAATTTACTGCTCTCATCAAGCAAACATAATTATCTTTTAATGGAGCATTTTCAAGTCTATTACTCTAATGAGATTTTTATTTTGGAATGTTTCAGTGCTGCTGGCCAGAATTCGAACGTTGGAATATAAATATGCTTTACTTTGCTCAGCAGATGCGAATGCATGCAGACAAACTGGAGAGATAGTCCGGGATGGCGACGAGTGATTGATGAAGCCAACTAATAAATGAACAACATCACGTTACTCTTCAAACTGTGTAAGTTTATGACATAAATATGTGAACTGAATCCAAAAAACCTAGGCTTTATGGAAACAAATGTTGCTTGCTAAAACAAGATTTGGTGACTATCCAAAGCACCCAAGTCTATATATAAAGTTGAATTAATAATTTACTACATGTAAATGGCTCCTGAGGAAATTCCCTCACCATTTACATTAAGAACTACCAGGGATATAAAGATGTTTTATATGGGGTCAATAAAACTGTTCAGGGGTAAATAAGGTTTATTTGGAGAGTGGCTTTCTCGGAAATTACTATTGGATCTTCTGGCATGACACATCGCATAATTGTACTGGATAACGGCCACAGTTGTAGTTTTAATTGTACATTCAACCCTCATCATAGATCGTCAGCAGCTCTAAAATCCCAGAGCTTCAAAGTCTAATAAAGAGTTCCAGAAATTGACTCTGAAGATATTCATGCTGATTGTCTTGGAGAGACAGTGAATATGATTTGGATGTCTCTGCTGTGCAATTGCTGTATTAAGCATCCAAAATGAACACCCATCAATTCCAAACGGGAGTTAAATTTGACGTGGCAAGTGAATAAATCTATTATTAGCCAGTTGGCTGGAAACTTTAAGTGAATGACTAATGGGGAGTCGATTCATCAACTCTTTAACTCTTTCCCCACTATTGACTGATTTTTCTGGCTTTCTGTGTTTTCACTGTTATATGGTAGGGGGCGCTATTAGGCATCTTCTGAAAGATTACTGAAGAATCTCCTGATCAAAACGCATGCGAAGAAGATGCCGAAACAAGCAATACCATAGGCAATCATATGCATATGTAAAATAACGTGATCACCAACATTAAACAGCATATAAATCAAAACTGCCTAATGTTACTGAATGAAATGTCGACCCAGAACTAGCTATAGGACTGTGAAGCTTTGAGGGTATTGATCTACTCCATCTATGTTTTGATCATCATATTGAATCTGATCTGGATGTAGTCTTTGACAAAAACGGCATTTTCTCAGCTTTTTGCTTAAAATGTTGCTTTTTTATGAAACTTCAAGTGTTGATAAAAAAAGAATGCATGAAGCTAGAATAAAACAGGTTGTTGTTGTTTTTTAAGCAGAGGGTCTGTTCTTTTTTATATATATATTGCATGTTCAGATATTCATACAACAAAATATTCTGGGGGCCATGAAATTTTTTGTGAAAATGATCAAAAACGCTGGCGGTGGCTGGCAACTTTTTTTAAAAACACTGGCGGGGAAAGAGTTAATAGCCCTAGTGTCATCACAGTCTGTGAAAAGGGTCCGTTTACTGCATGAAAACACAATGCACAGTCTAAGTAGGAGGTGCCACTTAAGTCATTAAATGGCCAACAGTACATGAATGTAAGGCTCATACAGTAGAATATTTCTCCACTGATAGGGAACATGTCAGTTCAATGCACTTTTCAGTTTTAGGTGTGTTAGCGTTGAAATTTGAACAAGCCTTGTGTATGAACAGGGTGCGTATCCTGAAGACTTTGGTGTTAGAAGGTCAGTGTCTCTTTCAAGGCTCCACAGCAGCTGGAGTCTGACATCACCACAGCAATACAGAGACATGCTTCACATTTTACTGTGTGAAATTTACAGCCATCGCCGCCACAATTAGCTTTAAAAGTATGAGTGGGAAGAAGGAGGGGGGTTTGGAATCCGGTGCCGGTGGGCGTGTTTGACGAGCGAGTTCTGCTGAACTCTCTGTTGGGTTGTAAATATTGGTTGAGAAGTGTGGTTGAGGTTGAAAGAACAAAATAGAAACGGTGTCTTCACTTGGGTTCATTGTTATTGTGTGTGTGTCACAACAGGGCAAATGGGTCATTTGCAGAGCTGCGTGTTGAAAAGATGGTGTCTAGATGATAACATTTATTACCCCAGTAAACACATCCAAGTAACTGCCTTACTCACTTCAGGAACGTGGTATTTCAAGTGTGACACCAGCTGGATGCTATTTTAGGATCCTGATTCAAGAAGAGCAGAATTTAGATGAACATTGTGATAAGTGTAATTATTTAAACATGCCTTTTATTAAGGAGGTCCTTAAATATATTTACAGATCTTTAAATAATTTTACCAACATGGACCCAGAATTAAACACAGATGTTCAACTTTCTATTGTTGGCCAAAACTAGATTGTAGATTTATTACCAAGTGATATTAGAGTTTATCGGTCAATATTGGATATATATATATATATATATATATATATATATATATATATATATATATATATATATATATATATATATATATATGTATATGTATATATATATATATGTATATATATATATATATATAATATATGTATATATATATTTTTTTTAAAGTGATTATCTATTGTTTATACTGTACGCCTATAATGTTGCTATGCATTTAATGAATTACTGAAACCCAATTATTGACCTTTTTCTAATAATTAATGCTTAAGGTTTTAACTTTCCTTTTTTACATTCACTTTTTGAATCAAATGTTATAATTATAATATTATTTAATTCGATTAATTACTTGGTTATATATTTTAACATACACCGTTGTTTTGTCACGTTTAAGGCAATGATGAAGCAAAATCTTTCAATCCAAATAAACGACACAATTCAGGAAGTGATAGCGTAACAGCTTGTACTAAAATATACAAGACAATACCTGACAAAGAGCAGAACCAAACTCAGGACTTTAAATACGCTGGGGAGGCTAACCAACAGAAAACTGAAATATGTGCTTAACTTAATCCGTAACCAAAGGAACTAACAAGGGACTACAGGCAGGGAAAACCAAATCTAAGGGACCATTTACATTACACCATTTTCAACTAAAAACGGAAAACTTTTTATGGGTTTTGGTCAGTTATTTACATGACAACAATGTTTTGGGGGCCTGAAAACGTAGTGTAAAGTACAAAAACACGAATTTGTGAAAACGGTGATGCGCATTACGTGTTCAGTCTATAGTCGCATAGTTTCTTTATAAAGTGACATCGCCATCTACTTGCCTGGCAGCATAATACAGCGTTTTTAGTAGTTTTCGCAGATCCGTGTGAACAGGGATCATTTTGACAACGGTGTTGTCTGTAGGCGAAAAAACACAAAGGAAAAACGTTTCAGTTTTTAGTATATTGTTGTCGTGTAAACGTACCATAAAACACCAACAAACTGAAAATTAACCTGACACATACAAATGTTTGGGGGTCAGTAAGAGTTATAAAAAAAAAAAATATATATATATATATATATATATATATATATATATATATATATATATATATATATATATATATATATATATATATATATATATATATATATATATATATATATATATATATATATATATATATATATATATATATACTGTTTTTCAGCAAGGATGCATTAATAAATCAAAAGTAACCATAAACACTTTTATACTTTTGTTTCAAAATAAATAAATAATCCTTTTTCAAATAAATGTTCTGAAAATACTGTGAAGACTGGAGTAATGGCTGCTAAAAATTCAGCTTTGCCATCAGAAATAAATTACATTTTAAAATATATATTTAAATAGAAAACAGATTATTTTAAATTATAATAATATACCACAATATTACTGTAGTTTTTTTTTTCCATCAAATAAATGCAGCCTTGGTGAGCATAAAAAAAAAAGAAAAAAATAATAATTTAATCTTACCGACATCAAATTTCAAACGGAAAATGGCCCACAAGACTCTTGCAATGGTCAGAGAGTCTGTTCAACTGGTCAGCTCAGTCTTGCTACATATTTTAAATCTTTGCTATTTTTTTAAAAAGGCTTTGTCTTTTTTTGTAGAAAAAACATCGCTCTTTCCTATGAGTGATTTATGCTAAGTTCTTAAATGCACAATGTTCTCACATTATCTCTCACACCTTAAGTGTGTTAATAGATGAATCAATGGATGAATCAATTCTCTCATACAGAATTTGCACATCACGAAGAAATGATGGTGCCCATGTTGTACATTGTATTTTATTCCGATCTCCCTGCTTGCTTAGCAAATAAAATTCATCATAGATGACTACATGACACTCTACCTACCACCAAAGACATCAGCTTCAGGTCAGGTTGCAAATATTTGCTCAGCATTGAGCGAGTGGGCACCAAAGCTAATTTCCTTTTTCCACATCAAGACTATAAATCCTTCGTCTGTATTTCAAGCTGTTTGTCTGCTGCTTTGCGTTTAGAAATACCTGAAATCACAAAGGCTTCCCCGGCAGGTATGACAACCGTCGCATTCAGCATCAGCCATAACATGAGGCCAGTCATGTGCCAGTAGATTATTTAACAAAGCAGACTGACTGGCCGTGAGAGATTGACATGCCACTCAGGGAGAGCGCAGCCCGTCCGTTTGTCAATACCATTTCGAGTGAGAAAGCGGAGTGCTCTCGACAGCAGCCATCAATTGGTGAATGTAAAACTTGCTGTTTTCCTCCAGCTCTGCCACTGGTCAGAGATCCAGTCAGCAGACTGTTAATCACACTCACTCAAGCCCCAGCCGCAGGGTAATGACACCTAAACAACAGGGATAAATCAAGAGCACAGGAAACAAGTCATGCTGCTAAATTTGAACAAAACCAGGAACCAATAGGACATCTGTTTTACTTTTTGCACTCCATTACAGTGGTACACTCAGATGTGATTGTAACATTAATGCAAACATTATTACTTGGACTGTGAATTAAGTGATATGCTGATTAAGTAATCAATTTAATCATTACTAATTGCATAATTCATAACACATATCAATATTTGTTCTGAAATGCTTCAAAAAGAATAGATGTTGTAAAAAGCTTGTGCTTTATTCATTTATTTGTTTGTGTATGCATAAGTGTGTATACTGCCGTTCAAAATGTTGGTGTTGGTAAGATTTAATTTAATTTCAAGATGGCATTTATTTGATCAAAAATACAGTAAAACCAGTAATATTCTGAAATATTATTGCAAATAAAAATAACTGTTTTCTAGTTGAATACATTTTGAAATTTAATCACTATTTAATTTAATTGTAATTTATTTCTGTGATGGCAAAGCTGATTTTTCAGCATCATTAGAATGTTTTTTGGTGCTCAAGAATCACTTCTTATTATTATCAATGTTATTGTGCTGCTTAATATTTTTGGAAGAGTAGAAAGTTCTAAAGAGCAGCATCTATTTGTAGCAATTCGAAAGTCTTTAAATAGATCAAAAGTTGAAAAAAAAAAATGAAAAAAACTTTCTTGCCCCAAACTTTTGAATGTTCTGGTATATGTGTGTATAGACAATTAACACAACTATTAGAATTTTTATATAGTCCAGAAAGCATTATTGATCTAAATACGTTATTTTATGCATTATGATTTTTGCAGATGCAGAGTTTTATTTATAATTAATACTAAAAGAACATGTTAAAGGCAGGGTAGGTAGGTTTTTTCTAAAAAAACTTCTTCCCAAATTTGTTTAAACTGTCTTTATATGCCAATACATAATTAAAATGTAAGTACTCTGAAAAGGAGAGTATAAAAATCGAGTGTCTGTAGTCCCCTCATGGCTGCAATAAACACAGCTACTTATTTCCTTTCGGAATGAAGGAAATGATTGGCTGGGCGACTGTCACTCTCACTCGCTACCATGGCTACCACCCCTGCTGCTACAGGAGCTGCCCACATGCGCGCACCCGTTTGACTCGAGGAGGCGAAGAGGCACGGAAGCTAGGAAGAACCACAATTATGGCAGAGAAAGAGCAGTCAAAATTCCCAGTACCTGCATATACAGTCAGCGAAGGCAAACAAGGCAAAAAAAGGAAGACCGTATTCGAAAAGGCTATGACCAAAAAGTCTTTGGATAAAGCAGATGAGTGTCAATATTGGCCAACAGTGCTTTCATCGTGGAAGCTCTTACATGCAAAACACTGTATATGTTATGAATCTTACACGAAATTCACCTTCATCACAGTGTAACTGATGGTAATGGGAAAACATGTATCAATGCAACCTGTTTTTGCCTTATGTTACTAGCTCGTTACCGAATCAAACTCAATATATTTTAAACTTTACCAGTATCGATATGCTAGCTTGGTATATAAAGACAGTTTAAACACTTACTTGTCCGCCTCCATGAAGCGCTTGCTCCATGTAAAATATACATATTACTTTTATCTAAAAGTAATAAGGACTTTTAATAATAAAATACTGAGTGCACCTTTCAGTTAACAGGTTTCAGAGATTTGATTGTCTGATTTGATACATGTTAGAACACATGCTGATTAATGCAATCAGAGTTCGCCTACAGTCAAAAAACATATTTATCCACTATTTGCTTTTTTTCTGAACAATCAAGCTAAAGTCTAAAATAGAATCATCACATTTAACCGTCGACAGCTTTTCAAAGTCTTGCATTAGTTACAGAAACATTGTGTGTACAGAACTTTTGTACATGTTGCTGCCAAAACCCCAATGTTATCTTAAAATGAGAATCCAACTCTTCTCTGCTGTAGTGGATGTCCTGTTTGTCCTCTGGCCCTATTTGGACTTTAGAGAGTTGTTATAATGTAAAAGCTGGTTTAGTGAGACCAATCCTTTAGATCAGCCATTAAATGACAGTGCAAAACAGAAAAAGAGAGAGTTCACCCTAAAATTTTAAATTCTTTCATATCCCCTCACTTTGTTCCAAACTTGAATGACGTTCTTTCTTTCTATAGAAAACTAAATATACTTTGAAGAATGTCTGAGCTGCTCTTTTTGTGACTGTTACTGTCCAAAAATGACAAAAAAAAGCACCATAAAAGCCATTTATGTGACTTGGGTGCTATATTCAAAATTTTCTGAATATAATGAAGAAAAGACTGAAATGGCAGAAGTAGCCTATTTACTCACTGAACATCCCAAACCATATGGTGCCTTTTTGAGCTTAAAAGTCCTGGGTCAAAATATGCTTTCATTTCATTGAAAAGAAAACTTTTCCCAACAGGTTTGGAATGGCACAAGGGTGAGTAAATGATGACAGAATTGTAATTTTGGAGTGCACCATTCCTTTAAGTTAAATTTTAACATTCCCTACAATACGCATCTCTTTATTACCAGGTATGTTTTACTGTACATTCATTAAAAAAACAAAAACATGCTAAATTGTGGTCTAACAGACTAACATCAACACAATACACTTTTTGTAATGTTACTACAGTTACTCCCTTACAATACTGTTCAGTATGTCTGCACAATGGCCCAAAAGAGAGATGCCAAAGTGTAAAAAGGTTCATAACCCCTTCTGAATTATTGTCGCAGCTACACGTATGAACAAAAAACACTCCATAACATCACCAACTCATTGTTTCACATCAGCCAACCGGACTGTATTACGTTACGTAACAGCCCTGTTTATTTTAGCAGTCACTCTTCATTCAAAAACATTTCGACCACAGTAAAGGTCACTTCATTGCATCGGGTGAAGGTAACCTTGTAGCCATCTGTTATTAAAAAAAAATTCTCCTCATGTCTGGACAAACAACGGCAGGCGAAAAGTGCATACATTGTAAAGAATGCTCATCTGCTTTGTGCAGCTTGTAGGGTGCTTTTCTAGGGGACCAGAAACACCCGGCTCCCGAAGATCATGTAACCTAAGATGAATAAATGAGCCTGTGCACTTGCTGTCTCATAAGAACCCAGAAGATTTCTAGGAAGTCATGGTATGTTATGTGTCATGCTGGGCTTTCTGGTGCTGTCAGAATCTGGAAACTTCCAGCTATACATGCTGCAAAGAGTAGTGTGTCGATGCCTAATGGACCTCTACTGACAAGTCCTGGCTGGGTCAGGTGGAAATTTCTGACTGAGTACACACTTAGCTTTTTATGTTCCAACATTTTGGCCCAAGGTCAAAATAATTATAGCATTCTGTTGATCAATGGGTCTCCGTATGAGCTTGCAAATGCACTGGGGTATGGAAAATTACACGGTTTAAAACTCAATAACAGTGCCAGCTTCAAGCAAAACAATATCGGTTGAGCTTGTAATGTTGAAAGCCCCATGTTGCATGGTCAAACAATGTAATTTGTCAAAGTTCCTTGATGTCACTGTGACTGTAGAAAATAACCTTGAGTTAACTTTTTTTTTAACCTTGTTTAGATGTTTACAGATGGACTTTATCCCCAAATGTTCCCCAAACCAAATAAACCGACAAAGTGTGTGAATGAGTAGCCGTGTTGTGTGAGCAGAGATGCTTGGCATCAGCTGGCACTTCAAAGCTGCCTGTGTCCATCCAGACAAAGCATTGGCTGTAATAAAAGGCTCTGCTTATTTAAATTTGCTTAGCTGATCACAGCGTGACTTTTTATTATGATGAGGACGGTAAGGTCACAATATTGTGAGTTTGCACCACTTGAAGATGCAGCACACTGTGTTTGTCACTAGAGCCTGTTCCACAAAAGAATGAGTGACATTTTAATATCAAACTATGTAAATGCACAGTTTTTTCTTTGCTCTGTCTGTCGCTCTATCCATTATTTTGTTATCTGTCTGTTTGTTTCGTTCTAATGTTCTGTCTGTAGTTCGAATGTTCTGTCTGTACTTCTAATGTTCTGTCTGTACTTCTAATGTTCTGTCTGTACTTCTAATGTTCTGTCTGTACTTCTAATGTTCTGCCTGTAGTTCTGTAGTTGTAATGTTCTGTCTGTCGTTCTAATGTTCTGACTGTCGTTCTAATGTTCTGTCTGTCGTTCTAATGTTCGTTCTAATGTTCTAATGTTCTGTCTGTAGTTCTAATGTCCTGTCTGTCATTCTAATGTTCTGTCTGTAGTTCTAATGTTCTTTCTGTATTTCTAATGTTCTGTCTGTAGTTCTGTCGTTCTAATGTTCTGTCTGTACTTCTAATGTTCTGCCTGTAGTTCTGTAGTTGTAATGTTCTGTTTGTCGTTCTAATGTTCTGTCTGTCGTTCTAATGTTCTGTCTGTCGTTCTAATGTTTTGTCTGTCGTTCTAATGTTCTGTCTGTCGTTCTAATGTTCTGTCTGTAGTTCTAATGTTCTGTCTGTAGTTCTAATGTTCTGTCTGTCGTTCTAATGTTCTGTCTGTCGTTCTAATGTTTTGTCTGTCGTTCTAATGTTCTGTCTGTCGTTCTAATGTTCTGTCTGTCGTTCTAATGTTCTGTCTGTAGTTCTAATGTTCTGTCTGTAGTTCTAATGTTCTGTCTGTAGTTCTAATGTTCTGTCTGTCGTTCTAATGTTTTGTCTGTCGTTCTAATGTTCTGCCTGTCGTTCTAATGTTCTGCCTGTCGTTCTAATGTTCTGTCTGTCGTTCTAATGTTCTTTCTGTATTTCTAATGTTCTGTTTGTATTTCTAATGTTCTGTTTGTAGTTCTGTCGTTGTCGTTCTAATGTTCTGTCTGTATTTCTAATGTTCTGCCTGTAGTTCTGTCGTTATAATGTTCTGTCTGTCGTTCTTATGTTCTGTCTGTCGTGTCTGTCGTTCTTATGTTCTGTCTGTCGTTCTTATGTTCTGTCTGTCGTTATTATGTTCTGTCTGTAGTTCTAATGTTCTGTCTGTAGTTCTAATGTTCTGTTTGTCATTCTATTGTTCTGTCTGTAGTTCTAATGTTCTGTCATTTTAATGATCTGTCTGTCGTTCAAATGTTCTGTCTGTCTTTCCTTCAAAAGAACATTAGAACAACAGAAGATTAGATGTTTTGTCTGTCTGACGTTCTAAAGTTGTCTGTTCTAATGTTCTGTCTGTCTGTCTTTCCTTCTTATGTTCAGTCTTTCTAATGTTCTTTTGATGTTCTGTCTGTCTGTCGTTCTAATGTTGTGTTTGTTCTAATGTTCTGTCCTTCTGTTTTTTGTTCTAATGTTCTGTCTGTCTATCGTTCCAAGGTTCTATCTGTCTTTTGTTCTAAAGGCCCTGATGTACTTCAAGCGAAATAAAAAAAATAACTGATATGACATAATTTCGAACAAAAGTTTGTTTTAGGAATTCGAAACAGCTTGCCAAGGCGTATTTTAGAGCCTGTTCCACAAAAGAATGAGTGACATTTTAATATCAAACTATGTAAATGCACAGTTTTTTCTTTGCTCTGTCTGTCGCTCTATCCATTATTTTGTTATCTGTCTGTTTGTTTCGTTCTAATGTTCTGTCTGTAGTTCGAATGTTCTGTCTGTACTTCTAATGTTCTGTCTGTACTTCTAATGTTCTGTCTGTACTTCTAATGTTCTGCCTGTAGTTCTGTAGTTGTAATGTTCTGTCTGTCGTTCTAATGTTCTGACTGTCGTTCTAATGTTCTGTCTGTCGTTCTAATGTTCGTTCTAATGTTCTGTCTGTCGTTCTAATGTTCTGTCTGTCGTTCTAATGTTCGTTCTAATGTTCTAATGTTCTGTCTGTAGTTCTAATGTCCTGTCTGTCATTCTAATGTTCTGTCTGTAGTTCTAATGTTCTTTCTGTATTTCTAATGTTCTGTCTGTAGTTCTGTCGTTCTAATGTTCTGTGTGTACTTCTAATGTTCTGCCTGTAGTTCTGTAGTTGTAATGTTCTGTTTGTCGTTCTAATGTTCTGTCTGTCGTTCTAATGTTCTGTCTGTCGTTCTAATGTTTTGTCTGTCGTTCTAATGTTCTGTCTGTCGTTCTAATGTTCTGTCTGTAGTTCTAATGTTCTGTCTGTAGTTCTAATGTTCTGTCTGTCGTTCTAATGTTCTGTCTGTCGTTCTAATGTTTTGTCTGTCGTTCTAATGTTCTGTCTGTCGTTCTAATGTTCTGTCTGTCGTTCTAATGTTCTGTCTGTAGTTCTAATGTTCTGTCTGTAGTTCTAATGCTCTGTCTGTAGTTCTAATGTTCTGTCTGTAGTTCTAATGTTCTGTCTGTCGTTCTAATGTTTTGTCTGTCGTTCTAATGTTCTGCCTGTCGTTCTAATGTTCTGCCTGTCGTTCTAATGTTCTGTCTGTTGTTCTAATGTTCTTTCTGTATTTCTAATGTTCTGTTTGTATTTCTAATGTTCTGTTTGTAGTTCTGTCGTTGTCGTTCTAATGTTCTGTCTGTATTTCTAATGTTCTGCCTGTAGTTCTGTCGTTATAATGTTCTGTCTGTCGTTCTTATGTTCTGTCTGTCGTGTCTGTCGTTCTTATGTTCTGTCTGTCGTTCTTATGTTCTGTCTGTCGTTATTATGTTCTGTCTGTAGTTCTAATGTTCTGTCTGTAGTTCTAATGTTCTGTTTGTCATTCTATTGTTCTGTCTGTAGTTCTAATGTTCTGTCATTTTAATGATCTGTCTGTCGTTCAAATGTTCTGTCTGTCTTTCCTTCAAAAGAACATTAGAACAACAGAAGATTAGATGTTTTGTCTGTCTGACGTTCTAATGTTGTCTGTTCTAATGTTCTGTCTGTCTGTCTTTCCTTCTTATGTTCAGTCTTTCTAATGTTCTTTTGATGTTCTGTCTGTCTGTCGTTCTAATGTTGTGTTTGTTCTAATGTTCTGTCCTTCTGTCTTTTGTTCTAATGTTCTGTCTGTCTATCGTTCCAAGGTTCTATCTGTCTTTTGTTCTAAAGGCCCTGATGTACTTCAAGCGAAATCAAAAAAATAACTGATATGACATAATTTCGAACAAAAGTTTGTTTTAGGAATTCGAAACAGCTTGCCATGGCGTATTTTCCGGAAAAGTTAGCTATGGCTGGTAAACACTTTTGTGCTACCATTGGTCCATGGTGATTACGTGATAGGTAGGTGTGCACGGAGGCTCCGCCTTCTTTCACGTGGAAATCTTTTCCCGTTCATTTCTTATGTTCAATCCGTGGAGTTCAGACGTCCGCGAGTGAAAACATGAACACACTGGAGGAGCCGCTTTATAGTAGAAAATTAAGTTGTACTTCTGATGAAAGGAGACACTGACACTGTTTTTCATGTTTAATACAGTAAAGCTGCTTGATTTTAAGCAATCTATTGTATAAAGTGCTATAAAAATAAACGTGGCGTGACTATTAGAGTGTCAATTGCAGAGCTCATGCAAACATATCCACGTTGCTATGATCAGATGCTTTTCTTATGCTTTATTAAAACATGCTTGCTGTTTTCTCAATTTTGTTGTGTGTTTATTTGTTATTGAGAGAAAGCGGGAAGCACATATTTACATATTCATCTAAACGTCGCTCTCAGCAGTGTGGGTGGTGTTGGATGTTCGCTAACAGTATATCGCTGCTCACGTATTTCAAACTTCGTTTTACCCCTAAACGAAGAAGGAAAAAGATCTTCGCGTGAGTATATCGGGGCCTTAATGTTCGATTCGGCCTGTCTGCCTTTTGTGTCTATCTTTCTATCATTTCCTTCTATTGTATTTATTGTTCTATATGTCATTCTGCCTGTCTGTCTGTCATTCTGTCTATCTATTAATCAGTCTGTTTATCTGTCTGTCTGTCTGATTAATCACTATATATAACTACAATCGTTATATTGGTATTATTCAGTAGTCCCTTAACTTTGCCAGGGTCATCCAAATTCAAATCTACACCCATGGTGCATCTGTTGTCTTTTAAAGTTGCATTGATTCACAGCCAGTTAGAAAGCATGATGGAGCCCTGACACACCCCTCAGCGAGCGCCTCTGTCTCCCATGTGTGTGAAGTGCTAATGGGTCGTGGCTTTGCTGCCTACTGGCTTGGGATCTGATATGGTGTCTGAAAACAGCGGCACCAGAGAGGCTGCGGGCTCTCGCTGAAGGTCAGTCGGTGGGCCTTCACCAAATACAGGTCAAGAGGTCAGGGCAGGAATTCACATACCCTGCTGCTACAGCTGGATGATAAACTACACACAAATAAACCAACGTAACAGTATAGAGTCATCTGTTTTAAATGATAAAATAGTATGTTTGGATTTGCTGATGGTAATTTTATTAAATTAAGAGAAAAAAGCCATGGATTGCTCGAAGGGTCTGCTGTAATAGTCAAGCAATCATAGCTGTTTTCAAAGACTCGATAAAGTTGATCAACAAACAAGACACGACTTAAAAATGAAAAGGATAACGCCTCAGTGTCTCGAGGCTAGAAGTTCAATTTCTGTGGATGCTTACTCAAGTGCATTATCTCTCTCTCTCTCTCTCTCTCTCTCTCTCTCTCCCCTCCCCCCTTTTCAGTAACTGACTAACCTCTATTGCCCCTCAAACGAACTGCCGTCCACTAAAGCAAATCCATTTATAGATGTTAAAAGAAGGTAAAAAAGTCACACTTATCCTAGATAAAGCACTGGCATCATGAATCGAACCAAACTCCTTTAAGCGTTTGACAAACATAAATTGTGTTTACCTTCAGGTGTCTTTGTTCTTTCTGGATTACCTGGCCGATAATCCCATTCCCAGCAGGCGATTGTGTCTATCGGTGGCAGTTTAAACTTTTCTGCAGGTGTTCTATTGGTTAAGCCCGTTTGTGAGGAGCATTATTAGTGAGAGAGACGTGCTAACCCTGAGTGTAAGCCTGTGTGCTCTAAATGTTTCAGATAGCTGCTGGTGCAACAAGAGTGACAGGCACAATAGACTCACTTGCTCTCTCAACTAATGTCTGTATGTGAACATAGACACACTGATGGCCAAGAAACAAGTAGTTGTCTAGACAGTGAAAATTTCTCTGAGTAGATTATAATATCCCTTGCGTGGTGCATTAGATGGCAAGACTACTGTGATTTATTACCATCGTACTGAATGATTGCCATATTCAAATACTATAGTATTGACATGGTACTTCAAGGTCTATCAAGAAAAAAAAAAGGAATTATAACAGTACACTACCATTCAAAAATTGGGGGTCATTAAGATTTTTTTTTTCCTGAAAGAAATTAAGGTAACACTTTATTGTAGTGTCCTTGTTACACGTTACATGTATTTACTATAGTAATAACTATAAATTATGCATAATTAAATGCAACAAAACCAAAGCCCAATCTTAACCCTAACCCTATAGTAAGTTTGTGTAGTTAATTATTATTCCTCAGTACTTAAATAGATTATTACACTGTAATAAGGACATCCATAAGGACTTAAATTGATCAAAAGTGACAATAAAATAATATTCTTTTGAACTTTTTATTCATCAAAGAATCCTGAAAAAAAGTATCAAGGTTTGCAGAAAAAAAAAACATCGGAACAACGTTTTCAAAAATAATAAGATCATAATAAGATATGTTTCTTGAGCAGCAAATCAGCATATCTGTCACAAACTGCTCTGAGACGCAAAGGTAAAGGATCCAAATGCAGTTTATTAAACAGAGTAATCCAAAGACGTGATCCAAATCCAGGCAAGGGTCATACACAGGCAGGCAGTCCATACAAACAAACAAACCCAGAGGGTGAGACAGGAACGGGAAAACCAGGGCACAGGCAGATATTGAAAACCAGGAACAAGGAAAAAACAGCGGAAAACGCTCAGAATTGCAGATGAAACAAATAACAAGACTTCACAGATAATGAATGAGTGTACAAGGTTTAAATAGGCTGAGACTAACAAGGTAATGAGACACAGGTGGATGCAATCAGGGATGATGAGTCCAGGCAGTGAGATATGGGAAATGTAGTTTTGATAGTCTGATGTGGAGTGCCCTCTGGTGGCTTCTAGGTCAGATGTTAGGATTTTCTTTCTTAATTGTCTCAAATCTATAGTTTTTTTTCATCCTGTTTGTTGTTACTAATGATTAAAGTCAGCATGAAATGGAAGCTGTGTAAGACATTTCTTCCCTATTTTGATTTATATCCGAGTGAAACAGCTTGTCAAACAAGAAGAAAATGTTGGGCGGGACATGATTTGATGGTATGGTTGTTGTTTGCTATTGCTGTGATCTAGTGCGATTGACATGTTGTTTCATGTTGACTTTTACATCACCTTTTACATAAAAAAAAAATTAAAAAAAAAAAATTAAATTGTAACTATATAAAACTAGAATTATGATAAAGTTTTAGACATTTCACCTATTGGAGGGAAATAAAAAAAGGCTGAAAGTAAAACACTAAGAGGTTATGGAGATATTAAAATACATTAATTTTAATTTATATGTAGTATTTATTTTCTGGCAGAGTCAGAGTTGCTTGTATTTTTCCTAGTATCTTTTTTGGTAAACTATTATTTATGGAGATCATTTAGGCAGAATGATCATGTTTTCACCCATACACTGAAGATATCTTCAGGTTTGCTGAACTAGGCTGTCATCTAGTGTTAGAGACCTCTAGTTGCACATACTGTCACAAACATCTCTCATGTCATGAGTTAAAACGTGTGGTTAAAACAGTGATTTATTGATTTATTTTGTATTTATGTTTTTGACTCATTCTTACATCACCAATATCTCAATTTAGCCAAATTAACTTAAATATAAATTGTTTTATTAAAGGTTAAATTGTTTCAAAAAGTTTGGGAGGAGCATGTTCATATAATTAACCTTTATTAGCACGAGAGGAGGCATATATACATAGCCAACCTACCTCTAGTTTCCAGCATCCCTCCACTACCCCAACTCCTCACTCTTAAATATTTCCTATCCCAACCAGGGATGGGGGGAGTACTCTGTATTCGGGCCAAATTCCGAGCTCGGAGCCCTCCCCTCCATCAGCATCCCAAATATGCACACTTTTTCCTATATCAGATTATATGTAAGGGTGAGCTTGTGAAATTATCTATCAGCTTGCAATAACCTCTGGATGGACTTGAAAATTCAAAGCATCATAAGATAAAAAAGTGACAAATCAAACATTGAAAAAAAAAAACACGTAAAAGCGAGTTACTTTTAGAGACAGTTGAGTGAAAGAGGAAAAAACTGAATGGGAAAAATCACCTTACCCCTGTTCTCTCATAGGTCTTTTCATGTGTCTTTTTACAGTGCGGTGTTGTTCTCAGACGGAGCACTTTGTGTTAGTCCCGAGAGGAAAGAATTGAAGGAAGTACGTAACACTTCCGTCAGTTCTGATAGAGTGAGGGCGGCAGTTCTGGGAGCCACAGACTTCTTCTGAACAATAGTCTACAACAACAAAACTACACATCTGCACAGGGACTTCTTCACAGGGATCAAATCCTTACATTTGCCCTTGATGTCTGGATAGGTGTGTTTTTGTGTTTTCCCCCCATTTCCAATAACTGCCACGTGAATGATTGAACATAGGAATGAGATGAATTATAAACTAGAGGTGTTTGTGGATGAAGTCATTCATATGTCTATGTGAACTATACAGAAATCCAATCTAAGTGTTTTGGTCATTTTCCTGAGAAATATGAACTAATAATAGGGCATTGCTATGTTCTCTTGGGTGTTGCTAGGGCAGTCAGGTTAGTTGTTAGACGGTTGCTAGGGGTTTCTGGGTTATAGTTGGGGGTATTGTTCAGATATTATGTTCTCCACGGTGTTGCTACTAATACTAATAAATGCTTCATTAAAGGGACCAGAAATGAAAATTGTCATTATTTTCTTCACCATTGTTGTTTCAAACCCGTATGACTTTCCTTGACATATTCTTTTGTGTTACACAGAAATAAAGTACTACAGATGTGAAACGACATGAGGGTGAGTAAATGATGACAGAACTTCTTTTTTTTTTTTTTTTAGGTGAACTATCCCTTTAAGAGAAGCTTCTTTTTATGTGCATTTCATTGTGTAATTGTTTGGTGGATGTTATGCACAGATGTTTATCACTTTGACCGAGACCAGTCTTTGACTGAGACAAGTGATTTTCCTGAAGTATAGATACTGTGGCTTTGTTTGCTCATTGAATGTATGTGTACAGAATGAATGTACATATACATTCAGCCACTGGGTGGCTCTGTTCACACAGAAACCTATTGAAGTTCATGTTTACATTCTCTTTCTTCCTCTGTCTGTCTTTATTTATCTCCATGTTCCCTTGGCATTGGCCTTGCAGTTTTTAAAAAGCTACAAATTTAAGATTGATACAGCTAGTTCTTACATTGAAAGGGAGCAAAGCTTTTGAAAAATGTGTTATTTGAAAGCAATGTAGTTATACAGTCATCAAAGATAGTAAAAAAACGGTAGAATCTCTTTGTATGCCAACATCACACTAATTTAATCATGTCTTTAAACCATCTGTAACCTGCCTTTTTTTCTAGCTTTGTGATTTGAATAACAAAATACACTAAACTTGAACTTGAAATTGTATATATTGAATTTAGTATATATGGGGCGGCCACTGTGTTTCTCAATGGGAGTCTGTTTCAATCTATATGACTGACTCAGTCAGGTCCAGTTGTCTGCCTGCTACATCAGGAGGGGGTAGCCTTCCTAACCTGCTACTTATATTACACATTCACTTAGAATAAAAACATCGTACTGGCCACATGGTGTACCCAAGAGAACGAGCGATAAATCTCTAGGGTGTGTTGTTTAATTGGTGCAATCTACGAAATCCTCGCAATGTGCTGAAATCGTACCTGCTACAGATAATGGAGCTCCGTGGGGGTCTTTAATCGAAGGGATTAATCAATCGTTCCAGACTGAAAGGAACAGGGAGTATGTGGTAGGAAGAGATGGAGTGGGGGTGGGGAAGATAGGATCAATCCGTTTAGTTCTGTCTTTACTCATCCTGTCTGCAGTCCTCCTGCCTAGACTAGGAGAGAGCCACTATCTACAAATCCCACCAGACTCCCAACCACAAAGAGCAGTTACAAATAGCCAGCTGATTTGACACATGCAAAGGCTTTATAGCGCAATCTGAACTCAGTCCATTTGAGCCGATATGGATATGATCTCATCCTGTCACACCTAAGAGATCCGATCGCGTCCCGCAGCCATGTGCCCGATCATGTTAGTATTAATGAACTATCAGAGTGAAACTGTGCAGATCACAGGCAGGTGAATGTAAAGCTGGATCATGTGGAGTAGAGGATTCAGCTGTGCTAATGTGTCATCAAGAAAGGGGTCATAGAGAAGAGAGAGCGAGAGCTTGCCACACATTGAATTAAAGTGGCAATAGTCCAAGGAGAGACTAGCAACCACTATAGATATGTAGTTGCAACATAACAATAACAACTATATGGAGTGCTTTCCTGTGGAAAATAACTGATATTATGTTTGGGTAATTGCTAAGACATACTGGTTGATTTCTAGGGTGTTCTGGATGACAGCTAGGGCATTGTTAAGATATTATGTCACTAAGGCATTCTGGTTAGTTTCTAGGCAGTTGCTAGAGTGTTCTGAGCGGTCACTGATATGATGTATGGGTGGTTGCTAGGGCAGTCAGGTTAGTAGCTACTAGATGGTTGCTAGGGTGTTCTTGGTAGTAGCTAGGGCATTTTTAAGATATGGTCTCAAGGGTGTTCTGGGTGGTCGCTGACACTGTTAAAAATTATATGATTAAGTTATGACAACATATGTTTTTACATTGCTTTAACTCATCAAAATAAGTTCAGCAATTTTCTACTTTTTTATAAGTTATACAAGATAATTTTAAATAAGTCAGTTTAATGTAAAGTTGAAATGAATTAAAAATCAAAGTTAATTGCACTTTTTATAGTGTATGATGTTGGGTGGTTGCTAGGGCATTCTGATTATATGTTGGGCAGTTACTAGGGTGTACTGAGTGGTAGCTATGGTATTTAGGCCATATGTCACCTTGCTGCAGGCACTTGAAAGCGATTCGGCGGTGCGTAATTTTTTTTGGTGCTATGTGCTTTATGAACTATGATGCAGAATATCCACGGAACTGTTAATAGTATCTGATTTTGCAAATAGTTTGTTTCTGAATATAAAAATGTAGACAGAATGTAACATATTTGCTCTGTCTGGTACTAGTTTTGGATGAAGAGATGTGCTTGTTGCAGTCTGTAAATGTTGTACAAGCAGGATGTGATGGTTGGTCAGTGTGGTAAATGTCCCGCCCCTCCTCCACTGTGATTGGATGGCTGGGTAAAAAGTAACCGTGACAAGTGCTGCGTTTTACCGAAAGTTGAACATTCTCTAACTCTCTATGACCGGTAAAAAACGCTGAGTTCTCAGCGTGAAATTGACGCTCAGCGCTTCATCTTAAAAACGCGCGCTCCCATTGAAAACATTTGGAAAAATACGCCAGCTTCAGGACAAAACGCTTTGGTGGACATTAGACATTATGGTCTCTAGGCAGGTCTCTGATATGATTTTTTTGGTGGTTGCTAGGGCATTTATTTGATTGCTAGGGTGTTCTGAGTGGTCGTTGGTTTCTAGGGTGTTAACTCTAGATAACTCTGAACGAATGTTCTATTATTGTTACTGGAAGAGCATTTGTTTGAGAGAACCTTGCCAGAATGTTAGCCAAGTTTAAATAAAACTTTTCTAGAAATAAATGCAGAAGTTTACAAATGTTCTGAGATTTTTTGTGGCATGTTGCTAGGATATTTTGCATGGTAGTTGTTGCCTACTGACTCACACCCGGACCATTTTTCTGGTATACTGTGGTGCCTAGAAAAGGCTACTTTTCAATCCACATCCTCACTGATGTTTAATACTTAAGGGTTTGTTCAATTCCATCTAAGTAGGTGTAAGAATAGTAATAATAACCACACATCAGAGAATGATGCAAATTAGTGACCTAATTATTTAAGAATGAAAAAAAAATAAAATAATTTGTATTACATGCACATAGCATATCAGGTTGTTGATGACAAATTCATTATCATTTTCAAAATATTCATCATCACTTATGCCAAAAAAGACTTTGTATAACCCAGAAAATGAGGTTTTATGTGCTTAATTTGTATCACGGCAGTGAATATAAATGCATGAAGCTGTGATTCTCATATCTCCTATTGCTGCTATCATAATGGCTACTGTCTTTGTTCTGTCCTGTTGTCATGGCAACTAAGTCAAGCCCTTGCTGTTATCAAAGCAAACCTATTGGGGCACAGTGTGTCAGCGTAGATGTGTGTGTAGTATCCTGCGGTAATGAAAACTGCAGTTTGGAGCTCTGTGGCATAGACGATGCTGCTATGTATACAGTATGTATCTGCTGTTCTACATGTCAGACTACATGACACAGATTCAAGGAGAACTTGAAGAGAGAAGTGAGTATCGACTCAATCATAGACCCGGGGGCTCTGTCTTATAAAGCTCAAGTGTGTGTATTTTTTTATGTTATTAAAACTACAGTACAAGTAAGCCAACCATGTTAAATCCTGTAACACTGTGGCTCTTGCTGTTTTAACATCCCGACCTGACACGCCAACATTGGCTCAACCAATGGTGTGAATCTGGGCCTATTTGGTCAGCCTATGGCAGACGGGAGGGTGTTGGGGAAATCTCTTGAAATGACTTCATTGTTGCAGAATCTTTTATTAATCTTATGGGTCTAATAAAAACAACTATTCATCTATTACAAAAAATGCACATACAGTGATTAGTCCCTTTTCCAGTAATCTTACTGCAGTAGTTATAAATGTGCCTTGTTTGGGACGTTTCCTGGTGGTCTTCTGTGAAACAACCTGGCAAGAAGTAAAGCCAAACACTCAGTTACAGGCAGATGTTATCATCCTTTACACAATTTTCTGCACAACTGAATCATCGATGCCATATGTTTTGCAGTTCAACAGAATTACAGTTAATATGCAAGTATGCAAACATTTACATTTCAGACACATGATTCATTGTTTTGATTTCAAAATTACAGTAATGCAATTGGTGTATCTGAGATTTATTTTAAGGACATCCAGCAAGATTATAACAACAAAATCACTGTTAAACATTCAATTTTATTTACCAACAACACAATCAAGTTTAATCATTTTTATATTATTTTTTAATCAAAAAACGTACAACTTAACTTTTGAAACTTTGTCCATGTTTAGCATGGGAATCCAACTCTTTAACAGTGTAAAAAACTCAGTATGCATGAAACAGCAATTCACCCCCCCTTTAAAATAAATTTGTTACATTTTCAGCAATCGTATGATGTATGGCAATGTAGTCTAGGCATAGATACACACGCAGTATAGTCAAGCGCATTTTCGGTATTTCATGCTTGCGTAATGTAAACTTATTTTAAAGACCCACTTCAGGCACCTGGAGTCCATTGTCAATAACATTGAGATGTTAAAAGCACAGCTCACACAGAAGTCATTTTTAAACCAAGCAGCTTTCTGTTGGTCAAGGGGTTTGTGTGACCAACTTTAACGCGAGCGAAATCTGCATGGGGAACAATTTCACCTGCAAAATTTCGCTGAGCAACAGTAAATGTGCCCTCACCTTTAAGGTACAGCCCCAGTAAAGTACACTAAATTGCAGCAATCTGCTGCTGCTTCAAGAATTCCTCAAGAATTAATCTGACCAACATTTTTGGGGGTTATTAACAGCATTAGCAAATTTGCATAATTCCTTTAGTGAACTGGGCATTAAAACAATGCAGACAGCATGTGCAAATAAACAACGCCATCGGTGGCCACAAAGTATTATTTACAATGTAAGACATATTACGTAATTGAGCCAAAATAACCTGTTCACTGTTATCACAAACATAAGGTTAGAGAGTGACTGGTTAACTAGATGTAAATTGGTGTGCTGTCAAGACAGCTGTTTATTTTCTACTCTCAAGGGTCCTTCTCAATTAAACTCTAATCTGTTGTTCTTACTTTGAAACGGTCAGCTCTGTTCTAACCATCCACTTATTCATTATTACATTCAGCTTTCATGTCACGTAAATAACTTTAATCAGCAATACTACATCTTTATTCCCCTATTCCGGTAAAAGCCCATGACATTCTCAATTACTGCGGGTGGGCAAGGATTGGGTCTCTCGTCCCTGCACACTGAGCATGTATGAGACGAGGAGGAGAGAAAGAAAAACACCACACTCATATCATAATGAAACAACACACAGTCCTCGTTGGTTTTTCCCAGAAGCCATGTGATCCGTTGCCATGGGAATGGTGCAGAGACCCACTTCAGCTGCCTTTGTGGTTCTCCAGCCAAAATTGTGAAAACACAGTCACCTACAAAATACTGCCTTGCATTTAATGTCAACGCCTCACCTTGATCTTCACAAACCTGCATGTCCATTTACACAAATTCTCACATACGTACTGATAGTATTTTAATGGCACAGGCAGATTTGGTTGATTGCGTGATATATGAATGGAACAGCCCAGCTTGTCTTTGTCATCTATTAGCTTGCCGGATCAGTTGTTATCCTTCCCTCTGTTATTAATGTGAGAGCTACTATTTCTCTCACAGCTCCCTTTCAGCTAAAGGCACATTCTTACTGCATTGCATAATTTTCCGGCTGTGGGGGTGACCTACTTCTCCTGATGTAACACACACACACACACACACACATTGTTTTTCATGTTTTATGGGGACTTTCCATAGACATGAGGATTTTTATACTGTACAAACTGTATATTCTATCCCCTAACACTAAACATAAACCTATCATAGAAACCTTTCTGCATGTTTACAATTTCAAAAAACATCACTTTTGTAAACAGTATGTTTTTGAGGCTGTTTTCCTCATGGGGACCAAAAAACATCCCCACAAGGATTTTGGATATTGCCGTCTTTGTGTGGACATTTTGTCCCCATAATGTTGGGTTTACCAGCACACACACAAGTCCACATGGCAACTTATCTATTTGTATTTATTTTAGGACTGTCGATCAAAAAGTTTTACTCAAATTAAGATTTGCTGATGAATTATTGGAATGATTGTGCATTCTGAAATACATACTGCATTATGAGAGTACATTTAGAGATTAAGGCCAGATTTACTTGCAGCTTGCGCCAGCGCGAACTCTCTTTTGGCGTTAAAATGTGTGGGAAGGGTTGTTTTTACGGCTGACCTTATTGCATATGCATTTGTAGGAGTTTCTCTTCCAGACGCAAAATTTATGGGAGGAGAGTTTTTAAAGGGGTGATGAACTGAGAAATCAAAGTTTCCTTGAGCTTTTGACATATAAGAGATCATCATACTATAATAATATCCTGTAAGTTTCAGAACTGAAAACTACCTTGTTAGTACAATAAAAGCTTTTATAGACATCAGGCTCAGCAAACGACTCGTTTTTCAAAGTGGGGAACAATGACGTCAAAGAGGATAAAACACCGCCTCCACAAAAGAAGATCAACGCCTACTTCAACACGGCCTGTTTAGCCCCGCCCACCGATTCGCCCAAACATGCTAAATAACATAGGACGACATGATGATTGCTAAACCGGATCGAGCTACTTCCAAGCAATAAACATGCTGTTTACTAAATATTGTGCAGTGCCTGTTTGTGGAAGAAGACAGTCTGCATAAGCTTCCTTCGGATTCCAGCATGGTTAAACTTTATTAAATCAGTCAATCACAATTTCCCGACACGGATCTGCCAGCAACATGTAAGTAACCATGTGTATTCTAATGCCTGATCTGCGATCAGTGATTTCGGTGTAATTATTCAAGTTCAGATATTTCTCTTAAAATCGTTCAATACTGTTTATGCATCAGTGACTAAACGATCAACTTCACATAATTTCTCGTAGTATTATGAAAATAATCTTTTTTTAAACTGTTATTAAATTATATAGCCTAGCCTACAGAAAGCGATCAAAGAACGATCCCTTTCGCCCAAGCTGTCAATCAAACAGCACAGCGCGAGAGCTTATCTGGACACTTACCAAACTCGTGATGAAATAATGACACTGTTACACTACACAACGAAGCTCTTACTGTGTACTCACATCGTGTTTGCATTGTGATTTGGTGTAAGCATTTGTGAGAGTGCAAAAATTGCGTTGCAATGATAAGATCTTTATTCACGCGATCAACAGACTGTCTGTCATCTGCTCAGTGCTCATCATGCTGCAACCTTTCATGTGATGGAATAGATTTAAATATAATGCTTTAAACGATACTTTTCACGATTTGTTAATCTCGATAGCTGTAATAGTAAAAACGTAGTAAAAGTTTTCGAGAGAGTTCCTGTAATACTAGCTATTTCATTGCAAGCATGTCAGCCAATCACAGCAGTGGGCGTTTGCATTGCAGTCTCACAGCAGACACGCCCCTTAAAACGGAGCGTTCAAATCTGAGGCAGAAATCAGGCTTGGAAAAATGGCTTTTATTTATAAATTATGACAATTTTTTTATGTAAAAATCATACTAACATTATAAGGGCACCCCAGGGAACATTATAAAATAATAAAACAATCCAGTTCATGACCCCTTTAAATAAATCATACAAGGTGATTTACTAAGGTTTGCGCTAGTCAATTTACTGGTGTTTGCGCTGATTTGCCCTGTTTAGTAAATCTGGCCCTTAGTGTTATTTCATGTGTTTTTCAGTAATGGGAAAATTAATGTTTAATGTTCAGTTATGTTGGACCATTGTTATGGTGTGAGTTTAGTTGCTTCACTTTAGTAATAACTATACTAATGCATGTCATGACACTATTCTCTTGTTTGTTAATCATATATATTGCATATAATGATGAATGAAACTGCACTCAAAAAATTGTGAATTTAAGTTGAACTGTCATATAACCCTGCAATAGCACAGTATGCTAAAGACGTGTCTGGTTAGTATGACACAGGAACTTAAATTTATTAAGTTGGCTCAAAAAAAATCCATCTATCCATCCAATCCCATTCATCCATCCAATCCCATCCATCCATCATGCCTTTGGAATTATGTTGGTAAGATGTTAGATTTAGGAATTATAAAAGAAAGTGGTGTTTAAGTTGAAAACAAACTTCAAGAAGCATATTGTGCTTGTTCTGAGTTGAGGAACTATAATGTCATCTCTGAGTTTTCCTCTTCACTGATGAAATCTCCCTGATGTCTCCTTCAGTGTTTTTTTTTTTTTTTTTTTTTTTTTTCTCAGGTTGTTTGATACAATATTACATTTCAGCCCGTTCTCATCCCAAGGCGTCATATACTGACGCTTTTGACATTTCGTCTACATCGAACGCACATGGCACCCTTTAGCGTCAATATGAGACGCAGATAGATATGGGCCAGAAGGCGCCTCCTAGCGGTCTAACCCTAACCCTACCCCAGACCTAAACCTACCCATAACCGAACAAAGCTCTGTGCGTCTCATATTGACGCTAAAAGGTGCCATGTGTGTTCGTTGTAGACAATGTCAAAAGCGTCAGTATATGACGCCCTAGGATGAGAATGCGTTGTACATTTATAAATCCTACATTTAATGAAGGCATCATAAGCACACTGTGTACAATGGATAAAGATTTTTGTAAAGATGTAGATTAATCAGATGTAACCTGTTTTCTAATTTGTGTTTTGATTTGCTTCGGTAAGATTAGCTTTATTAGTTTGTGACTTTCACAACGAAATGCTCTTTGTTGCCTCCAGATTGTAGGTGTGCAAACATCAAATGAATTATTAATTTCTCACCTACGAGGAAGCCAAAATGAGATGCAGCTTTTACTCTATCCCCTGGTGCTGCAAACATCTGACTGAAAGACCTTGGCGTATTTACCTTTAATATCACATTGCATTTCTGTTCACGTACAACATGTTCTGTTGGGTGAAGATCTGTTGTGGGGGATTATCTCTGAATTCAATCACACCATCTCAGAGTGGTGTTATGGTTTGTTTTAACTTGTGGTTGCTAAGTAACCTCTCTCACTACAATCTGTGTATCGTTCAGTACTCTCTCTCCCTCTCTCGCTCTGCCTTTGTTTATCAGACACAAAATCAAGTAAGCTTTATTGGCATGACCATGAAGGATTATAGTTATGTTGAAGCAAAGACTGGCAAATAGTGGATATTGCAAACAAAAATGTGAACAAAGTTGATGATGGGAATAGAATATCACAAAATATTCCATTTCGATGCATTAAGGGTGAATTAGTATTGAGCCTCTTATTGTAGACTTGTCGAAGACATAAAACATGACAGGGCGACAAGCTTCAGGCTTGTAATGACTTTAATGGGGTCATGAATTGAGAGTTCTAATTTTCCTTCATCTTTTGGCATATAAGAGGTTGTTGTACTATAAACAAATATCCTGAAAGTTTCTGAAACTTCCTTGTTAGTCCAAAAACAGCCTTAATTGAAATCAAGCTGCCAAAATGACTCGTTTCAGATTTTGTCTCAATATGACGTCATAGTACGATGAAAGATGCCTCTTTAGCCCCGCCCACCAATTCATGTAGTAGGAGGTGAGTAAATACGAGAGAGAGAGAGAGAGAGAGAGAGAGAGAGAGAGAGAGAGAGAGAGAGAGAGAGAGAGAGAGAGAGAGAGAGAGAGAGAGAGAGAGAGAGAGAGAGAGAGAGAGAGAGAGAGAGAGAGAGAGAGAGAGAGAGAGAGAGAGAGAGAGAGAGAGAGAGAGAGAGACGCAAACACAGGATTACTCGAGCAGCAAAATGATAGATATGCTTCCAAAGAATACAATACGTTTTGCAGTGCCAAGTTGTGGGAAAACACAGTATTTGCATTGCCTTCCTTGTGATTCTAACATTAAGAAAGTGTGGATGAACTTTACTTTTAATGAAGTTTCGCGGATTCATTTTTAAACGAGGCACAGTTCGACGCAGGCTTGTCAGAGAGACTAAATATAATAAAAGATGATGCAGTGATACATTTTTAAGATGTGTCACTTTTGCATTGTCTGTCACAGATTGTTTGATATGTACTCACTTTACTGAAATGATGAACAACGAAGAAAAGAATGACAAACATTGGTATGTTCATTCATAATTAATTTACACCGTAAGTTATCCTTTGTCTTACAGGTACCTAAACTTTATTTGCCATAACTAAGACTTTATACATTAAGCATAATACACAAATGTTTCTCACAGTTGCCAAATGTTTTAACCATGTAACAAGAGCATCTAATTTATTGTCATAACTATCTTATTAATACATAGGGAATAAATATTAATATTGACACTTACTTCCAAATCTTGAATTCGGCACGCCTATCAAAATGAAGTGTTTGATAAGAGAGGGTCAAAAACAGGATAGAACATAGCCCATTACTCAAACTCTTTATAACTTTATAAGATGACATCAGAGAACATTATAAAATAAAAATAAAATGCAGTTCATGACACCTTTAATGGCTTTACTTACAATTTAGGTTGTTAAAACTATATGATTATGTTATTTCCTTTTTGTGTTTTTCCTTTTCCTTTTTGTGTTCATTTCCTTGATTTCATAGTAGAGATTATTGACTAGAACAGTAGAGTAGGTCAGTTTTGCTTTTTGCAGTTTTGAAATTCTAGGGAAGGTTTGTGGTCGAAAAAGTGAAATCCATTGCAACAGAATTGAAGAGAAAAAAAAGACCAGGCCATTCTACCAAACTCTGCAATTATCAGACAATTGACTAAGAGTTCTGAAATAGGACAGACTGTCTAGACATCAGTGATTTCTTGAACGGTTAACAGATTCAGCCTATTTTTTTTATGTGAAAGACCAACACTAAAATAGTTTTCTAGGTTATGTAACAAAACTAAAGTTGTACATTGGGCAGAGTCTGTCTGACAGTGTTTCCCAAAAGCATCTTTAGACAACTACGGTTACAAGTTCCATTAAACTCTGTTGGTAACGACGGAACTTGCGACCACTTAATGTATGAAAAAGGAAATGAATCAAATAAATGTAAGTTATACAATAAAACATGTATACACACAAACTTTACTGTAAATGTGTGTGTGTATACCTACCTAGCATGAACCCACATAGAAAAGAAACCAAGCAGTACAAAATGTCCTTTGTAGTTGGCTAGTACAAGATGATTTACATGGAAGAGAAAACCTTTATCTCTTGCCACTTTATCAAATTGTATCTGGTTAGGATAAGGTATAGGAAGCATTGCACCCATTCAAACCACAACAGAAAACCCACAGCTCGACAAACCATTCTGTCTGAGCTACTGTATCTCTCACACACAATCACAAATCCCACGTGTACCTCATGAAGTTTAAATAAATACTCAAGCACATACTGTATAAAACACCCTCTCATCTCTCAGCTTACTGAGTCTGTCATAGTAGCAGCTCTAACAAAACACTCTTGTTGCCTGTTCTCCTCTATTAACGGCCCTAGAACACAACGTTCCAGTGAGAGCGCACTTTTCCTGGCTGTCTCATTTAGTCTATAATTACTGATAATGTTCTCAGAGGCAGCTCCATTTTATGACGCACACTGGTGGCAGGGCTAAACAAATTAAAGAGAGAGGGGGAAAAAAGAGTGCAGTAAATCAACATGCAGGAGAAAAACAGCAGCGGTGTGAGCCGTATCTGCACCAGGGGGCTGGTGTGCGGCTCGTTGTCCGGCAGTGTCACATTGTGGGCTCTGCTGTTGGTTAAATTGCCTCTGTGGTTATGACCTGCTATAGGTGCACTGACACCATCCAGAATCACCACAGGATTGATTACTGAACCATTTCCCACAACTCTCTCATTCAGTGATATGAGAACTAAGTTTAGTTTGGAAAGTGCAGTTAAACACATTTCAATCATGACAATGTTCAATATGGCAATGTTAATGTATTTGGTCTTGGCTGACTAGATCTGCAACGCTGCTGTTCATTATTGCTGCTGCAGAGCAAGTATGGACATAGATACACGCTGCTGTGAGCATGTAAGATATGCTGCTGCTGCATAAATAGACTTACATAAATCCTGTAGCAGATATAGGCAGGTGGAGGCGGGGGAGGTGGAGGGTTTCAGAGGAACTCTGATAAAGCGCTGCAGGAACAGCTTACAGCAAACAATGAACCACACTATTTAAATGTTGGGCAAGCAATCTCATTGACTGCAGGATCAGCAGAGGCCAATCAGTTTGTGCCATGTATTAATGATGCTATTGCTTGCAGATCGATTGTAAAGGACCAATCAGCCTGCGCCCTCTAGAGTTTCATGACTGAACTAGATATTTAAATGTCTTATTTTTGTAGGTCTGATGATTTGAAGTCAGATATGTGTCTCTCTCAGTGGTGGTGGAATATTATATTATATTATATTATATTATATTATATTATATTATATTATATTATATTATATTATATTATATTATATTATATTATATTATATTATATTATATTCAAGGTCTTAAAGTCGACATAAAGGCAAAATGCACCCTATTTACTTCCTTAAAACACATTCCTGGTATAATTGTGAATGATTAATTGGTGCATACTGTATTATTCCAAATAAGAAAAATACTTGTCTTCATAGATTTTCATTTAATTAATTCCAATAAAGATACCAGTTAGCATGTTCCAAGTCCAAAGTAACATTTTTCTTGATGAATTTTCCAGTGTCACTCTGAAATTTGTCAGATTATGAAAGTAAAATTGGTTTGCAAACAGTTTTTCCTATTCACTTTAAAATAACTATATTCTTCCCTTCCCTCTGTTTAAGGTCTCAAAGCTTTAACCTATTCAGTTTAAAGCATCTACAGCAGGAGAAGGTTTACTCACACAGACTGGGTTTCTTGCTGTGAGTGTGTTAGTGTAGGGAAATAATCAATGAGTTAACATGCAAAGCCATGCTGAACATATGGTCGACCAAGAATCCGTAATGACATACTGCCAAACCAATCATTCCCACTCACTGCCGTGTGTGTGTGTGCGCGCGTGCGTGTGTGTGTGTGTGTGTGTGTGTGTGTGTTGGTTTGACTCTCATTCTTTGAATCTTGCTCTCATAAGCATGATGAATCCTGAACTTCTTTTTCAAGAACACGTCGTTTAGCTCATGCTGTATTTCAGTAAATTCTAAGTGATGAGACCTTGAATCAAAACAGGTGCCAAGTTGGAAACATAATATGTATGTTTTAGTATGCCCAAACACTGAGCAAAGGATAAATAGTACTGTTAATTGAAGGTTGTAATTTAAAGGATCAAACAAAAAGTAACCTAGACCTGAAGAGCTTGAATTGTTCAAACATGCTTGGAGTAAACTGCTTTGGAAATTAGTTTTTATCAAGTGGTTTTATCCTAAGCTGAGCTATAGAGATACAAACTATCCATAGTTGTCCATAGTTGTTTTTTTTTTTTTTCATTTTTGTCAACCATACGTCACTATGAAATGAACCACAGAAGATACATTGTTAATTGTCTTGAGTTTACATCTAAAGCACTATTCAGATAGAAATTGTTACTTACTGTACGTTCACACCGCCGCCGGCGAGAGCGGCAAAATTCACTCTCGCCGCCCTGCCACCGACGCCGTAGAAAGATTCGGGGACGCTCTGACGTAGATTAGAATGTGTGATTTATTTTTTATTTTTTTCCTCCCAGGCGGAGGACTTCTACATTCCGATTGGTTGCCGCTGGTTGCCGCCGAACCGCGTCATAGCTTATTACCATAAAGTTGACTTGTTTTCAACTCCTCTCGCCGTCCAAGACGCGCCGCGCCGCCCTCGCCGGAGCTCGCCGCCGGCTCTCATTGAAAATGAATGGCTTCCGGCCACTTTGACGCTCTCGCCGCCGGCGGTGTGAACGCACAGTTAGGATCACATCTTTAAATGAACATTTGAAATGCACCTCCATAAGAAATTCACTCTTCAGTGCCGGTTTATAAATTGTGGATTATCACTTTAAATGCATTCCTAATCTTGAATATATATTAACTAATATCTTAATACACAGCAAATTTATAACTTTAAAAAATAATAATTGAATCTATGTTAACTCTTGTTAACATTTAATTAATGCTTTATGAACTAACAAATAAAACCTTATTGAAAATGTTACCAATTTTATTTTTATTTCCCCATTGGCAGATATTTTTAGCGCAATTTTCCACCGGACAAAATTGCGATTGTTAACTCATGATTTCTGTTCTGTCTGTGCGCACCAATCTTGCACTTCTATCTACTCCTCAACCAGACCACCTAGAGACTTCGGGTTTTCGGCATTATGTTAAGGAAGGTCTAATCTCGGGAACGCACACAAAAAATCCAGGAAAATATTTACTATCTCTTAGTGTTGTGATCCCATGACGTCAGAAAATTGCGCTAAAACACTCACTGAGTTTTTATTACTTGTTTAATGTTTTAAGCAAAAACACTCACTTCATTTTGCTCAAAAAAATTTAGAAAACAATATTTAAAACTTTTGTCATTTTGTTTCTCAAGTAAATGTATCTTCAGTTAAGAATGTTTAGATATTTGTACAGAAAAACAAGATGAAAATACAGAGTAAAAAAAAACATTTTTTGCAGTGTAAACTTAGCAAACGGTTTTGAGTATTTCAGACTGTCCTCATTCAAGTAGGCAGGAGCTGTACTTGCTTCACTGGAAATAGCTGCCTTGAGCCGATCCCAAAATGGCTGCCGTACCCCGACTCTTTAAAAAAAGACTTTGATAAAACATAGATTCCGTGATCCAGTACATGCTGGGGAATCTCTCCGGACCCCTGGATTAAGGGTGTTGGTTCTGGGGTTAAGACTTTGGTTCTCAGCCAAAGCCCTAGGGCTGTCGTGTTAATCTCCATGTCGGTCCTCATTAGCATTAATGAATAGAGAAACACTTGTCATGAAAGCACAACACACAGGGTATGTAATGCCACCACCATCCAATGAGAGCTGTGCAAGTGATTA
Organism: Scardinius erythrophthalmus; assembly: GCF_964197995.2. Lineage (NCBI taxonomy): Eukaryota > Metazoa > Chordata > Actinopteri > Cypriniformes > Leuciscidae > Scardinius > Scardinius erythrophthalmus. The sequence goes on along the minus strand of NC_138245.1, from coordinate 16,191,276 downwards.
AGACCCGAAAGCACCATTTTCGTGTCCTTGTGGTTGAACAATTCATCCATTTTGATTCGTTTTTGAACATTCCCAATTAAATATGAGCTGCTAGTTTGAAATGCTATAACATTTGATCAACATAAAACAGGTTTTGATAACAGATGCATTTGGCTTGAGTTAATTTAGAAGTCGCACATAAAACACAACCGTTTAAAAATGAATTAATCTCATTTGAATCTGTCAGCTGCGTAAACACAATACATATTTCTAAGATGATCTAGTGTTTATTCAATGTAGCTGTAAATCACTGTGCTGATGTTTCCTTTGGATCTCACTGGCTAATGGCTTATATATCATGCAGTGGTTTGGGCAGCATGCGTATTTCCTTTACAGGAGTCAAAGGGATAGGCGGGGAAACCTTGCAGTACAAAAAGCGGTTAACCTCTTCCTTTAGCCGTGTCCAAAACCTCAGAAATGTTCAGCCACAAAGCACACACACATTGAAAGCAGACAGCATTGTCGTTACGAGCACCACCATGTGCATATTCCACCCACCAATTTGATGTTTTGTTGTAGTATATCACGGCCTTTCTTGTGCGAGAGGAAGAAATTGTCCCCGTTCTGAACAAACACACCCAAACACAGGAGCTGCAGTGTGAAAGCTGCTTGTTATTTTGGCTGTTGTATAAAAGATCTGCTAGGTTAGCCGCAGAAAGTCATCTGGCCGAGTTCCCAGAATCCATTGCACTTACTGACATGTTCGGATATAAAAAGTACTATGCCCTAGACCTAGATTGCATCTCCAGTATACACACTTTTGCATTATAAAGTTCTTTGTCTATATTGAGATGTTTTTCTGGTGAGCAGCTGCTGTTTGTACCAACATCAGCGGAATCGCTGCGGTCTCTGGTGTCCTCATGCATTGCTTACTATGAAATATACAGAAGATAAAATGGAATTTATTTGTTCTAATTTAGGCAACACAACATGCCATGCTGTTATGGATCATATTTAGCTTGCAGGACTTTAAACAGGCATGTTTGCTGGTGTTCTTCATGTTTTGATTTTTATTCCCTTTTTTTACTTTATTTAAATTTTATCACTGAATATGTATTTTAGCTTTAATGAATATCTAAGGAAAACAATACTTTTTTTTTTTATAAACAACACTTGATCTACTGCTCACCACTGTAGCATCACTATTTGCTTTTTATCAATATTTTGAATTAATATTTTTTATTCGGGGATAATCAGTTTTGTTTTCCTGTGCCCTGTTTTGTTGTTTTGTTTTATTAACATACTCTCCTCACCTCACCTGTAAATGAGAAGGACAGTGTGGAGCGAGCTCTGGACCAAAGCCATTCCCATTATATCCTGCCAACCGAGAGACACACTTCGCTCCTGCTTTAAAGAGAGAGTTCCTATAAAAATGAAAATCTGAAAAAATCAAAGTGGACACTGATGGAATGATTAGGGTTAGGGTTAGGGTTAATCTTCCTTTTCAGTGTGACATTAAGACCAGAACCACTGCAACTGGATAATTGAGTCAAGTCAAGTCAAGTCAAGTCAACTTTATTTATATAGCGCTTTTCACAATACAGATTGTATCAAAGCAGCTTCACAGTATTAAATAAAATAGTACATCAGTGTATGTTTCTGGTGTAAAACATCCACGTTTGGTAATGCAGATCAATAGCACTGTTGAATCGATTAATCAAATTAAGTATCCCCAACTGAGCAAGCCAAAGGCAACAGTGGCAAGGAACCGAAAAACTCCATTAGGTGACCTAATGGAGAAAAAAAAACCTTGGGAGAACCCAGGCTCAGTCGGGGGCCAGTTCTCCTCTGGCGTTTATGAAGTAGAGACCGGATTTAACTGTAAGATTAAAATATTATATGAATGCCTGGCTGAAGAGATGCGTCTTTAATCTAGTTTTAAACTGGGAGAGCGAATCTGAGCAACGAACAGTATCAGGAAGGCTATTCCAGAGTTTTGGTGCTAAATGTGAAAATGCTCTCCCTCCTTTGGTGGATCTGGATATCCTAGGTATGACCAGAAGCCTCGAATTTAGTGATCTTAAAGAGCGCGATGGATTATAGGGCGATAGAAGATCCGTTAAATAAACTGGAGCTAAGCCGTTTAGGGCTTTATAAGTCAGTAGCAATACCTTGTAATTAATACGGAACTTTATAGGTAACCAATGTAGTGATGATAAAATTGGTGTTATATGGTCAAACTTTCTTAATCTAGTAAGAACTCTAGCGGCGGCATTTTGGACTAACTGTAGCTTGTTTATTGAGGATGCAGGACAACCAGCTAATAAAGCATTACAGTAATCTAGTCTCGAGGTCATAAATGCATGAACTAGCTTTTCTGCATCAGAAACAGATAGCATGTTACGTAATTTAGCAATATTTCTAAGGTGAAAAAAGGCTGTTTTTGTAACATATGAAATATGATTTTCAAAAGACAAGTTACAATCTAATATAACACCCAGGTCTTTTACTGTAGAGGATAAAGTAACAGGACACCCTACTATGTTAAAGTTGTATTGAAGGAGGTTTTGTGGGCGGTTTTTTGAACCGATAAGTATTACCTCTGTCTTATCTGGATTTAATAAAAGAAAATTGTGCGTCATCCAATCTTTTATATCTTTAACACACTCTGTCAATTTGGATAATTTAGCGTTTTCATCCGGCCGTGATGAAATATATAGTTGAGTGTCATCAGCATAACAATGGAAACTAATTCCATGTTTCCTTATAATATTTCCAAGTGGCAGCATATATATTGAGAATAATAGAGGGCCTAACACAGATCCTTGCGGCACTCCATAGTTTACTGGAGTTATGATCGATTTTTCTCCGTTTAAATAGACAAAATGGTAGCGGTCAGATAGGTATGATCTGAACCAGCTTAATGCTTGTCCTTGAACACCGGTATAGTTTTGTAGCCGATCTAAGAGTATTGTGTGATCTATAGTATCGAACGCAGCACTAAGATCAAGTAAAACTAGTATTGAGATACAGCCTTGGTCAGAAGCAAAGAGTAAATCATTTGTGATTTTAACGAGCGCAGTTTCAGTGCTATGATGCGGCCTGAACCCAGACTGAAACTTTTCATAGGTGTCATTTTCTTGCAAGAAAGAGCCCAGTTGGGCAGACACAACTTTTTCTAATATTTTGGACATAAAAGGAAGATTTGAAATGGGTCTATAATTTGCTAGGTTATTTGGGTCTAATTGTGGTTTCTTAATTAGTGGTTTTATAACTGCCAATTTAAATGTTCTTGGAACATGACCTAAAGATAAAGACGAGTTAATAATATTGAGGAGAGGCTCTTCCACTATAGGTAACACTTCTTTCAATAGTTTAGTTGGTATGGGATCTAATAAACATGTTGTTGTTTTAGAGGAAATGATAAATTTATTTAACTCTTTTTGTTCTATAGTTGTAAAGCACTGTAATTGTTCTTGCGGGGTGATAATCGAGGCTGAATTATAAGGCGCGATTGAAGATTGAACGTTTACAATTGTGGATCTGATGTTTTCTATTTTCTCAGTGAAAAAATTCATGAAATCATTACTACTAAACTGTAACAGAATATTTTGTTCAGGTGACGCTTGTTTATTTGTTAGTCTAGCCACGGTGTTAAATAAGAACCTAGGATTGTTTTGGTTATTTTCTATTAGTTTGCGGAGATGCTCAGCCCTGGCCGCTTTTAGGGCCTTTTTATAGCGTGACGTACTGTCTTTCCAAGCGATTCTAAAAACCTCTAAATTAGTTTGTTTCCATTTACGCTCTAAATTACGGGTTTCTCTCTTTAGAACACGAGTAGTATTGTTGTACCATGGTGCTTTAATTTTCTCTCTGACCTTTTTTAGTCTCATAGGTGCAACAATATCCCATTTTCCAGAGAGAACGGTGCTCATAGTGCTGGTTAGTTCGTCTAGTTCATCTGTTTGTTTAGGTTCAGGCAGCAGCTGAGACAGATCCGATAAGCAATTTGAAAAATTATCTATGGTGGATGGAAGGATTGTTCTGCCTAATCGATAACGCGGCGCAGCATGATATATTACCGGGGTACGTAATATGCAAGTTACCATGTAATGGTCAGTTACATCATCACTTTGCGGAATGATATCTATATCGGTTGGATCGGTTCCATGTGATATAATTAAATCGAGTGTATGATTAAAACGATGAGTCGGTCCGGTAACGTTTTGCTTAACCCCAAAGGAGTTTAATAAGTCTATAAACGCAGCCCCTAACGTATCATTTTGATTATCTACGTGTATGTTAAAATCTCCAACAATTAATATTTTATCGACATTGACCAATAGATCTGAGAGAAAATTTGCAAATTCTTTTAGGAAATCGGTGGTCTATATACGGTAGCCAAGGCTAAAGATAATAGGGATGTTTTTCTATCATCTAAGAGCGTAACATTTAGTACAAGTACTTCAAATGAAATAAACTTATAACCCGTTTTCTGAGTAACATTGAGAATATCTCTATAGATAGTTGCAATACCGCCGCCACGACCAATTAGACGGGGCTCGTGCTTATAGGAGTATCCTGATGGAGTAGACTCATTTAGACCGAAATAATCATTTGGTTTAAGCCAGGTTTCAGTAAGGCAAAGTACATCTATGCTATTATCTGTGACTATTTCATTTACAATAACTGCCTTAGGTGTGAGTGATCTAATGTTTAAAAGACCTAGCTTTAGAAATTGTTTTTGTTTACTAATAGCAACATTTTCTGTTTTAATAACAATTAGATTTTTCCTAGATCCTGCAGTAGATTTATTATTTGATCGCACTAAACGAGGAATAGACACAGTTTCTATGCAATGTTCTACACTAGTATTTATATCAGTTAATTTGGTGCAGCAGAGACTATGATTTGGACTTTTGGTTACTAGTCAAAAGGTATTTAACGTTTTGGAGATGTTATCTGACAGAAGATCCGATCCGAATCTGTTTGGGTGTAAGCCATCAGCACGGTATAGCCTAGGACGCTCCCAAAACAGATTCCAATTATTTACAAAGAGCAGTTTCTGCTCATTGCACCATGACGTTAACCATTCACTTAGCGCGAATAATCTACTAAACTTGTCATGTCCTAGACGGTACGTGGGAAGCGGTCCTGACACAATGATCGTTATATCAGGCGATGTGCTGCGTACCGTATCGATCAGATTCCTGAAGTCTTTCTTCAGAACTTCCGTCTGGCGCAGCCTGATGTCGTTCACTCCCGCGTGCAATACCAAAGTTCCGACGCGCTCGTTATCGTTCAGAATCTCGGGAACGCGAGCAGCGATTTCAGAAACACGAGCACCAGGAAAGCAGTGACTGTGCACCTTATTTTTACCTGATGTAGCATGGACGTGCCGAACAATGGAATCACCGATGATCACAGCATCGCGTTCTGTTTTGCGAAGAGCGGAGAAGCGGTTTTGTGTGGATAACTCGAAAACCGGGAGGGTCGGAGAGGGTCTTGGTCTAGACCTGACTCGCGTCTTCCGCTGCGGAAATATCCAGGCTTCGTGGTGGCGTGTTGGAGCCGGAGTGAACGAGACCATGGCTGATCGCGACCTTGGCGCTCGGAACCGATGCCGAGTAACGCACGGAGTAGACGAGGTCGGAGTCAGCCGGTTAGTAACATTAATCTCTGATTTGTGAGCATCAGCGCGTGATGTTTCAAGAGCCAAACGCCGGTCTCTCAGCTCGGCCTGTCTCACTAAAAGGTCGTGGATCTGTTTCTCAACAGCTTCCAGCTCAGACTGTACCGCGTGCAGCTCAAATGTGTCCTCACCTGCACCAAAAGGTAGACTACTTGCATCTGATATATTCGCCATTTTAACAGATGGACAGTAAGTTAGCAACGACACTACCAGTGATGCTATCAATTAATACTAATTTCTGACAAGCGTCTTAGATATAATCCGTCTTTTAAGTGGTACGGGTGTAGAGTAGACGCACGTTTGTAAGTGAGTGTTGAGAAGACGCGTTCAGCCGTGATCCCCGGGAGTAACCTATAAGAGTATCCAGCGTAGAATCACTAACAGGCTTGAGACACGTCTGCTCAACAGTCCGCGTTGTAACTATGAGGTTAGTGAGGTCAGTGAGGTTATGGATAATTCTGAAATCTTATTTACAGTATGAACCAAATGAACTGGTTTGCACCTGATTCACTAAGTTAATTATTATAATCAAGTAAAGCACTAACAAAAAAGTTTTTTTAAGTTTGTGTTCTGAAAATGAACGAAAGTCTTACTGGTTTGGAACAACATGGGTAATTAATGACAGGACCCTTTAACCCAATTTGCTATTCAAACTTAATAATTCTTTCTTGAATCAATCTGATTCTTTCACAAATCAATGAGTTCAACTCATGAATGATCCATTCACACCTGATTTGCTGCAAATGAATCAGTCCATTTCATGAATTATTCATAATGAATTGCATGAATTACTATTTGTGAACCAGCTGGTAAATGCCCAAATCACAAAGAAAAGAAATATCATTCAGTCAGTGAGTTCAAATCCAATGTTGAAGGGAATCAATCCAATTAAATCTGTGGCCCTGATTACACCTTGTATTAAGATGTGTTTTGGTCAATTGAATCACTAGTGGATGATGCTAAATACAGGTGTAAACGGGGTCTAAAACATTTTGACCACTTTCAGAGGTAGTCAAACACATTTGACTGGATTGTTTTCATAGTATCGACGCTCATATGGTCGAATGTCTTCAAACAACCACAAAAGACGCCTACTCTCCACCTACTAACCTAACTAATGCGTAAACATAAAGGGAAGCTCACTGGCCAGACGGGATTTAAGCTTTGTCGGCTGAAGTCCCAAGTTAGAAGTGGTTGAAAATGGGCTAAAGAGATGGATTAAAACACCAGGTGTAAACAGGAATGAGTCTGTCTCGTCTAATTCTGATCTGATCTACCAAAATGCATTTAATACCAGGTGTAAACAGGGCCAAACATGCATTTTCTATAAACCTGCTTTGAAGCAATATGTGTTGTGAAAAGTTCTATACAAATAAATGTGAATTGAAATGAATTGAATTGAACTTGTGAACCAAATCCACTGGTTGGAGGCTGATTAACTAAACTCGTTACAAATTGGACTATACCATTTATGAATTGTGCTTTTCTGCTGAAAAGAATATCAATAACTAAATACAAACAAATATAACTTTTTTGGCATTCAGTGTCTGTTATAGTCAGTTCAGATTAAATCTACACCACTGCAACTGAAAACAAATCAGGCATTGCTTCTCAAAGCCTACATCAACATATTTGGAAGATCTCTAAAGCAACTTTACTGCAGTTCAGATTGGCTGACGGGAAGGGATGATAACAATAATGTGTTACGCTTGTGTTCTAAATTTCCAGTGTAACTCGGCATCTCTAAAAGCGCAGAAGCAGTGAGCTGTGCTGTTATGGCCCTTAGCACCCTGTGGTGGGTTATTTATAGCTGACATTGCCAGCCAGCACTGGGTGTAATGTAAGGACACATCCACAGAGCAGAGGGGTGATTAAATGTCTGAGTAATTGACAGTAGCCCTGGAGGAAGTGAGGGAAGAGTCAGAGAGAGAGGGAGTGAGACACAGAGAGGCAGAGAATAACTCATTTGGTTTCCCCTACTACAGCTCTCCTTTGTCTGTCCCCAGAGATGAACAACTCTTCATGCTGAACTGCCACCAAATGCTATCAGTTCGATTGGACAAATACTGACGGTTGAACGGGTAGTAAAGTCTCAAACATGCATGACAGATCGACAGATTCATGACTCGGATCGATCAATATTTTTTGATGCAAACCAAACTCTTCAGGAAATCTCAGCAGATTCTCAGCAGTCTGTGTGCAATGAATATTAATCCCTAAGAACAATTCTGGTGAGATATTTATAGTTTTAATAATGTTCTTGTGTCCTAGCGGCAACAAGCTGATTGCATAATAGTAATTAGCAGACAGACTTAAGCAGCAGTGACAGATGACTTACGCTGACCTTAAACGAGACGGATACCTCCTTTCCACCAACGCAAAGCCATTTTAAAACCATTCCATATGTTTCGACTAAAGAAAAGACTCTACTGGGATGACAAAAATCCAATGTGGCTTCTTAAACCTGCTGGTTTTTATATATGCAGTGTTGTATTAAGTGATAGCTAATAAAACAACAAAAATTAACAATATATAAGAGAGAATTTGCAACAGCTAATATTCCTCATATTGTTCTTACCACATATAATCTAAATGCAGATTGATTGGTTGTGATTAAAATCACATCTGATTGGTCAATGACAATGATCAATTAAGTGTTCATGGAACTCAAAACCCTAGAGCATGGCACTAGCAGTTGCAGATGGATTTGATTTTTACCGAATGAACCGATAATGCCTTCAATGTAAATCATTTTGGATAAAGACATCCAGAAAATGAACAAAATGCAAATGCTTTGCTGCCACTTCCACCTCTTTTAATGAAAATGAAGTGGAAAATTGCAGTCGTTGTGTACCATGTACATCAGCCTTAAAGAGATACAGACACAAGGGTGAGTAACTAACTACATTTTCTTTTTTTTTTTTTTTTTTGTGAACTATCCCTTTAGGATTAAACACTGTGCTGTTTGTTTATGAGCAGATTTTGTATTAGCATACAATTTACATCATAGAACGGACCTACACTGACTTATGCGCCAAACTGAGAGAAATTCACAGACATTGGTGGCCAAGCACCGGCACCAGGACCATTTCATTGGAGATGTCCAACTTGACAACATGAGTTTGGGTTTTATCCCAACTAAAAAATATCAAGACATATTTAATTCTCTGAAAGCCATTTGCTAAAGGTTGTGCAACAAAATAGCAGAGTGCTCTTTACTCTGAGAATGGACAAATATTCTGAGTCATTGTGCCCGAAACAGTCTAAATACCAGCAAGGACAATCAGGCATGTTTCCGTTCTTCAGTTCCCATGGTGCCTAGTGCTCCGTAACGCCTCAGTAACCAAGAGAGCGAAAGCAGAATAAAAAGAACCCAGCAGGATCAATATCACTCAGTGCTCTTTTATGATAGCAGAAAAATGCCCTGGATCTGCCATGTGCAATTATATCAGAACTCTCTCCGTGCATGCATGCAGACTCCCAGACACTCCACGCTCCCGTCCCCCATCTCTATCCCTGAGGGGTGTTTCTGGATAAAAGCAACCAATGAATATCTGAATATGTGCCACCTTGTCACTTTGTTGAACATCTAGTAATTCTAGATTCTTCATTTGGATGTCAGTCTTGAGGTACCAAGTTTCAACACGCATGCAATAATGCAACCCAGGCTTCTTGCTTGTTTTGCGACAATTTCAATGTGAAATGTCCAGTGAGTGGCACTAAAAGCACGTTCAGTTTTATCCAAAACATACGTGTTTTATACTTTCTTTGTTGCTCTTGTCAGCGCAGTTTGGAGATGAGTCAGGTGAGTAGCGATAAAATGTTTAAAGGTTATCGCATTTGAAAATAACTTACCACAATTACTAAACCCTACCCTGATAGTGTTTACAAAAGCAAACATTAGATAAAACACGCATTTGCTGAAGCAAACATAGCCATTAACATGTTACATATGACACGTGCAGTGCTGTACCAGGTGAGCTACTAATCAAGTTTACAAGCCGTACATGTAACACAGACTTGTATGAGGTCATAATATTAATTGATAATCTGCCCTGTAATCATAATCTGTTCGAAAAGGTGTTGGTGTTTTACTGCCACAGTGTTCATTTCGACTGGAAACCACAGTGATTTTAATTTTATGTAATACGTTTTTGGAGTTTAGGTAGAAGTACGTTTTTCCAATGAGCCTAGGTTGCAATAACATGCTTGAAAAGAGAGTTCCCCCAAAATGACAATTCTCACACTTTAACACTAGAAGTGCCAGAATTCCATAACTACTAGAACTGCCGCAAGCGGTCATTTTGACCACTAGATTCCAAACTCTATATCTTTAATGATAAATACCCAATTGAGAGATTAATGCATTTATTGTATTAGGATATCTTTTAAAAACAAAACTACACCAAACTGTACATTTAAACAAGTTTAATTATACATCTATAAATAATAATATCCGTAGATGTCCTGAACAAAATGACGGAGTAGCCTGTTTTCATGTTTACACTGTTCGATCGCGCCCGCGCCCGCCGACACACTCACACACACACACGCACACACACAGACACACACACACACCATATTCCATTGCAATCTTGACATCGCAGCCTGTTCATTACAGCCATAATAAAATATAATAATAAAATAGCCTAGTCAACCTAACATATAAAAATTCCACTGCTCTGTTTAGTCAGTAGTAGGCTACAATTCGTCTATGGCCGAAATAGGTAAATATGTTAATTTGTTTTTTTGCATTACGTGTAATTTATATGAAAAGCATTTTAAATGAAAATACAGACACTTTTAGGAAAAGTCAGGTACCAGCAGGATTTTATTTATTTTTTCAACAAAGTTATTGCAGATATAAAATTCAAAACGGTCAAAATGACCGCCATGGCAGTTCTAGTGTTAAACCCCATTTGCTTTTTTATAGTGTTATGGTATTTTGCATCCTTTTTAAAGTGTTATTGCATTCCCCATCATAATTGCATGGAAAAGGCAACTAGAACATTTTTCTGTACTGCTAACATATGAAAGAAAGTCATAGAGGTTTGGACCGACATGAGGTTGAGTAAATTATAATATAATTTCAATTTTTGGATTATCTACCCGTTTAGTGACGTGTTGTACACATCTAACAGCCTGCAAACATAGGAACTAGGGAATGAATTTTTCTTTCATTTCTTTATCCCTTCAGTGATGATAACAGATTCTTGCTAATTTTAGATCTTCATCGTCTCCCTCTTGCCTCATTATAGGTGTCATATTTTATCTGAAGCTGTGGAATTTTCTCACATGTAATGAAATACGAGAGGTGGCAGCCATTGAGGTAATATTCAGATGCAGTGCAAAACCGAGATAAAAATACTTGATTTATTTTCATTTGGTGATTTGTAGCAAATGCAGCACTCAGATCAGTAAACATGTCACTGTCAAATGAAAGCTATTAAGACATAGTTATTCATATCTTAAAGCTGACAGGACCCAAAGGAAAATGTCATTGCTCTTGATTTTTCTTCACTCAGGAGACCAATAGGAGACCTAATCTCAGATGGTTCATTTAAACATTAGTTTTGTCAGAGATGTTTCTCCTCAAATTATATTGGGAGGAATAAAAATAGAAAATGTTTGAAATACAGTAAGCATATTAAATAAACTCCCTGTTCTTATACTGTACATACCTATTTTTACATTTTCTGAATACAATGTGATTGGTGTTTGTCTGACAATGCTAGACCAGGGTGTTCTGGAAACAGTTTTTAAGGAATTCTGAATGGTTGTTAGAGAGCCCATCACCAATTTGTTCAGCAAGTTAATATTGAAAGCGTTGACTTGGTTCTATACTTTGGTAAATTGCTAGATCTGAGCACAATGTGAGACTATGTTGAGGTCTGAAACCCTATAGCAGTGGTTTTTAAATCATTTGACAAGGACCCCCAAATGTGGTGAACCAATTGTGAAGGACTCCCTTCCTAATATTTAAAGGCAGATATACAAGTTATGGGTCTGAGATTTTGAAAACATTAAAAAAGATTTTTCAGTTTATTTTATGTTTCTGAAAGAAGCAACTTATACTCACCAAGGCTGTGATCAGTCAAAAATACAGTATAAACAGCAATATTGTGAAATATTATCATATTTAAAAGGTGTAATTTATTCCTGTGATGGCGAAGCTGAATTTTCAGCATCATCTTAAGTGTAACATGGTCCTTCAGAAATCATTCTAAAGGTCCTTGCACACTGAGTCCGAAATTTTCGCATGCGTTTTTTCGTATTCGTGAATATTCGTGATTCGGTGGCTCTTAAATTGTCAAAACACCATTCAAAATGCTTGCTACGGACGCAAAAAACGCAGAAAATCGAACCTGATTAGATTTTTTTTTGACGGACGAAAGTTTCGGAGGCAGTGTGCAAGCGTGATTGACATAACGTGAGGTCGTATTTATTTTTTAACGTGAAAATTTCCGATGCGAATTTCGGACTCAGTGTGCAAGGGCCTTAATATGATGGTTTTGTCCTCAAGTAACAGTTTTATTATTAATTTTATTAATATTATTAATGTTGAAAACAGTTTTGCTGCTTAATATTTCTGTGGAAATGATACATATTTTAGGATACTTTTATGAATAGAAAGGGGTAAAAAACAGCATTTATTTGAAGCATTTTGTCTTCACTGGATTTTTTTGTCCTTGCTGAATAAAAGTATTCATAAAAATAAAATAAAAAAACTTGCTGACCCCAGACTTTTGAATGGTAGTGTATTATCACATATAATTTTAAAAATAATATGTGTGATATAAAGATGCAAACGGTTAGTTATTTCCCAAATTAAGTAATTGAATTTTATATTGTCATTTTTACGAAAAGCAATTATTATTAAAACATTATCTGGGAAAAAGATTATCATTATTTGTTTTTGTCTGATTTTGTTGCTGCAGCAACATTTGAGCTATTTAGAGAGATCTGTTGTCTTCCCTGTTGTGGGGAGTGTTTGACTTCAGCTTGTGCTGACATCTTGTGAGTAACTCAATGGCAGGGCTGTGTTTGAGGTTGAAGAGACACCCTGGGATCGGTTTATCGTTAGGTGAGCGCCTACCACCTGTCAGGGGTCAAACTTGAGAGATGGATGAGGAATAAATGGCCACCAGCAGACAGGTGTGGACTGTGTGTGAGTAAAAGTGTATCAGCACTTTCCTGAAAAACCCTTTTATCAGGAGACACATTTCTTCTCCTCTCTCTGTAGGTAGTCCCCTAGAGGTGTGGTAGTGCGATCTCTAATATTATGTGTGAGTGTGTGATGTTCAAACACTGATCTGGACTCACCCTGTGCTCTCAAGCATCCATCTCACTCCCCTGCAGAGCTATCAATAACCCGTTTGGCTGGAAATCAAAAGGTGTGGCTGATGTAATGCAATGAAACATCCTTTATGGTCAAATTGTTATTGAGGAATTTGTTCAATGAAGTAATCGAACAGAGTCAGTATCTGAATTGTTTGCAGCACAATATTTGCAAGCAAAATGTCTGTCACACACTATTTCAGTTTAAATAAACATTTTTGTCCTGTTTTGTAGAAAGAAAAAAAGTTCTTCATATAAATTTAGCTGCCCAAAACTGCATCATAATATGGGAGCTTTCAGACTTGGTTCGATTGCTCTGCCCTCCCTCTTCCCCTGCTGGACTCTGTTCACATTCAATTATTTGAGCCCAAACCGTGATACTCTTGTTTCATCAAGCGTAGGGGTGTCACGATTCTCTAAATCCTCGATTCGATTACATTTTCGATTCAAAGGTCATGGTTTGATTCGATTCTCGATTTTTACATTTATTTATTTATTTTTAAAGCACATGTTGCTATGCCATTTTTAGACAGACTTTTATGCAATATAATATCTGACCTTTGTTAGCAATGTCCCACACTACATTGTCAAATTTAAAACATTTATTAACAACATAATGTAACTTATATCTTCAGTCAATTGGAAACTTAAGCAAAATAACCTGCCATCTAGTTTCTCTTTTGTAACTGCAGTCTTCCTCACAGAAGATGACATTCAAGTTCACAACAGAACAAACAAAAACAATAAAACAGCCATGTCCATAGTCTTCTCTGAACAATTAAGTGTCTTAAACTATTTCCGAACAGTTGAACATATACCACACAGATAAATGTGCACTGCTCAGGGGTCTCATTTATAAAGCGTGCGTACGCACAAAACGGGGCTGGAAACGTACGTACGCCAGTTCCCACGCAAAGGTTGTGATCTATAAAAAACAAACTTGACGGGAGAATGTGCACACCTTTAAGCAAACTTTGAGCCGTGCGTACGCACATTCTGGAGACAAAGGGAATTGGCGACACCGATGGTAAGCTGGAGTTAAGTGTCTTTTTGGTCACTTTTAGACAGAAAATCTAAAGAAAATTTAACATATACAGAAAGATAATACAAATATAATTTCACTCACCAAGCCTGTCACTGAAGCAAATATCCATCCCTTCTTAAATGTCCGCGCCAGCGAGCGCGTTGGGCCGTTTAGTGAAACTGACGCAAATAACAGTTTAAATAAATAAAATAATGATTTAAACTATGTTTTACTCCTGATATAAACATTTAGATGAAATATGCCATTCAAATTAATGGAGTTAAGCACTTAAACATGAAATCATTACTGAGAAGTTACAACCTTTTTATATTCAAATTCAGTCAATAGAAATATTTGTTGTGGATGCGGTGTTTTTGAACACTTTTCCTCTGGCATGCTGTGGTTTAATGTTTAACCACAGAGATAACTGCTTATCATGATAATACCAGATTGTCTGAGAAAATAGTTTTGTGCAAATAATGCCCAAGGCCTATCTGTTTCCATTAAAAATATCAATTAAAAATACAATTCGGCCAGTGGAAAAGATTGAGAAAAACTTTCTCTGAAATGTATTTTACACTATTTGATTTATGTATTCAAAAACAAGGCAAGGATAGGCAACTACTTGATTTTTATTAATGTAATGTGTCTTGTACCGTTAAACGTTATCACGTGGATGAATAATCATATGCAAATGATATGCAGATGAGGATCTGCATAGTAAAACTAGGCGTTGTAAGCTCCATATATGGTTATTTCGGGGAGGAGACGTATGTGCGCACAATCTTCCGCTGACTGGGATTTATAAAGTGAATTCTGCGCAGGTTCTGGCGTACGAACGGTTTTATAAATCCGAATATTTTTTTGCGTACGCCATTTTTGGCTTTCGGGCGCACGTACACTTTTAGTAAGGTTCCTACGCACAGTTTTATAAATGAGACCCCAGATCTTCAATAACTTTCTCCTTTACATTATTGTACATAGAGGGTATCACCGTAGCTGTGAGATGCGTTCTACTTGGAATTTCGTAGCGTGGTTCTAGCACGCTAATTAAATGCCTAAAACCGGTGTTTTCTACCACCGAATAAGGTTGCATGTCTGCGAACGTTGTCAACATAACTCACTGGAAATCCAAAATACTTCCACACCGACGACTTCAGTGAAAGAGGAGGGGGTTCAAGTTCTGTCGATGGGTCTCCTGCATCTGCAGTTGCCATGCTATTTTTTTGACTGGCTGTAGCTAAGTTGGAGGAGGTTGACTCACAGCACATCAACACATGTTTTTTTTCAACACGTGCCAACCGGACGTGACATGGGGGCGTGGCAGCATCGACGATTCCATTTTTTATTTCGAAGTTCGAGATTGTGAGTTAATTTCGGTCAATTTCGATTTAAAATCGAAATCGTGACACCCTTAATCAAGCATACCCATGCTGCTAGGTAACTTCTATGATGGCACCAAAATGGATAGAGTTGCTCGCATCACTTTTTTATTTTTTACCATATTGTATATTCATAGTGTTCTAAAGAAGGTGCATTACAATATTGCATTACACCCTAAAAAATTACTAATTGTGTCACTTAGTTACTTTTTATGGAAAGTAATGTATTATGTTACTTTTGAGTTACGTTTTCTTACCTGGGCTGGACTTTGTTTTTTAATAACAAAATAACAAAAGTTCTATTTTTGGCAAATGCAAAGGCCCTTTCACACCAAAAGCAATGACTTTTTGGACTTTAGCTTATTCACCGTATCCCCCAGAGTTAGATTAGTACATACATACCCTCTTCATCTCCGTGCGCGCCGTAACTCTGTCTGACGCACCCACCGCTAGCCTAGCTTAGCACAAAGACTGGAGGTAAACGGCTCCAGCTAGCATACTGCTCCCAATAAGTGACAAAATAACACCAACATTTTCCTATTTTCATGTTGTGATTGTATAGTCACAGCGTGTACAAATAACAAGGTCACATGAGACACAGCCATCTTCTAACCGTATACATACTGGGAACTATATTCTCAGAAGGATGTGATATGCGTTACAGCAGGCACGGAGATGAAAAGGGTATGTATGGACTTGTCTAACTCTGGGGGATACGGTGAATAAGCTAAAGTCCGTCGGCGTGTTCCTTTAAAGTTCAAGTCTGAGTAAAATGGATTTTTTTTTTATAACGGAATCTGTTTTTGCTTTTCTTATTATTTTTGCATCCTTATTTAAATTGTGCAAAAAAAGAAGACGCTTTGGCCACTATGACCAGCAGTGGTACATATCTGAAATGCTCAGACACAAAAGCATGCATTCATTTCCTCTCCAATATCTGGTATCAGGTCGCACAATCCAGTTCATAACATACATGGATAGAAATCCAGCTACTGATTAGTGTATTTAACTGAGGTAGTTTACCCAAACATTTAAAAAAAATAAAAAAAATTCACTCTCATGTTGCTCCGAAACCCATGTGTGTTTTATTATTTTTTTTACTCATTGAGCTCATTTCCTAATGACAGTCCATAATAATCATGTCTATAAAGGTAAAAAAATGACAACATAACAGCAGATATAAAAAACTGACAGAATTTTTGGTCGTTATTCACTGAAAACTGACCTGAAAAGATTCTTTTAAATTATACCACATTTGTGTTCCATTGAAAAACGTAATAGCATATGTGTTTGGGCTGACATGAGGATGAGTAAATAACTATTTCTTTAATTTTGAAGTTTAAAGCCTTAAACAGAATGCAATTTTATTATCTCTGTCTGTGCATCCACGTAAGAACTTGCCAATTATATAATATCACATAATTCCTCAAGAACACTTTAAAATGTTAAGAGGGTCTAATGTGATGTGTAATAACATCTGCTGGCCCTTTCTGGTTGTTTTTGGAGCCTGAATAAGAGTATATCTCGGAGCAACAGGCCCCAGCGGAGTCCTCTGTCCCTCACATTTCACACACTTACTACCAAAATTAATATTTGTGGGAATGACACTCAGCACATATTACTGTCCAAAAGGCAATCTTTCTCAATTCTGGGTTTTAAAATTTTGTTTTAATAGTCTGGCTCCACTAAATAATTCTTCATATTTGGCAAAAACAAGGAGGCTGATTTTTTTTTTTTTTATAAAAGATTTAACTAGGATGGAAAAAGGCCACAGTCAGCCAAACCACAGTGGCTTTCAATGAAGCGTGTGCTGCAATAATGCAGACTGGAGAAGGTATTCAGCTTTCACTGAATCACTATTAGTGCAAAACAGTGGGAAAGTAGCAATACTCAATGTTTGGCAAAAGCCTCATCCTTGGCTTGATTGTTTTAGCAGAGCCTTGGGCTGGATTTTAATTGGGAGCGAGAGAAAAAAAGAAAATTGAATAACCTTGTGGTGTCCACAGAATGCTCTTCAGGGACAGAATACGTGACACTTGGGAAACCTTGATGGCTTTATTATCAGTATCTTTCAGTTTTAAATTTGTCATGTGATCATGTGTACTCTTTGTATATAGGACTATAATTTGCTGTCATTTGGTATTGAAATTGCTTTTAAATGATAGCTCGCTTTTTACTTTTGCTTTTGAATTCGCGATCACATGTAGGCTACTCTGTGTATAGGGAGCAGCAGTACTGACTGCACAAAATAGGTTATTTGACACTCAGGATCTGTTGCGCACCAAATCCTCTGCCATTGTCCTGTCAGTCATCTCTCCTTAGTCTCTCCAAGTGATAAGAGAAATCTGACTCCTGTTACACTGTGCTGCAACTCTGTCTGCTCTGCTCCATATTCACGAGCTGCACTTTCAGTTCATAACTGTAGGGTCCGTTGTCCAACTAAACTAAATGTTTTTTATTTCTATACAAAAAACAAAATGACAATGGGGGATGTGCTGCAGTGGGCAAGTTGGTGTATGGCCGAACACCGTGTAACACACTCTGACTACCGGAGCAAGCCTATAGGCTAGGGGAGCATATCTCAGTTCCTGGAAGGGCCACAGTCCTGCTGAGTTTAGTTCCAACCATAGACTTCATTCCATTATAGAAAATTAAAGCCAAAATATCCCATAAATGTTCATTGATATCATGTGGCGATTGTCATTTGGAGCCCGAGTCCAACACAGGCTCATTGGAAAAACGTACCTGTGGCAACATTTTTGCAAAACGCAAATATGTACCAATACATACATATCACTAGAGTTTCCAACAGAAATGAACACTAGAGGCAGTAAAACAGCAATAACATTTCACACACAATTATGATTACAGAGGCTGTAATGGATCAATAAAGACTTGTTTTCACGCGGCTCCTTGCACAATTATGTTATGACTTCAAAACACTTTTTAACATAGTGCATGATTTGTAAACTAATATATTTTGGAGTTTGCATCACTTAACCAGCTCCATATGTACGGTTTTACTGACGTATTAAGCTTGCTCGGTAGCTCAACTGGAACAGAATTGTACTTGTGATGCAGAGAGCTCGGGTACGAATCCCGTGAAAGACGAGTCATGATGAAAGAGCTCAAAGACGATAGCTCAAAAACAAGCTAAAATGCCATGGTTATGATTGTGTTTTTATGTCGCATTTGCTTTTGTTAACACAATCGGGTAGGTTTAGGGTTCAGTGTAGGTGTACGTTATTTTAAAATGGAGCATTGCCCTAATAGCACCACACACCAGTCATTTGAACTCTACGGTGATGCATACAAACTCTGTTCCGGAAAAAACTAAACACACTTTTAGCGCCACTCACTGGACATTTCACTTTGAAACTGTTGCGAAACGTGCACGACGCAAAACATTTTGCGTTTGGCTTGCTTCCCATTCGATTAGAGAAGGACGGCACAGATGGCAGCCAATCCTCCTTGACCCAGGAGCACGGCAGCGAGCTTTCCGTCCCACCTGTTGCTAAATCGCTCCAGCACCACAACTCCTTTGTGCTACCTGACCTCCTCAGCACCGTAATCCCCCTCAGCAGTGAGGGCTTTCCGACAATGTTTCTCTCCTTCCTTCCGGTTTTCGGCACCAGTGTAGCAATGTTCGTTGATAAGGGAAGGAGGGAATAAGGAGGCAGGAACTGACAAATGTTCAACAAATTCTAATCCAAAAATAAACAAACAATAATATGAAAGTAAAGTGGCAGCCCCTCACAGTCCAGGGCTGGTAGTCTCTCGTTTTCCACTGTCGTCACTTCTTCTCCTTATCCTTCTGGATATATATATATATATTAAATAGGGATTTATTATGTGGGGGGGCTCTCCCTAGGGGGGTCCGGGGGTAGAAATGCACATTTCATAAGCCTATGGATTACACAAGCAGCGGCCTGTTTTCTTTCGTTTTGAATTGTTCTGTTTAAAAGAAGACCTTCCAAGCTTTCTATAGATATATTTACATAGGTGTAATTTGCGGGTGGGACATGTCCCCACCACTTTTTGCTAAGGTCGATATTGTCCCCACCACTGTTGAAACATCTCGCGGCACGAATGTACCAGTAAAAATAAATAAAACATCTCCAGTTAACTAGCAGAGCATTCATTTAGTTTGTTTGTAAGAGGCGATCTAGCGCTGAAATGTGTTGTTTTTGAAATCAAGTGATCAAAGTGCTCGTTGCCACTGCGATCAGTGGCGCGGATACTGTGTTCTGTTGTGGCTCGCGCACAGTCTTCACTCGGACGCGCGCTTCAATCCGTTGTGGAGACTCTCTATTCGTTCCGTTGAAATTACAAAACAAAATGCATACAAACGTATGCTTGCCGGATATACAACCACTGATAAACATAATCGGTTTTAATGAGAGAGAGAGAAAAAAAAAACTATACGAGTGTGAATTAGAACCCACAACCTCTGACACGCTTGGCAAAAGTTCTACTACTGGACCATTTCAGTATACACGTTATTATAACGGATTTACCCACACCAACAAATATCAAACCTCATTAAACGACAAATTAAACCCATGCACCATTTAAATCGATTGCTGGACATCGTAATGTTATTGTACATACATCGATTTATGATTTAGCATTCATAAACCCCCCCTGGGTTTTTTTTTTAAACCCCTCCCACCCACTTTTTAAAACAAAGTTAAGCCACTGTATATTTATCAGGTCTGTCGGGCAAGTAGGCTCCCTTATACGCTGAGTTTCGGTTCATTTATGAGACGAGAGTCAGTTCACTCGCCGGCGCCTCCGTGTCGTGATTATCTAGTCTATATACTATATTTATTTATATACTTCTTATTTATTAAATCCAGGCAATTGGTTGATGAAACATTGATTAAAATTAAGATACAATTAATACAAAACGAAATTCATTTTAAAGAAAGGCTTTGTGCTTTCTGTTTGAGGTCTCATTGAAAGTTTTAAACAGTCTTTTAGCGCCGCTTTCAGAACTGTCCCGTCTGTAACATTGTTTTTTCCTCATAAATGCGAACATGAAAAATAAAATAAAATGAATATGTTCTGTTCTGTGGAGAGCCATATCCCTTCTTCATCCGGTGGGTAGTATTACTTTGGTTTGTAGTGTAATTCACAGAATTACAAAAACATATTTTGCCACCTAAAAGTTAAAGATTTTTTGTGTCACGTCCACTGCATGTGTAGCCTATTTCCCTCATATTAAATATAAAACGCTTGATTACACATTGTATTACCTTGTTATGATAGTGACCCACATAATGTGCCAAACATTTTTACCTTGTCATTTAAGGCCAGGGCACTTTTTGTACAACCAACGTTGTGCTGAACTTGATGAAATTGATCTGTTTCTGCAGCGGCGGCCAGCAGCTCGTTTTTTTTGCTGTTGTTTTTTTCAAGGCAGTAGAAGGTTCTGGAACTTTTGCGCGCTTCCACGTCCCGCGCAACTACGGATCTCCCAGAAACATTCATTATTGCTGCGTACATTTATCCATGTCGGAGTTCTGAGTAGTAGCCTATCTAGATGCGCATGGCATGCGCGAGCGGTGCGCGATCATGGTCGACTGACAACGAGATTAAGCAGCTGAACAAGATTACGCCCATGTCCCGATTGTTCTCATCTCAGCTCCGCCGAGACAAAATAGACATGCCATTTCAAAATCTTTCATATATAATCAGAAATATGTTTTCAAAAGCATCACTTTCATCAAATTTTATGTGACATAATTTCCAGTAGGCAACTGACTGCAAACGAGCATGCTTATGGCTTATGTGCCGGAGAGCCCCGGTCCAATTTAACCACTCTCTCTCTCTATATATATATATATATATATATCTATATTATATATATATATATATATATATATATATATATATATATATATATTATATATATATATATGTATAATATGTGTATATGTATATGTATGTATATATATGTATATGTATATATGTATATGTATATATGTATAATATGTGTATATGTATATGTATGTATATATATGTATATGTATATATGTATATGTATGTATATGTATATATATATATATATATATATATATATATATATATATATATATATATATATATATATATATATATATATATATATATATATATATATATATATATATATATATATATATGTGTGTGTATATATGTATATATATATGTATATATATGTGTATATATTAGTGGTGGGCCGCGCGTTAACGCGAGACTCTTATCGCGCGATAAAAAAAATATCGCCGTTAATCTATTCCCCAAGTTGGGTTGGGAGATGGCTCTACTACACAAGCTATGATGACGCAATCTACCCGCGGCCGCGAGGTAACCCGGCCGGCTGCAACGCATATTCGTCGTCATCTTAAGTAAACACGGCTGAAAGTGAAAGCTGCAACGTCCATTATTTGGACTTGGTTCGGATTTAAGCCGTCCGACAAACAGCAGCCAACTATCCGAGTGTGTGGGGTAACGGTTCGGTAAGTTAACACATGACTAATCCGTTCTACCACCTCAAATTCAAAGCGAAACTGAAACTGATATCACTGAATACCAGCGCGCGCGTATTATTCTCAATCCAATATATCTTAGTGGTGTAACATTAACACATAATCTCTGTCTACGCCCGATTTTAAGAATCGTTGTTGTGTTTCTTTTTAACTGAAAAGACATCAGTTAGACAATATTGTAACTTTAAATTTGGGGTTTCATAAGCTCAAAGCTATAATAAACATTAGACCTACTTAAGATCTCTGCAGCTAGTGTACTTAAATTTTATTTATCTGCAAAATTATGTTGTATACTTACAGTTTTGCATAATATATGTTCTCAAAACTACATATACCCTTTAAAAAAAATAGCAGTTGTTTAGCAGGGTCTGTGTAACCTGTTCTGTAATGGTTTTATTATAATATACTGTATATCGTTATCGCAAAAGGCTGCAATGTATATCAAAATATAGATTTTAGGCCATATCGCCCATCCCTAATTGATAGCCTATAGTAGTTGATAATAACATAGGCCTATGTTGCCTACGGACGGTAACAGTACAGAAGTAACCTTTTACAGTCTATGAGTAGAACAGCTTTCTCAAGCAGTTTGTGATGCATTTTGGAAACAGTTCCTGAGATGAGCCCCTAGTCTAATGCGCCACCTGGCTTGAGAAACCCGTTCTCAAAGACTTAGCCTACTTTTATAGTCATTATTTGGGTAGCACACATATTCTGAATGCCTTCGGCAGAATTCAAATGAGCCATTTTAATCTAGATTAATCTAGATTAATTTCAAAATTAATCTAGATTAATCTTAGCCTAGAAATCTAGACGCACCCTAGCGGCAGCAAAATGTATTTCGCAGCCAGGGTAGTCTAGACACTCTCAATAAACCTTCTAGCTACAAAAACCCAAATTGGGTCAGGCCAATCACGTCGTGTATAGAGAAGGCGGGGCGGGCTTAACATATGACGACAGAGTTGCGACGGCTGCCACTTGAAAACAAAGAATGACGGCTGCTGATGGAGAACAACGGTCTTTCGAATCGGCTTTGGCCGCGACTCTGGAGGACTTGGAGTTAAGTTTTTCTTTGAGAAAAGAGCAAAGAACGGCACTTAAGTCATTCTTAAAAAAAGGAAGATGTGTTCGTCGGTTTGCCGGCCAGATATATGGCAAAAGTTGAATCTATCAACTAGCTCCGCTGTAGGGAAAACGCTCTGGTTGGTTGAAGCGCTGTCCTATTGCGTGCAGAGGGAATTTGAAAGACAGCCGTTTATCCCGCCCTTCGGATTGAGCCGTGACTATGGTGAGTTTCCAGACCTAACATCTTGATGTAGGTCTGGCTTGCCAGGCTAGATTAATCTAGATTAAAAAAATTAATCTATGCCCACCTCTAGTATATATATATATATATATATATATATATATATATATATATATATATATATATATATATATATATATATATAATATATAATGTATGTATATG
The DNA here is from genome assembly GCF_964197995.2 of Scardinius erythrophthalmus. Lineage (NCBI taxonomy): Eukaryota > Metazoa > Chordata > Actinopteri > Cypriniformes > Leuciscidae > Scardinius > Scardinius erythrophthalmus. Next base: position 16,167,857 of record NC_138245.1, on the reverse strand, counting down.
TGTATATATATATATATATACTGTATATAAAATATATTATTATTATCTACTATTATTATTTATCTACCTTTTCAATCCTAAAAGTTTTCATTTATATAACCGTTCTTATTTTTAAGAGTATATGACATCATAACATGCTTTGTCTCAGCTCTGCATTGCTATTCATGGTTTTGAGTAATGATACATAGATGTTTCGGTAAGATCTCTTCCCTGAAAACACATTTAGTCCATAAAAAGGAGGGCAACTGCACTGAATAGTTTAAGAGGTAATAAATAATTGAGCGTTGGCTGGTTTGGGCAGACTTCTTATTCATTCCACTGACTGCACCTTTCATTTTCCCTGACGGTTAGCAGGAGTCATATTTTACATGTTTAATATGGTAATGTTCTTTCTTTACCTTGCAGATGCTGAAAGCACCCTGTGCATCAATGTCTTAAAACAGTCATTAGCCACCTACCATTTTAAAGCACATAAGTGCTCAATGATTCCCGTAGATGCTTATCATTGTCGGTGCCTGGGGCTCAGAATAAAACTGGCTGGAGATCTCTTAGGCACCAAGGACCTGTTGGGAGCGTTAATCAGGATTGCTGATGTCTAAAGGCCATGTGCGGTCTGGAATTACCTGGATTTAGTCAAACGCACCATGTATATTAAGAGCAAAATTACTTCACCTGGAAAAAATCTTTCTTGACTGATGGATAACATAAGTTAGGAAGATGTCAAAAGATGTTCTCTCAGCTGGACTAAGTTTAAGCACAATCCTGGATTGTTTTTTCTCAACATACCATGAAGTTATGTAATAATAGTAATTGAATCTATCTAAACAAGTAGAATATGGCACTAGAAATTACGCTATTAATGCCAAATTTGGTGCTAGTTAAATAAATGGCATTGATGGCATGAACATTTAAATGATCTGATTGAAATCAACATATTAATTATATGATTTCAATATTCTATGAATCTATTTGTAAAAAACGTTGTCTCTACATTCATACAGATGCTAAGATGATAATGCTGTCAGTATGTTAAAGTATGTTTTAGGAATGTAAAAAAAAAAAGTATCTGTGCTAAAACCACACTTTACACATAAATACATGATTACTAATGAGAGCTCATCGTAATATGGCACACCTAAATCAGCACTGGTGAGGGAGTCCACAAGAGAACAATGCCAACTCTACAGTACAAGTTTCAGTGACTGATTCAATTCAATTCAATTCAAATTTATTTGTATAGCGCTTTTCACAATACATATTGTTTCAAAGCAGCTTTACAGAAAGTGCATTTCAGAAATGTACATAGAAAAATACAGTTAGTTAATCAAGTATTAATTTAGGGCATAACATATCGACGGCGTCGAGTCATCTCTTCACAGGTGCTGGGGCATCTAAAGTTTCCATGAGAGGCTGCATACAAACTGGAGCTGACAAACTCTATTTACCTCGGGACGCAACAGAAAAGCAGATGGGAAATAATTAGCGTAGCTGCTGTTCATAATATTAATGCATTCAATCTGATTCAACTGTAGTATAAAAGGTAAGTATTATGTGAATGCTTGGCTAAAGAGATGCGTCTTTAATCTAGTTTTAAACTGGGACAGCGAGTCTGAGCCTCGAGCAATATCAGGAAGGCCATTCCAGAGTTTAGGAGCTAAATGTGAAAACGCCCTCCCTCCTTTAGTGGACTTAGATATCCTAGGAATGACCAGAAGCCTCGAATTTAGTGATCTTAAAAAGCACGATGGATTGTAGGGCGATAGAAGTTCCGTTAAATACCCAGGATCTAAACCATTTAGGGCTTTATAGGTCATTAGTAATACTTTGTAGTTGATGCGGAACTTAATAGGTAACCAGTGTAGAGATGATAAAATTGGTGTTATATGATCATATTTTCTTGACCTAGTAAGAACTCTAGCAGCTGCATTTTGGACTAACTGTAGCTTGTTTATTGAGGATGCAGGACAACCAGCTAATAAAGCATTACAGTAATCTAGTCTCGAGGTCATGAATGCATGAACTAACTTTTCTGCATCAGAAACAGATAGCATGTTACGTAGCTTAGCAATGTTTCTAAGGTGGAAAAAGGCTGTTCTTGTAACATATGAAATAGGATTTTCGAAAGACAAGTTGCGAGCTAGTATAACACCCAGGTCTTTTACTGTAGAGGATAAAGTAACAGGACATCCTTCTAAATTAAAGTTGTTTTGTAAGAGGTTTTGTGGGCAGTTTTCTTTACCAATAAGTAGTACCTCCGTTTTATCTGAATTTAATAGCAGAAAATTACATGTCATCCAGTATTTTATAATATATATTTTATAATAATATATAATATATATCCAGTCAATTTAGATAATTTATTGTTTTCATCTGGTCGTGATGAAATATATAATTGAGTGTCATCAGCATAACAGTGGAAATTAATTCCATGTTTTCTTATAATATTACCAAGTGGCAGCATATATATTGAGAATAGCAGGGGGCCTAACACAGATCCTTGCGGCACTCCATAGGTTACTGACGTTATCTTCGATTTTTTTCCCCATTTAAACAGACAAAATGGTAGCGGTCTGATAAGTACGATCTAAACCAGCTTAATGCCTGTCCATGAACACCAGTGTAGTTTTGTAGTCGATCTAAGAGTATTTTGTGATCTATAGTGTCGAACGCAGTGCTAAGATCGAGTAAAACTAGTATTGAGATACAGCCTTGGTCAGAAGCTAGAAGTAAATCATTTGTAATTTTAACGAGCGCAGTTTCTGTGCTATGATGCGGCCTGAATCCTGACTGAAATTTTTCATAGATATAATTTTCTTGCAAGAAAGAGCACAATTGAGTGGACACAACTTTTTCTAGTATTTTAGGCAGATTTGAAATGGGTCTGTAATTTTCTAGGTTATTATGATCTAATTGTGGTTTCTTAATAAGAGGTTTTATAACTGCCAACTTGAATATTCTTGGAACATGACCTAAGGATAAAGACAAGTTAATAATATTGAGAAGAGGCTCTTCCACTACAGGTAACACTTCTTTCAGTAGTTTAGTGGGTATTGGATCTAATAAACATGTTGTTGGTTTAGATGCAATGATAAGTTTATTTAGCTCTTCCTGTCCTATAGTTGTAAAACGCTGTAGTTATTCTTGAGGGGCGATAATTGAGGCTGAATCATAAGACACCATTAAAGATTGTACATTTACAATTGTGTTTCTGATGCTTTCTATTTTCTCAGCAAGGAAATTCATAAAATCATTACTACTAAACTGTAACGGAATATTTTGCTCAGGTGATGTCTGTTTATTAGTTAGTCTAGCCACGGTGTTAAATAAAAACCTTGGGTTATTTTGGTTATTTTCTATTAGTTTGCAGAGATGCTCAGCCCTGGCTGCTTTTAGGGCCTTTTTATAATGTGACATACTGTCTTTCCACGCGATTCTAAAGACCTCTAAATTAGTTTGTTTCCATTTACGCTCTAAATTACGAGTTTCTCTCTTGATAACATGCGTAGCACTGTTGTACCATGGTGCTTTAGTTTTCTCTCTAACCTTTTTTAATCTAATTGGTGCAACAATGTCTATTGTACTAGAGAAAATGGTGCTCATAGTGCTAGTCATTTCCTCTAGTTCATCTGCTGAGATAGATCAGGTAAGCTATTTGAGAATCTATCTATAGTTGTTGGAAGGATTGTTCTGCCTGGTCGATAACGTGGCGCAACATGACAAATTTCAGCAGTACGTAGTATGCAAGTTACCATGTAATGGTCAGTGACTTCATCACTTTGCGGTATAATATCTATATCGATTGCATTGGTTCCATGTGATATAATTAAATTTAGTGTATGATTGAGACGATGAGTGGGACCAGTGACGTTTTGCTTGACCCCAAAGGAGTTTAATAAATCTGTAAACGCATCATTTGTGTTATCTACGTGTATGTTAAAATCTCCAACAATTAATGCTTTATCGACATTGACCAATAGATCTCAGAGAAAGTCTGCAAACTCTTTTAGGAAATCGCATAGGGCCCTGGAGGTCTATATACAGTAGCCAAGGCTAGATAAAATAGGGATTTATTTCTTACATCTAAGAGCGTAACATTTAGCACTAGTACTTCAAACGAATTAAACCTGTAACCTGTTTTCTGAGTAACATTGAGAATATCTCTATAGATTGTTGCAACACCGCCACCAAGACCAATCAGATGGGGCTCATGCTTATAACAGTATCCTGGTGGAGTAGACTCATTAAGACCGAAATAATAATTTGGTTTAAGCCAGGTTTCAGTAAGGCAAAGTACATCGAAACTATTATCTGTGACCATTTCATTTACAATAACCGCCTTAGGTGTGAGCGATCTAATGTTTAGAAGACCTAGCTTTATAAATTGTTTTTGTTCACTAATATTGATATTTTCTGGTTTAATCACAATCAGATTTTTCCTAGATCCAACAGTAGATTTAATGTTTGACCTCACTAAACGAGGAATAGACAGAGTTTCAAAATAATGTTCTACATTGGTACTTATATCAATTAAGTTTGGACAGCAAAGAGTGTGATTTGGACTTTGACTTACTAGTCATACTGAGAGTGGAGAGACTGTGCATTCAACATCTGTTACCTGTTTGCTTCACAAGTGACAGCTTTATGATACAGTGGCAAAGAATAGCCACTGTCAGAAAAAACAACAACAAAGAAAAACACTTCCGGTAGAGTCTGCAAGCAGAAGACTCTCAAGCCAGCTGGAAGAACGTTATATGATCTGATGAGACCAAAATTGAGCGTTTTGCCATCAGAGGAAACAGCATGTTTGGCGTAAACCAAAGGCTGTGTATCATCAGAAACACACCATCCCCACAGTGAAGCATGGTGGTGGCAGCATGATGCTTCTCCACAGCGGCCCTGAAAGGCTTTTGAAAGCAGAGAGCAAAATGAATTCAGCAAAATCCTGGTGGAAATCCTGATGGAATCTACAATGCAACTGTGACTTTAAAGACAATTTCTTTTCTAGCATGACAATGACCCAAAACAAAAGCTAAAGTTAGTGCAACAATGTTAAAGAGCCCCTGTTATGCTATTTTAAAGGCTCATAATTTTGTCTACAATTGTTTACATGCATCCAATGGCATAAACGTTTTATTTTTCTCGTAATATACATTGCATCATCACCTCTTTTCTCACAGTGTCTGAAACAGTTCAATAAAGGATCCGGTCTCTTTAAACCCCTCCTTTATGAGAGCTTAATCTGCTCTGGTTGGTCATATGGCCCAGTCTGTTGTGACCGGTCTACCGCTTACAGCGCATGTTGGAAACTAAACTTCCTGAAATTCATATCTGAATTTTAGCTCCGGTGGCTTCATCAGCACTTATACAGTAATAGAAATCGTGACGTTGACGTCTGTTTTACTTTATCAATTCAAGCTCAGTTCTCATCCTTTGAAAGTGCATGCAAAGTGGATTTGCTTTCACAGCGCAGAAAACAGCGTCTTCTCTACATGTCGACAACACAACCAAACTTCCAGGCCTCAGCTACAACTACAGTGTTTGAGGGCAAATCAAAGTAAATGTTGTTCAGACAGCCAATGAAGACCATACACTGGCATTATGCAAATTTATTACAAACCTATGTAGGTTTGTGCTGGAAGTAAGACTAGAATTACTGATGACTCGTTTCAGGCAGTTCAGAATCAGTTCTTTACTTTGGGAGACAATAATCATTTATCGTGCACTTTGATCTTTGAAACTTTGCAGACCTTTTACATTCACAAACAGCTATATTACACACTACATGAAAGGTGATATCCGAAAAACCATTATTGGGGTACTTTAATGTCATTGAGTGGCTATGAAAGAGTCCAGATAGTAACTAATTGGGAATGTATTGAACTTAAAAAAAAGTCTAATTGAAAACCAGCAGTTCTGCAAACAAGGAATTGGGTGGTTCATAGTTCTAAAACAAGTGTATAAGTATAAACTTCCAATGGGGTGAATACTTTAATACTGTAGATGTGAGCCTGTGTTTGTCATACTTGAGTCATCTGTTTCTGAGATAAATGGTGCCACATCAGCTACAAAGCTTTCCTGCACAATGTAAATCCCCCATCATTACAGCTTTTTTCCTTGTCATATTTGGAGCAGATTCATTAACCGAGTTCTTCATGCTTCTATTTGTTTTGAGATCCGTCTTCGAAACTGTCATTACATAAACACTGTACCCACCCATCGACATACACACAATCACTAACTAAATTCACATATACAAACATTATAAACCAACCAAAAAAAAAAATCTGGATCGAACAACGAGCTCTGTGTTTACACATATTCTTTATCCAGACGTTTCCTTACCAAAGTGACATACAAGAATGTGCATGTATTTCTGTCAGCAGAAAGAACAGGGTTTGGCTCTCTTTCCAGAACATGTCTATTCAGATTTTCCAGCTTGCATATTTGGGTTTCAAAGCACATAACTATTGAATGCAAAGTCAGAATAATTAGTTCCCTGTCTGCATATTCCTTGGCACTAAGCGTTCCCCTTTGGTCCATCTGAGTGTTTTAACATGTTTCTGCTTGGGCTGTCAATCAATTAAATCACGGTTCATCAAATATAATGTTTATTTAAAAAAAAAGCCCCAAATGGAGACATTACGTTATTGTGTCAGACAGGTAAATCACTGAATAGACATTACAAAAAGTGGCTTTAGAAGTCCCCATATTTACAGTCCCCATCAATTCATTTAAGTTTGTCAGTCTGAGTTATACTAATAGAACGTTTGCATAGGATGTATTCCTGCATAGGATGTACTTGTTATTGTATTCCATCTGTGGTATTTCTAAATTGTTGGTTTATGCAAATAAGCCCTAGGCTAGATCTTTGACTGTTGAGGCGAACTGTTTTTTTTTTTTTTTTCTGGGTCTCACAACATGAGCGCCACACATGATCATCAGAATGCAATTCTTCGCAAAATGTGAGAAAGCTCATATTTGTTGCAAAAATGTTTTGGTTGTGCTTACAATTCATGGAATGAAATACAGGATTGTTGGTACTTGGAAAAATTCAGAAACTATTACGGCAGGAAAACATTTTACTTTTAATTTCACAAGCAGAAGAGATGTCATCTTACCAGTATAATTTGCATACCTGTTTTTGTTGAATGTTTTGTAATGGTATCAATAGTATGTTTTTTTGTTTGTTTTTTTACATAAACTTGTAGCTGAATTAATTGGTGGTAAACACATTTTAGCATAGGCTATAGCATCATTACAGCACATTTTGCTGTAATGCGATTTTGTCCCAACCCCTTTTTTGAAAGCAAATTTTTCTTTGCTTTCTTTGCTTAACCCAAAAAAATCATCATTTACTCACCATCATCTTGTTTCAAATCCATGCGACTTGCGACTTTGGGCCAAAAACAGGTAACTAAGTTAACAAGTTACATCATTCGTTAACTACATTAGTTAACATGGATAAACAATACTTCTACAGCATTTATTAATCTTAGTTCATGTTAATTTCAACATTTACTAATACATTTTTAAAATCCAAAGATTTAATTTCTTAACATTGGTTAATGCACTGCGAACTTGCAAACAATGAACAGTTGTATTTTTTTTTAAACTAATGTTAACAAAGATGAATAAATACTGTAACAAATGTATTGCTCATTGTTAGTTAATGTTAGTTAGTACATTGTTAACAAATGATAACTTATTGTAAAGTGGTACCCAACTTTTTTTCTGCAGAACATAGACTATATTTTAAAGCATGTCTGTTTACCATTGACTTACTATGGACAACGCACACACACACATTTATTAAAATATCTTAGTTATTTTACACATAAGAAAATAGCTCATGCAAATTCGGAACGGCATGAGGATGAGTAAATCGAATTTTCTATCCTTTTAACAAAGTGACATCCTTGTATTCAAGTGAACAATTTTGCTTTGTAATAGTAGTGTTTTGTACAATTAAAATGGCTGAATAATTTTTCCTGGTAACATTTTATTTTAATTTTACTTCTTCTCATACTGACTTTTCCACCTTATATTCAAACACCCACTCCAGAACGCCACTGAATCACACTGTATATGATGCACATGGCATGTTATTGAGCTTCTTGTACAAATGTGTTCTAGGACAGAGGTGTGAGAATCAATGTGGGACCTGTCATCCCAGTGCCTAAAAGTCTCATCAATCAGCTCAGATGTGACATCATCTCGGGTAACACTTTTACTTTGACCTTTAGATCTGTCAGAGTCATTCATTGTCACATAAAAGGCTAAAATGATTGCAACAAAATTGAATGGCCGCACAATTGGTATTTCTTTTACGCTGAGCACATAAGCACTGTTTATTGGATTGTTTCCCCAGTCAATATCAGTGATTTGATGTAAACAGCCATTATAAAATACCATGGGGTCAGTAAGATTTTTTTATGTTTTTGAAAGAAGTCTCTTTTGCTCACTATGGTTTATTTGATCAAAAATATAAAAAAGCAATAATATAATATAGTTTTTTTTTCTATTTTAATATATTTTAAAATGTAATGTATTCCTGTGATGGCATTACTCCAGTCTTCAGTGTCACATGATCCTTAGGAAATCATTCTAAAATGCTTATTTGGTGCTCAAGAAACATTTCATATTATCAAAACAGTTGTGGAAACAGTTCATACATTTCAGGATTATTTGATGGATAGGATGTTAAAAGGAACGGCGTACCATTAAAACATCATCAAAACGTCCTCCTCATTATAAACAAAGCATTTATTTAACCAATCTCCAAAAATGATTTGATATTGCGTGATCTGTGACGTCACACGGGCAAATACTCTTGTACATTTGCCTACACAGGATGTGTGCGTCACATCACGTCAAAAGCAAATAGAAGCCATTATAATCACTGACAATGTCTAAACTTTATACAGTATACAGATGTGTGTTCAGTTTCTGACTTACTCCACACACTTGAGTCTGCCGACAACAGGGCAAATGGATGAGTGAAAGAACGTTCACTTTGACACGTCCAGTTTAAACCACACATTTGTGTCTCTGTACAGAAGTATCCCAGTGTCGGAAACAAGTGAATGGTTTATATGTTATTATATGTTTGTTCTAAGCATTTTGTTTTTTAAGCAAGACATAGCAATGGAGATTTTACAGAGAAATGTTTATTGAATAATGAAGCGGCCAATAGTATTGGATCTGACAGCAGCTGCATCACAAACTATGATGATTTTATATGGATAATGTTTTGTTTTCCATATATAATCGATAATTGCGGGTGGGCATTGAGACTGTTTCCAACGCAATGACTTTATCCAATCATAACAGTGGCCGTTTACTGACAAGCCTTAAAAGAGCCGCCCCTTAAAAACTGATAATTTCAGACGCATATATTTATGATAAACACTTCATTAAAAGTGAACCTCAAGGAAAATAATAATAATAAAAAAATCCATGTCATGACTTTTTAATTATTGCTGAATAAAACTAGTAAGTTCTTCAAACTTTTGAACAGTAGTGTATATCGTATCAAACATATAACACAGAAAGAGTTCAGGTTGCTATTCTTGGTCTTGATCAATGAAGCACCTCCTTGGGCCACTTGAAATAAAGTTTAACTTCTTGGTAGCATTAAACAAAGATGAAATATGTCCATGTTTGGTCCAAGAACTATACTTTTGGTGTTTTGAGCCCCAGCATGCTTAGAATTACAGTGCATACACTTGTGTGGCAACTGAACTGAAGAGCCCCTTTGGCTCAGCAGTCCCATAGTGGAGTACTGTTGGCCAAATCAAACACATGCTCCGTATTCCCCAGCTGCAGGAAGGTTTTGAGAATAGAGCAGACCGCTTTTGAAACAGCTCTTTAGTGGGACCTTAGGAAACCTTTCTAACATTATGGTGTCAAGAGGGAGCAAAAAAGGCGAGAACTTGAAGTCGAAGAGGGTTTTCACACTTGCTAAGTGTTTGGTTCTATTTTGAGCACTTGTGTTCTGTGAGTTGTCAGTGAGCTCAGATTCATTGGGAAATTAACTGGCTCTGCTCCCTCTGCCTTTAAACCAGCATAACAAGTAAAGTCAGAAAGGAATAGAGAAAATGAATATAAAAGTCCCTGTGTGGCTTTCCCTTGTAGCATGAAGATGATTTGGCCTCGGGAAACATTTCTGGAGTGAATACAAAAAGGAGGGAATAGGATTCACAAGATGGAGTCTATAGGTACAGATGTGATCAGAATTAATGGCACCCCTGGTAAATATGATTTTGATCTTTCATAAAAAAAAAAAATTGCAAAAATCTAACCTTTCATTGAAGTAAATGAATTGAAAGTGTGGGGGGGGGGGAATCACACTATGAAATAATAAGCTTTTTTTCTCCAAAACACGTTGGCCACAATTATTGGCACCCCTAGACTTTTTTACGTGTAAAATATCTCTGAAGTATATTCATAGAATTGAAAATCCCCATTTTGACAATCAGGGCAATAATTAAGAAGTTCCAATCAACTAAAGATGTTATGAATCTGCCAGGAAGTGGACGTGTGTCTATGTTGTCTTAATGCAACCAACCAACAAAAACCAACATTAAACATCACTTGTAGATAATTACCAACCTGTCTCTCTCCTACCATTCATTGCAAAAACACTTGAACGAGTTGCTTTCAACCAAGTAACATCCTTCTTGTCTCTGAACAACCAGCTGGATGTCAACCAATCTGGCTTCAAGAAAGGGCATTCAACCAAGACTGCATTATTGTCGGTCACAGAAGCCCTACGGATCGCAAAAGCTGCTTCCAAATCATCAGTTATTATTCTCCTGGATCTGTCTGCTGCCTTCGACACTGTGAATCATCAGATCCTTCTGTCTACCCTCTCATGACTGGGCATCACAGGAACTTCCCTCCACTGGTTTGAGTCCTATCTCACAGGTAGGTCCTTCATGGAGAGGCGAGACATCCAAAGCTCATCAACTGACCACAGGGGTTCCTCAGGGTTCAGTTCTTGGACCCCTTCTCTTCTCCATCTACACCACATCACTGGGACACATCATACAGGCACATGGTTTCTCTTACCATTGCTATGCTGATGACACAGCTCTTCCTCTCATTTCAACCAGATGATCCCATAGTAGCTGCACGGATCTCAAGCAGTCTGGCGGACATCTTGGCATGGATGAAGGAACATCACCTGCAGCTCAATCCTGCAAAGACTGCGCTTCTCTGCCTCCCTGCCAATCCGTCTCTAAAGAACTATCCAGCTAGATTCATCATCAATCACCCCATCAAGGTCGGTCAGAAATCTTGAAGTAATATTTGATGACCAGCTGACCTTCACAGACCACATTTCAAAGACAGCTCGATCATGCAGGTTTGCACTGCACAACATCAGGAAGATCAGGCCTTTCCTAACAGAGCATGCAACACATCTTCATCCAGGCCCTGGTCATTTCTAGGCTTGATTACTGAAATGCTCTTCTGGCTGGACTTCCATCATGTGCAACTAAACCTCTACAAATGATTCAGAATGCTGCAGCACATCTTGTCTTCATCGAGCCAAAAAGGGCCCACGTCACTCCTCTGTTCATCTCTCTGCACTGGCTACCACTCGCTCCTCGCATCAAGTTCAAGGCATTGACGCTTGCTTACAGATCTACCACAGGGTCAGCTCCCTCCTACTTTCACTCACTCCTACGAGTCTACATCCCACCAGAAGCCTACGATCGGTCAACGAGCGACGGCTTGTGTTTCCATCACAGAGAGCCACAAAATCACTTTCCAGAACATTTTCATTCACGGTTCCATGCTGGTGGAATGCTCTCCGCACCCTCATCCGGAATGCAGAATCCACAACATTCAAAATACAACTGAAAACTCATCTCTTCAATGAGCACTTAACCTCATTAAAAAATAAAAAATAATTAAAAATAAAAAAATTCTTTCCTTTTCCTCTTCCTCCCTTATCAGGCTTATGCTAGTCTGAACAATGCCTGAACATTGTATTTTGAGCACTTCTTGCATTGTTTTTGCCTCTTCATGATGACTCGCTTAATTTAGCCCTAAATTGTAAGTCGCTTTGGACAAGCGTCTGCTAAATGACTAAATGTAAATGTAAATATAATGCCCAGTGAGGAGGAAAGTTTGAGTGGACAAAGACTCTCCAAGGATCACATAGATTACTTTGAGTCTTGGGGTCAGGAAAAAAAAATAAAAATCAAACAACCCCTACTTCCCCACATGTTGTTTGAGAGTGTTTCAAGAAAAATCCTCCTCACTCATCCAAAAACAAACTCCAGAAAATTCAGATGTCAGACACAACTGGAACTTCAAACGGCACAGGGTTCTGTGGTCAGATGAAACTGAAAAAATTGCTTTTTGGCAGCAAACACGCTATGGGTTTGGTGCACACAAGGATAAAAAGTACCCCATGTGTACAGTTTAATATACCATTGGATCTTTAATGTTGTGGGCATATTTTTCTGTTGGAGGTCGTGGACATCTTGTTCAGGTACATGGCATCGTAGATTCTATAAAATATCAACAGATAAAAAATCAAAACCTAACGGCTTCTGCTAAAAATCTTATAATGGGCCGCTTATAATTTGCTGTGTCTTGTGCCACAGTAGATCTTCTGTTGGCTCGAACCGGACAGGGTTGCCCTCATGCATTGATAAGCCTTGGGCACCCAACACTCTGTCGTCGGTTTGTGGTTTTGTCCATCCTCGGACCACTGTTGGTAAATTCTCACCACTGCTGACCTGGAGCAACACGCATTAAGCCTTTCTGTTTCAGAGATACTCTGAATCAGTTGCCTTGCCATAACAATTTGGCCCTTGTCAAAGGGTGCTCAGATCTTTATTCCTGCCCATTTTTCCTGCATCCAACATGTTGATTACGAGAACTGATTGTTTGCTTGCCATTTAATCTACCCAGACCTTAATATGTGACTTGTTTGGAGATAATGTTTTGGATCATATATTGTAATCCTTTATAGCCAATAAAACTTTCACTTTAATTAGGGAAGGAGACAGACCATTTGTAGAAAATGTATTGGAGAAATAGAAACACTCAATATGGCAGCTGCTGGAATGGAAGCAAAAAGTACCATTGTTATCAGATTTTATTTCTGATTTAAAATATTTCCTTAAAACGATTTCAGAAAAGATTATTTTCCTTCATTTTTCTGGGAGTATTCATGGATGAACTGGGTCAGCATGTTGTATTTGTCACCCTGGCAGGGCTCTTCTACTTAGTTATTTTTAGAGTAATTAAGACTTGTATCCTTGTGAAAGGCTGGAGGTCTAAGAGAGGCAGAAAGTAATAAGATGCCTGTGTTAGCCGGTCCCAGTCAATGCTTGTTATAATGTTTGGCACTGAAGAAAAGCCTGGAGCAGTGATGCACACATGCCCAAATATAATGAAAACCTGCTAATACCAAAACCTGTTGATAATTGTCCCTATTATTATCAAAATAATCACAATCGTTTTTTATTATAGTAGTTTAAAGGGTATTTGTCAAAAAGCAGAAATAATAATAAATAATAAAAGCAGATAAGTCGTTGTCATTATTATTATTATTACTACTACTACTACTAGTAGTAGTAGTAGTAGTAGTAGTAGTAGTAGTAGTAGTAGTAGTGATAGTAATAATACTGTCACATATATTTTGGTTTGGTTTGATTTAGTTTGTTCCTGTTCCCTTTGTTCTCATTTTCCTGCCACTACTAAGTTTCCTTGGTTAATGATTAAGTTATGCACCCGTTTCAGTTTCTGTTGATTAGTCTCCCTTGTGTATTTTAGCCCTTAGTTCCTCTGTTCTTTCTTCAGTGTTGTCTTAATTTTAAGTGGTTGTGAGTTATTTCCTGGATTAGATCCTGTGTGTTCCTTTTTGGATTTTTGTTCATTAAAGACTGTTTTGCTACTCCTTCGTCATGCAGTTCTCTACAGCCACAGTGCTGACAAATATTTATGTTGTTTTTGTTGTTGTTTGTAGTCTGAAAGTGATTTATTATTGATTATTTATAAATGTAGGTTCATAAATAAAACTGTTCTGTATATAATAAAAATAATAATATTGATAGATCTATTCTTAAGTGTCCAGCAAACACAGATCAATCTGTTCTGCGGTGGGAAGAAGTGATTGAATTTTTATGCTTACTCACGCTTTGTTTTATTTTGTCGCATGCCTTCCAGAAGCTTTTAATACCACATGATTAAGTTTAGATAGAGTTATGGTTACACTTACGCTTTATGTTGTGTCTATGCTAGATGAATGAGTAGCATTTCTACTGGCAATCCTGCACATCTCTGGACTCTTTTTTTGTTTTTGTTTTTACATGATTGAGTTTCATGTTTGATTTTGCATAGAGCAGAGCAATAAAATGAATTCCATAGTTATTGGGCAATATGAATTTTAACACAGTGAAATGGCTCAATCCTATTTTAGAGAGAGAATTCTGAGACCCATTTTCCCATTAGATGCTTATGCAATGGTGATCTCATATTACTGCAGTCCAGACGGCTGCTGGATGTTGTAGCATCTGTTATTCATACTCATATATTGCCATCCACAAGGCATATGCAATGCAGCATTCAGCCAGGAACACTGGCACAACAAATGTAGCATTAAACATAATTGTCTTTTATTTGCATCCTAAACAGAATGGAGGAAGAGAAATGAGAGAGAGAAAGAAGAACAGATAGAGTCATCTCCATTTAGAAGCCAATCAGCCACTTTGTAATGGCAGATTAGAGCGTATAATTTTTTCTGTTTTCTGCAGTGTTCCTGCGTGACTTTTGCCCATTTCCTCACGCTAAAAATAGCCCTGCTGAGCACACACTTCAAATCTGCCGGTGAGTATGCTGGAGGTCTCGCTTTCTCTCTGTCTCTCTCTCTCCATTCTTTTCCTTCTCTTTCAAGCCGCCCCCCACCCTCATGACATAATCTCATACACCAGGGGCCCATAACATTTTTTTGTAGGTTCTCACTGGCAAGGATCTCAACTGTCAAATTACATCCTTAAAGAGGAATGACAATTCTGTCATCATTACTCACTCTCTTGTTGTCCCAACCTGTCTTTCTGTGGAACATGTGGTGGATTTTTAATAGATAAAATAGTAAACTGTATATTAAACTAACCATGTTTCTAACATCTAACCTTATTTCTTTTTAGGCATAACAAAACTAACACTTTGAAACACAGTGTACTAAAACGTTCTGTCCTGTGTTTTTGAATGTTGTATGTTGTGTTGCCATACCCCTTTGACTTTGGTTGTGTGAGTGTAAAAATAACAAATATGAGAAATGAAACTAGACAGATGACTAAATTTGAACCTTGTAATTAACAATGAAGTAATCATTTAAACAAAGTTTGCTTTACCTAGTAACAGAAGGGTTTGCATATGAAGAACCAATCAAATTCATATAATTTTGCCATACCTCCCTATTCTTTTAAAAACTGTTGTATTCGTGTTAGCTGGTGGGATTCTCAATGGAATTTGTCTGAGATCCTCCGGCCTTGCTTCTTCTTGGGGGAGATTATCTGAGAACTGCTCGAGAGATCCTCCGGCCGTGATTAAAGCATTTAGAGGACATTTGCTGAAGTCTGTTTGTCGCTTATTCCTGCGCAGGAAGTAAGCTAGTTAGGGGAACAGGTATTAGCACCCAGCCGACATCGATGTGTAGACACGCTAGGGAATAGGATTAGACTCAGCCGACGTCGATGTGTAGACGCGCTAGGGTATAGGGTTAGACTCAGCCAACGTCGATGTGTAGACGCGCTAGGGTATAGGATTAGACTCGGCCGACGTCGATGTGTAGACGCACTAGGGTATAGGATTAGACTCAGCCAACGTCGATGTGTAGACGCGCTAGGGTATAGGATTACACTCGGCTGACGTCGATGTGTAGACGCGTTAGGGTATAGGATTAGACTCGGCCGACGTCGATGTGTAGACGCGCTAGGGTATAGGGTTAGACTCAGCCAACGTCGATGTGTAGACGCGCTAGGGTATAGGGTTAGACTCAGCCGACGTCGATGTGTAGACGCGCTAGGGTATAGGATTAGACTCGGCCGACGTCGATGTGTAGACGCGCTAGGGTATAGGGTTAGACTCAGCCAACGTCGATGTGTAGACGCGCTAGGGTATAGGATTAGACTCGGCCGACGTCGATGTGTAGACGCGTTAGGGTATAGGATTAGACTCAGTAGACGTCAATGTGTAGACGCGCTAGGGTATAGGATTAGACTCGGCCGACGTCGATGTGTAGACGCGTTAGGGTATAGGATTAGACTCAGTAGACGTCGATGTGTAGACGCACTAGGGTATAGGATTAGACTCGGCCGACGTCGATGTGTAGACGCACTAGGGTATAGGATTAGACTCGGCCGACGTCGATGTGTAGACGCACTAGGGTATAGGATTAGACTCGGCCGACATCGATGTGTAGACGCGCTAGGGTATAGGATTAGACTCGGCCGACGTCGATGTGTAGACGCGCTAGGGTATAGGATTAGACTCGGCCGACATCGATGTGTAGACACGCTAGGGAATAGGATTAGACTCAGTAGACGTCGATGTGTAGACGCACTAGGGTATAGGATTAGACTCGGCCGACGTCGATGTGTAGACGCACTAGGGTATAGGATTAGACTCGGCCGACGTCGATGTGTAGACGCACTAGGGTATAGGATTAGACTCGGCCGACGTCGATGTGTAGACGCGCTAGGGTATAGGATTAGACTCGGTAGACGTCAATGTGTAGACGCGCTAGGGTATAGGATTAGACTCGGTAGACGTCGATGTGTAGACGCACTAGGGTATAGGATTAGACTCGGCCGACGTCGATGTGTAGACGCACTAGGGAATAGGATTAGACTAGACCGACGTCGATGTGTAGACGCACTAGGGTATAGGATTAGACTCGGCCGACGTCGATGTGTAGACACAACGCACTATGGTGTAGGATTAGACTCGGCCGACGTCGATGTGTAGACGCACTAGGGTGTAGGTTTAGACTCGGCCGACGTCGATGTGTAGACGCAACGCACTAGGGTATAGGATTAGACTCGGCCGACGTCGATGTGTAGACGCGTTAGGGTATAGGATTAGACTCGGTAGACGTTGATGTGTAGACGCGCTAGGGTATAGGGTTAGACTCGGCCGACGTCGATGTGTAGACGCACTAGGGTATAGGATTAGACTCGGCCGACGTCGATGTGTAGACGCGCTAGGGTATAGGATTAGACTCGGCCGACGTCGATGTGTAGACGCGCTAGGGTATAGGGTTAGACTCGGCCGACGTCGATGTGTAGACGCGCTAGGGTATAGGATTAGACTCGGCCGACGTCGATGTGTAGACGCACTAGGGTATAGGATTAGACTCGGCCGACGTCGATGTGTAGACGCGCTAGGGTATAGGATTAGACTCGGCCGACGTCGATGTGTAGACGCACTAGGGTATAGGATTAGACTCGGCCGACGTCGATGTGTAGACGCACTAGGGTATAGGATTAGACTCGGCCGACGTCGATGTGTAGACGCACTAGGGTGTAGGTTTAGACTCGGCCGACGTCGATGTGTAGACGCAACGCACTAGGGTATAGGATTAGACTCGGCCGACGTCGATGTGTAGACACACTAGGGTATAGGATTAGACTCGGCCGACGTCGATGTGTAGACGCACTAGGGTATAGGATTAGACTCGGCCGACGTCGATGTGTAGACGCAACGCACTATGGTGTAGGATTAGACTCGGCCGACGTCGATGTGTAGACGCACTAGGGTGTAGGTTTAGACTCGGCCGACGTCGATGTGTAGACGCAACGCACTAGGGTATAGGGTTAGACTCGGCCGACGTCGATGTGTAGACGCACTAGGGTATAGGATTAGACTCGGCCGACGTCGATGTGTAGACGCACTAGGGTATAGGATTAGACTCGGCCGACGTCGATGTGTAGACGCACTAGGGTATAGGATTAGACTCGGCCGACGTCGATGTGTAGACGCACTAGGGTATAGGATTAGGTATAGGATGCGGCCCGCCAATCATCTCCATGCGGCCCGACGGCACCAACCTCCCTCGTCCTCTTTTCGCTCCGATTGACCTGAGAAACGTTTTACGTGTGAATATTTCAGCAGTTATTATATGTGTCCCGAATTTATGTCGACTGAACCAGCGATAGGCTACCAATCATTCGTGAATGAATCATTCTTTTGGTTCGATTCTTTCTAAACGCGCTTGCATAACGGTCTAAAACTATTCGGATTCATTCGGACCGCTCCGTCACTGAATCATCTGAAGCGGTTTCTCGTTCAGTACAGTTACAACAAATAGCGATGTTTTCAGTTGTTTCACTAGTTGTTTAAACACGGCCCAGCGCGGAGTTGCGTTTACTCCCGGTCCCGGTACTCCCGGTAATATTAAACAGCGTTGCGACAACCAGTGGAAGCGTTTCAGTTCGACAGAAACATTTCTGTTACAAACCACAAATCACTCGATGATTTAATTAGTATTAAATCGGATGAAACAGCCTCAACATTCCCAACAAGACTGATGAGGAAAGCAGGAGAAACATTGTGGCATGAACGAAATTATAAGACTTTAAATGCCCTAATCACCCTTACAAACATTTACCACATTTACTGTAGTAATTTACCATGGTTGGGCAGAAATGTGCAATATTTATATTGAATACTATGTAGTAATAAATAAATATAGTAAATATATACTATAATATTATATAGAATAATAGTAAATATAGTGATTTATAATGCATTAGATTTATTAGGTGGGTAGAGGAATATATATTTAATGCTTGTTATGAAATTATGTCAGTTTCTTTGTAAAGGTGCGTTTAGTTTTGTGTTTAGGCATTTTTTATACAGTGGGAGCCTGTGGTCTCACTGTCAGAATATTTTCATTTAAGCATAACAATTATAAATAAAATAATTATTATTTCTCACCAACAGCTATAAGTTTGTATAAATAATTTATTTGTTCAAAGGAAAATAGTTGTACACAGCTGTAAATTATCAAGTTTTTATTTATTATGGTTTTATATATTTGCATACTGTTGGGTACCACATTTCCAAGTAAATACCACACTTCTTTAGGGTTACTTTAGCTTATTTATTGAAACTGTTATGTTTCAATAAATAAGATAAACCCCCAAACCAACCCACCGGCCCACCTCAACTTTTCGATTTGATAATGCGGCCCTCGAATGAAACTAATTGAATAGCCCTGCACTAGGGTGTAGGTTTAGACTCGGCCGACGTCGATGGGTATAGGGTTAGACTCAGCCGACGTCGACTGTAGACGCGCTAGAGTATAAATATTATAGGACGTAGTTAGGTTTAGGGAAAAATCTACGACAAAACCATTTAGTTACTAATTTTTTTTCAAAATATGTTAATTTTGTTTGGCAGAAGAAAGTCATACAGGTTTGGAACGACTTGTGGGTGAGTTGATTTTTGCGCATACTATCCATTTAAGAAAAGTTGGTCACCACCTTTCAAATAATTTACAGTCATCTCTTCATTGACCTTGTCTAATGAGAGAGATGGGCTTGTGTGTCACACTGCAGCATTGTAAAGTTTTGCAAAGTTCATCAAAGTTTATAGATATAAAAATAATATATTCATAAATTAGTATAATTATAGATGGAGGGATGGAGATAAATGGATAGACAGAGAATAGACTGTGTCTCATTCAAACACTAATGTATCCATCACACTGCAGTCTGCTCCTCTATTTTGTTCAGCTCTACCCTGGTTATGAATATGAATAAGAATCAGATTGTAACGTGCATTAATAAGAGCCCTCCTTTCCTCTCTACTCTGACTCTGCCTTTGTCAGAGCCAATGAATGGATCGTTCTCATCATGAGATTTTTTTTTTTTTTTACAACACTGAAAGAGTCTTTATATTTCACCTCTATTCTGATCATTGCATGTTTGAAGTTCAAGGTCAGGGTCAGCTATGATTAACCACACTGAGCCAATGCCTAATTTTTAGATGCCACCCCCTATAGAAATATGGATCCATTTCCTGCTTTTTAATTATATATTTTTTTACATTTATCTCCAACACAATGGACAACCTTTTAACTGAACAAAGTTTGCCGGCATTTCTGTAGAGCAGTAGAGCATAGGACAAACAACACGAAAATAATGGGTTCGAATGCCAGGCAATGCATGAACTAGTAAAATATGTAACCTGAATGCAATGTAAGTTGCTTTTGATAAAAGCATCCTCTTAATGCATGTGCATGTAAGGTCCCGATATATTTAAAGCAAAATCGAAGAGTGAACTGGTGTGACGTAATTTCAAACAAAATCAGGCCAAAACCAAGTTTGTTTCAGGCGATTGCATAATAGGTGGGTATGGCTCTGACGGGCTCCACCTTCTTTGAGATGGAAATCTTCTCTGGTTCATTTCTTCTGTTCAGTTCATCGAGTTAAAACAAATACACTGGACAGCACTGGAAATTGAAGTTGTACTTCTATTTAAAAGTGACTTTTTTCACGTTTAATAGCGTAAAACTACTTGCTTTAAAGGAATAGATTGTAAAACATATAATAATAAACGTGACGTGACTTGACTGGAGTGGCGAATTGCAGAGCTGGTGCAAACAAAGGCACATCGCTGTGATCAGATGCTTTCTTAACTGATGTTTTGTCACCGCTGTGATTTTTGTTGTTTATTTTATTATTGAGAGAAAAACATGCATATTTACATATTCATCTTGCCGCTCTCAGTAGCGTGGGCGGCGTCGGGATGTTTGCTAACAGTAAACAGCTGCAAACGTATTTCGAAATTCTTTTTACCCCTAAGCAAAGAATGAAAAAGACCTTTGCCGTGAGTATATCGGAGCCTTAAGAGTTGCTGCAAGCATTTGCTTGTGCAGACCTCTGATGTACTTGAGACTTTAGTGGACTCCAGACAATGCGTGTTTGTGCTCTCAGGGGCCTCTTCCTGTTGTCATTTCAGCAGACATCTGGAGAAGGACCACATTTCATGCTGACTCCACTCCAAGTTACAGAGAGTTAAATCAACACAATCTGTCTTCATTTTAAATTAATTTCCAGTAATGTGAACAGTTACTGTAAATCTAGAGCTCTCATTTAAAAGCTCTTGTTAAACAGCTCTTCTTTTACTCTCTAACAGTATACTGGAAGACAAGAGGTGACATCACACTAATGGGAAAATATTTTTGCCACAATTTTGCCATCTGAGATGAATGAATAAATGATTCCTGTCATCATAGGGCCAAATCAACAGTCTTAGATCCGCTGTAACTCCCAGTTTCAATGGGGTTGACATTTGTTAGTCTGTATAATTTTAGTAGTACATTTTTTGTTGATCTGTTGTGCTATTTTAAAGGTTCCTAATTTTGTTTTGGAGGTCTCCTACAATAGGTTTGCATGCGTCCAATGTCAAAAACACGTGTCTGAAACGATTCGGTCTCTCTAAACCCCTCCTTTTCGAGAGCCTACTCTGCTCTGATTGGTCAGATGGCCCAGTCTGTTGTGATTGGTCTACAGATTACAGTGCTTTGGGAAAAACAAAACGCCCATTGGCATATCTGAATTTCAGCTCCGAAGTTATCCTCTGCACTTGTATACAAACAATGGCATTGGTTTTACGGTATCAATTTGACCTCGAGTCCTCATACTTTGGAAGTGCATGCAAAGTGGATTAGCTTTCGCAGCGCAGAAAACAGCATATTATTGACATGTTGACCACACAAACCAAACTCTTCCAGGCCTCAGCTACAACTACAATGTTTGAGGATGGGTCAAAGTAGACGTTGTTCGTGGACAGCCAATAAAGACCATAGACTGGCATTATGCAAATTTGTTACAAACCTATGTAGTTTCATGCAGGAAGTAAGACTAGAATTACTGATGACTCGTTTCAGGCAGTTCAGAATCAGTTCTTTACTTTGGGAGACAATAACTCCATTTATCGTGCACTTTGATCTTTGAAACTTTGCAGGCCTTTTACATTCACAAACAGCTATATTACACACTACATGAAAGGTGATATCCGAAAAAGCATAATAGGGGCACTTTAAATCATCACACCGTAATCTCCTGTAGCCGCTTGACAGTGGTGTGTCGAGGGTCTACTGAATGACATAATTGTTGTAGATTGCAGACGTATGACGTGTCCCCCTTATTTTTCTCATCACTGTTTCTCTCTCTCTCTCTCTCTCTCCCTCTTATGCTCTCTGGGTTTCAGTGTTGTATTACAAATATCGATCCCTCTCGTGCCATTGCGATCGATTTTTTGCTTTCAGCGTTCAGTTAGCTTGAGACTGCAGTGACCTCAATGCCAAGGTCACTTCCGATCACTATATATATCATTTTTATCTTCAGCAATACACCACACTATAAAGAAGTTCGGAGTGATGAATTTATTATTAAACTAAAAACCTTTATATTCTAATTCTAACAATAAATTGGAATTGGGTTATAAAGAGACCATGTATGCATTTTTTTTTTTTTTATAGAAAAATGCTGTTAAAATGATATATAAATTTATATACTGTATGATCAGTAAGTTATGACAACATATGTTTTATATTGCTTTAACTCATCAAAATAAGTTAAGCAATTTTCAACTCATAAGTTATACAAGATTTAACTCTTTTTTTTTTTTAAAGTTAGTTTAATGTAATATAAGTTGAAATAATTTAAACATCCAAGTTGATTGTACTTAAGAATTTAAGGCAGCAACTTATTTTATAGCCACCATGTTTATATTATATTATATTATATTATATTATATTATATTATATTTTATTATATTATATTATATTATATTATATTATATTATATTATATTATATTATATTATATTATATTATATTATCTACTAGTTGTTTTCTTACAAAAAAATTTAACTGATGCTTTGTCTGAAGATGTTTGAATATTTGTCATATTGTCTGTTATTGATTAATTGACCTTTAAGTATATCTTTAATTTGAGCTTTTAATAAGAAGACACAAAAAAAGAAATCTCTGCCAGTTTATTCCAGCCATTTTGAGAATGAATTATTTTGTCTATGAAGACATTTGTCAACGTGCACTTTTTTAGGTTGACGACAGGCCATTTTGGCTTCTAAATTGCAGGTCTCCTCCAACAGCTAAATATCAAACCACTTCCACATCACCACAAAATGTATGTTCTAGGATATTTTTGGAGTGCGGCCCCAAAGTACAGAGCAAAGCTATCAGGATAAGGCAGTAAATGGGGAAGGTAAGAATAGGTCCGGCAAAGATAAATCCATTTTGTGTCTCTTCTCCAAAATGGAAATACTTGTGTGCATCTAAATCGTGTTATTCTTATCTTCATATAACTTGTCTTAATATAGCTGTAAAATATATATTATGTGGAAAGATACTTGTGTAAATTCACTCAGAAATACGTCACATTATTGAAGTAAAATGGGTTGCGAACACCATTTACTATTAATGATTCCATTTTTTCCCCCTGTACAAATGCTTATTTGTGACAAAGGATGAATGATAATTGGAAAACTTTTTTTTTTTTACTTTTTTCTTTTTCAAACAAAAACAACCTTTTTATTTGGTAATACCTTTTAGATTAAAGGGTTCTTTGAAAACAGCAGCGTTTTATGAATACCGATTTAAGAATAGTATGCGTCGCTAACCATTATTATACAAAGAGAATATTGCATCTAAGGACTTTCAGGAGTTTTAAAAAAGTAAATTTGGTCCAAATATGAAAATCTGTTTTGCATGAAAGCATTGCAATATAAGATGACATTTTCTACTGGCTCAAACTGTTTTGCATTCAGAGTGGTCTCCTTCGCTCACGGCAAACAGAAAGACAAGCGAATTACTTTAAGCTGAAATTTATTTAAGGCCGCGCCTGACACATTTTTGTAGCTTTTTAGAGCAGCAGGGCTTCAGTTTCCATTCAAAGCTGCTCGGCTCTTCTGTGGTTTCAATGCTAATCTGCTCTCAGACATTATGCAGTGTATTTAGACCATGAACAAATCCCTGAATAGTTTCTATTAATGGGGGTGTTTGTTTTATCTTGGTGGTGCGTGAAAACCTGGGCTGTTATACAGTAGTTTAGACATTGTCTAGTGTTTTTAATTCAGCCGTTTTCATTTTTACCATCCATTCTCTGAAAATAAGAAAGGACAGATTTATATTTGTCTTTTCAAAGGTTAATCATCTCATCTCTAATGCTCATCCACCACATAATCAAACATCTAGCACTTTACTATTCGACGTAAGCCAATTATCTGCTTCCAGGTATGATCAACCTTTGGCCTGCTAAAAGTGTAAGTAATGTTTTGTGTGTGTGTGTGTGTGTGTGTGTGTCTTCACCAAACCTTTGTTCTCCTTCGTACATGAGGAGCTCATGAAGTATTCATGTTCAACACATTTTAATTCAGTTCTCTTTCGCTCCTGTGGTGGACAGTGGACAGTTCAATATCTTCTCTCATCCATCTCTGTGCCATACGTCTGAATTACTCTCACTCTCTCGGGTACAAATCAATCTGGTTAAAATAATCTCTCCAAATGTCATGTTTTACTTGGGTTTGTCTGAAGAGTAGCAAAAGTTCTTTACCTGAAATATGATATAAAATGATGATACTCATTCTTGCCATTTCTAGCCTTTAAATCCTGACATATTATATAGTCAGACCAATATATTTTTTTGAAATGGAACAATTTATTGAAAAAAGAAGTTTGCATTTATTTTTGATGAGTTTCATTTTTGGTACATCACACATTAATGGATAATATACTATGATAAAGGAGAATAGAAGGGAAAAACATCTCAGTTTTATTCAGGAGCCTAGAGTGAGCAAAAGCATGCTATTTGGTGCAGTTGCTTTAAGTAAGATGAAATTCTGATAGCTTGTTATGTAAATCAATGATATTTTCATAACAGCATAGCAGGCTACATGAATCCATTCAAATATCAGTTGTCACTCTGTATCTCCCAAAAAATATGCTTAGTTACATTATATTTAAATGCTTAGTTTTACGATCAAATCCACAAAAGCCTGATGTATCATATTAGCATGACGACTTTTTAACATGAATATAAATTATGTATGGAAAATTCTGTGAACCTAAGTTGCTTTAGTTAAGTGTTCATCTTGAAATATTACTAAAAATAAAAAAAGTTATTCTTATGTTTACTTTATAAAAATAAGTTTCAAAGCAAAAAGACGTGTACCACAACCTTTTGTTTTACATTTTGGACATTTGGAGAATTACACTAAAAGGCCTACTTGCTTGAAGTATAAACTGTCAATCTAATGACAGAAGGCATGCAGTAGATTGTTTACAGCAGGTTTTTCATCAAATGTTTGATCATAATTAATTAGAGGCCTTATATGCATATCAAATATGTTACTGTAGGCTTTATACGGTTAAGGGCAAAGAAACCATTATAACTATATAGTGCAAAGGCAAAAACACTGTAGTTGGTAGTATCCACCTTATTCCTGTGCCCCATGACGCTTTGTGTGAATTATGGGTGTAACTTCCATTAAGCTGTGAATGATCAGTGAAAGGCCCGCTCTGTGAACGCAATACGTTAAAAAATGTCACAATGAGATGACATTAATTTACTCACCCTTCAACCATCGAACATTCAAAGAAAATTTAAAAGTGTAAAAGCAACAAGGTACTTTCCACAAATCAAATAACCCCAAAAGCACGAGTCTTTGGTTAAATATCACTGTAGTAATATATAACGTTATCTGTATTATGTAACTTATGTTGCCTTCATCAAAAATGTTCATTAACTTCAGCATTACGTGATACTATTTCAAAGTGATTTTTGTCATTTTGACAGATTATAAATTGCAATTACCTGTGAAAACAAACCTGGAAAGAGACGTGAGGATTTGAGGAGAATAACGAGAGATTCTTTGTGCATTCCAGTGAATTAATAATGGAATATATCGTAAATTAAATTCGGGAGAACAAACCACAAATGTGCAGTTGAACTTTTTCATACTTTTACAGCGGATTGCAAAGGGAAAAAATAAAATAATCACGAGGAAAAGAAAGCAGCGACTGAAAAGAGCTCTTGCCATAGATGTTCTTGTTATAACATGTCACGTTAAAATACCAAGTATAACGTTTTTCTCAATCTCATGATGTCTGAAAATAAATCATGAAGAAAAATTGAGCTCATCCAGCCAAACTGACAGATAAGCTTTATTTGTAGGGCAATCTTATGATTTAAAATGATTCAAATTATTAAAAACGCTGTAAGGTCGTCAGGAATAAGGTGGATAAAATGATGACTTTAAGAAGAGGCAAAAGCCTTTGCCAAATGGTAGTGTTGTTGAGACCAACATTTTGGTTTTGGTAGATAGCAGCCTCTCTTGTAACTTAATATTGATACCATACATCAATACCTTAGTCAACAAATAAACAGCATTAGTGCTCTCACGAAATGAGACTACAGCTGTCAATAGTTTCAGTAATTGAATTTCAATGATTTCCGTTTATCTCATAACTTCAGTTCTCATGCTAATGCACTGAGTTGAAAAAAAGAATGTGCAATTGTTGGGTTTGTAAAGTCATTAGTATGACATGCATAGTGGAATATAAGTGCATAAAGTCATCTTATTGATGTCCTAGAGCTCCTCCTGTCCGATTTTAGGGAAAAATCGGGTCCATCGGAGACGCCCACAGACACAGTGTAAGAGTAAAACTACTGTATATGCAAAATAAGATACACCAGTGTTTTGCCAGATGAGAAGTTTAGGTATCAACTATTTTAATTCATTTTACTCTAATTCATGTTATTACTGTATCATTTATCTCTTAATTCCTTTTATAACTGTTTTAATTTTCCTTGCTTTTATTTTGTTCTTATTTTCTATGCAAAGCACTTTGAATTGCCATAGTGTGATATTTTTAATTCCTTTCTATGTAAAGCATTTTGAATAACTGTTTTAATTTTCTTTGCTTTTATTTTGTGATTATTTTTATTCCTTTCTATGTAAAGCACTTTGAATTGCCATAGTGTATGAAATGTGCTATATGAACTTGCCTTGCCTTGCCTTAAAGACACTGCATGCCTGCATGTGTAAGATTTTTTGCCATCTTATGGTCGTCTTATTGATATTTGTACAGAAATGCAATATTACTGGCATACTTTTTACAAGAAAACAATTTCACGTTTAATTAAATATGTAAGTTGCCATTTCTTTGTAATTAATTGAGAAATTGAATGGCAATTTCAGTGTGAAAATTCATTCTACACCAATTTTAATCTAAACAACTCAAAGGCTGATTAAATTGGAAACTTTAAATAATTAGAATAAATGAGAAATACTGATTTTCATATTGTATTTATGTTTTATACCAAAATATACAATATAAAAAGTAAGTGATATCACTAAATTAAGTGATTTTACCTGTCCCATTGATTATTAAAAAAAAAAAAAAAAAAAAAAAAAAACTTATAATAACTAACCCTAGTAATCTGCTTCCTCTGCATGGGTGGTCATTAAGGGTCCTCTGAGTACCGAAGTATCAAATGAGGGCAAATAAACCAAATCTGTCTTGGGTTTTCCCCCGTCATGGCCCTGTCCTCTAGCACTGCTGAGCTGAAGGGCAAACTCCCTGGCAACACGGTGTTTGCTGCAGTATTCATTTTAACAAGTGCTTGGAGGAAATCCCAATCCAATCTTCTTTTAATGGAGTCACATTTCCCTCACTCCACCATAGTGCACTTTGAAAACTTTGTTTGATAAAGGCATGTTAGAGTTTGCAATCACATGCCTAATGCTGTAAACGTTCTACCATTGGATATTCATAGACACATGGAGATTAAAGGAATGTTTTGGATTCAATACAAGTTCAGCTCAATTGACAGCATTCGTGGAATAATGTTGATTACCACGAAAAAAAGTTCCAACTCGTCCCTCGTCATCTTTTAAATTAAGTGACAGTCAAGGTTACGGTTAGGCACTTGCAATGGAAGTAAATGGGGCCAATTTTGGGAGGGTTCAAAAAGCTCAAAAGGGTCCAATTCTCACTATTAACTAGAACTTTTGCCTCAATAAACTCCTAATTACTGCATATTAATATTTAGTAATGTAGTTGTTAAGTTGAGGTATTGGGTAGGATTAAGGGATGTCGAATAAGTTCATGAGAATAAGGTATTAATTTGTGCTTTATAAGTACTAATAAACAGCAAATATTATAGTAATATACATGCTAATAAGCAACTACTAGTTAACCCTCTGGGGTCTGAGCTGTTTTCTGGGCCCTGGAGGTGTTCTGACATGCTCTGACATTTGTGCTTATTTCTGTTACTTGTGACATTTTCATGGCTAAAGTCTAATTACACTGTATTCAGCACAAACTCTGCTATATATCAGCAGCATGTGTGTAAAAGTTTGTTGTTTTGAGATAATGACATTTATGCGTGGTTTGTGAAAATACAAAAAAAAATTCTCACTGAAATAAGGTCATGAAACCCATACTGATTATTTCTTCACAAGACTTTTGAATTTTTTTTAAAAAACTATGTGAAAATTACCCTGACTGCTCATTCAGATAAGACAATATATTGATTTAAAAATTTTACGACGTGTTTTGTGTGAAAAATCTTTACGCGGGAGCTCATTAATATGTAAGCTTTTCACACCTGAGAAAGACAAAGACCCTCCCCTAACGACCCTATTAGGAGCTATCAGGCCCTATCATTCTGAGCAACCTTGCACAAAGAAGGAGGAGATTTAAAAAATAATGGCTTTTAGATTTTTTGGATTTATTTACAACACAACATAATCCAAAGATACACAACAAATGACAAAAAAACACTCACTGAAAACAATGATACAAAGACAGAGACCTTTGTGCCATTCCTAAAAACATTGTACATACCTTTCATTTCCAAGGTGTTTGATTTTCACTTTACCATGTTCATGTACAGAGACTCATGTGAATGTTGAAGTCAGCAGGAGTCAGTGACATCTGGGCCCTGAAAGAAAAAAAAGTGAACATACTGATATCAAGAGAAAGGCCTGCACGATTTTGGGAATAAATTTTAGATTTTTCTGGTTAAAATTGCTTTTTAAAATTCACAGAATACACACACACACACACACACACACACACACACACACACACACACACACACACACACACACACACACACACACACACACACACACACACACACACACACACATAAATGTTTCCAACAATATATAATATAATGAACACCAGGTTTGTTGTGCCTTGTAGGCATAGGCTATGCGCAGTGCTGCATAAAATAATAATAATAATAACCTATAGCAGCCTATAAATCTTCCAAAAATAGTTCAGTAACAACTAAGCTAGAGAAAAATATATTGATTATCATGTTACTTCAAATGTTTCCATTCGTTATGATGATATTAAATGAGATAATAGTAAAAACATGAAGCCGTTTGGTGCTTTTCAAACGCGATCGCGATCCAAAATATAAAACATTATGGTTACCATATACATATCTACATTTGAGCAGATATCCACAAACACAGTAACAGTAAACACGAGTCTAAATATTATAATATTCACCATATATCTAGCAACAGTTCAACTGCAATGTGAAATTTATGCAACAGTAACAAACTAATATGTAAGAATTTCTTACCTTACATCTTTCTTGTCTTCAAATCGCGTTCTTCTTCTTCTGAGGTAGCCTAAATTCAATGTAAGCTCACGGCGCGTCTTTCAAACTCAACGAAAAGCAGAGACTTGTGAAGTGTTTTGGTGTTTTGTTTTTGAGGTAATGAGCGCGTTCGCGTTCCATGTGGAGATTTGCATGTCAATCTCTTTTGCGCGAGTAGGCGTGTTCAAATTAATAATAATTAGGAAGCGTTTGAGAAGCTGGACATCTTGTTGGTTTTATACAAATTACTTAAACAGAGAATATTTGTTTTCAGTTTGAATCCGATCATTTAAAAGTACACACTTAAATGTTTATAAAGGTATATGGCTCATAAATGTGTGACAAGTATTCGCTGAGTTTTGTTTCAGTTTATAGACGTGCTAAAGAAAAAGAAAAAAAAAAAACGCGACGGAGAGGCAGAACGCACACCCTGTTTATTTTCTTTATTTTACAAAAGCACGTTTTGATTTGATTGTAAGTGGACACATTCAAAAGTAAAAATATCACAGATTCTTTTTTTATATATTTTTTTTCTGTATGACCAAAAATGACGGAGTAATTTAAGTTTATAGTGCTACAATGTGAAGAAAATCCAGCAAAACGCGCCCGCGACCTCAGAGGGTTAATAGTGAGAATAGGACCCTAAACTAAAGTGTTACCAAATAGCGTGCTATTGGAATACCATTTGCTTCCATTATAAGTGCCTCACTATAACCCAGATTTTTGCTGCTTCTTTTTTTTTTTTTTTTTTTTTTTTAAGAAAAGGATGGACATTTATTTTTGTGGTAATCAACAATATGCCACAAATGCTGCCGACTGATGGGTTGAATTCGGAATATTTCTTTAACACCAAGAGAGAGAATAAACTGTCTTGGATTGAAAATGCCACAATTTGAATTCCTCTAATATGCAGCCAAAACAAATAAAAAGCCGATTCCTCCCTGAAATCCACCTCCCATTTTAACCACGTCTCACGGTGACCTGAATTGCAAGCTCTTCGTACTGAGTCATTGCCTGTGCCTTTACACAAAAAGCATATCAACAGCACTCAGAAAGGAAGAAGGGACTTAACAGAACTATCTGACTTATTTATATAAGCATCCAATGGATGGCCATGCTGCATGCACAATACTGGCAAGCCAAGGTCCCTGTCTATAGAGGCAGAGTGCCCTCAGATAACCTCCACATAGTCACATTTCATTATTCACCCTCACTGAGCACAAAGAGCTCATTCTTTCTCCCCTCCCCCCTCTCTCTCTCTCTCTTTTCTGTTGTGCTCGTTCTCTTCCTTTACTCTGTCTTGCTCTGTTGTTTGCTGTTTATCCCTCCTCCCCCCTTAGTAACAGTTGCTACCTTGTGTATTTGTGAGCTCTGTCTCTTCCTGCTGTGTTGGGGCATAATCATTCTAAGTGGTCTTTCTCTGCCAATTAATATCCATCGCCAGAGGCTTAAACTTTAGTGTTGCGTAAAATACAGGAATCAAGCCAAAATGTCAACAGTGAGTTTCCGTACAGTAAATCTCCATATAGCAGTGCGGAAATTCAGAATGTAAGAACTGGCTCCCTTTCAGTTCATAAGTTTGAATCTGAATTGAATTGCTCACACCTCACAGGAAGTTGAAATGGAATTTGAATTGGTATGACAGGAAGAAGAATGTACCGTATTGCAATTCAAAGACATTTAGGAAAGTCACTCAGCAGAGGAATTTCATTAGTCACGTTCTGGCTCATTGGAAAGACGTGCCCATACTTTTTACATCACCCCAAAAACTTCACAGCAGTTTCAATCTGAATTATGATTACAGAGGTGGATTACTGATCAATAAAAACTCATTTTCATGTGGTTCTTTGCACAGTATCATGTAATGACCTCTAAACACGTTTACTATAGCACATGATTTGTAAACTAATACACTTGCATGTTTATCACACAATTAGCCCCAAATATATGGCTTTTCTGATAAACTTACTTGTAAGCTCACCTGGTACAGAATTTTATGGAAGCTTGTTTCCGCCACCAAAAAAAAAAAAAAGATAATTGCGACTTTTTATCTCACAATTGCGAGTTTACATCTCGCAATTCTGACTTTATTTCTCAGAATTGCGAGATATAAAGTCAGAATTGCGTGAAATAAAGTCGCAATTGCGTGTTATAAAGTCAGAATTCTGACTTTTTTTCTCGCAATTGTGACTTTATATCACGCAATTCTGACTTTATATCTCAGAATTCTGACTTTATATCACGCAATTGGGAGATATAAAGTCAGAATTGCATGATATAAAGTCGCAATTGCGTGTTATAAAGTCAGAATTGTGAGATATAAACTATTCTAAGGTAAAAAAAAAAAAAAATCCGTCTTTTTTTTTTCCTTAGAATTGGACTTTATATCTCACAATTCTGAGAAAAGATGTCAGAATTGCGAGATATAAACTCGCAATTATGTGTTATAAAGTCAGAATTGCGTGATATAAAGTCAGAATTCTGAGATATAAAGTCAGAATTGCGTGATATAAAGTCGCAATTGCGAGAAAAAAAGTCAGAATTCTGACTTTATAAGACGCAATTGCGACTTTATATCTCGCAATTCTGACTTTATATCTCAGAATTCTGACTTTATATCTCAGAATTCTGACTTTATTTCACGCAATTCTGACTTTATATCTCGCAATTCTGAGAAATAAAGTCAGAATTGCGAGAGGTAAACTCGCAATTGTGAGATAAAAAGTCGCAATTATCTTTTAAAATGTTTTATTCAGTGGCGGAAACAAGCTTCCATAGAATTTCGATATGGAGCGCTCTGGTACAAGTTTTGTCAAACATAAGTCACAATAAAAGAACTCAAAGATTTGTTGAAGCAAGCTAAAGTTGCATGGTTGTTTCAGCAAATGTATTTTTATCTTCACATTTGCTTTTATTAACACAATCGGTTAGGTAGTAACATTTAGTATAGGTGCTAAGTTGTTTTCAAACCACATAATAAAATGTTGCCATCTTCATGTTAATTTGTTTCAGAGAAAATTGAACGCTATTTTAACACCACTCACTGGACAATTTATTTAACAATGTGTCGTTAAACATGCAAAAAACAACATCATTTTGCTGAAATGTTTTGCATTTTTTTTCTAACCCAAGTTCATTACTGTCAAAATGATCAACACTGCCATCGAAACAGATTTAAATCAAGCCATAAATGTCCGCTGAAATGTTTTCAGATATGTTTATTGTGGGAAAAAAATATATAAAAAATGTACATTTAAATTGGAATCTGCAAACACTGAACCAGACGATTTGAATGTTGAGCAAGCAGTCTCACTGGCTGCAGGATCAGCAGAGGCCAATCAGCTAATAAATGCAATATAATAAACAGTAATGATGTGATTTCTTGCAGGTTGTATGTGGCGTAACTTTGTTTTAAAAAGTGGGTGGGACGTTTATTTATTTTTTTAAACGGGGGGGGGGGTGTTATGAATGCTAAATCATAAATCGATGTATGTACAATAACATTACGATGTCCAGCAATCGATTGAAATAGTGCATGGGTTTAATTTGTCGTTTAATGAGGTTTGATATGTTGGTGTGAGTAAATCCATAACAAAAATGTGGTCCAGTGGTAGAATTTTTGCCAAGCGTGTCAGAGGTTGTGGGTTCTAATCCACACTCGTATAGGTTTTTTTTTTTTCTCTTGTCATTAAAACCGATTATGTTTATCAGTGGTTGTATATCAGGCAAGCATACGTTTGTATGCATTTTGTTTGGTAATTTCACCGGAACGAATAGAGAGTCTCCACAACGGATTGAAGCGCGCGTCCGAGTGAAGACTGTGCGCGAGCCACAAGAGAATACAGTATCAGCGCCACTGATCGCTGCGGCAACGAGCACTTTGACCACTTGATTTCAAAAACAACACATTTCAGCGGTTCAGCTTACAAACGAACTAAATGAATGCTCTGCTAGTTAACTGGAGATGTTTATTTATTTGTATTTGTACATTCGTGCCGCGAGATGTTTCAAAAGTGGTGGGGACAATATCGACCTTAGCAAAAAGTGGTGGGGACATGTCCCACCCGTCCCACCCGCAAATTACGCCTATGAAAGGATCTATCAGCCTGTGTGCTTTAGAGTGAGTTCATGACTGAACTAGATATTACCAAGATTATTGGCTCTATTGAACAAAATGTATCTTGAAAATTTATAATATTGAATGCATATTGCTCACATAATTGCACAGGGCTTGAATTTCGGTGCGGGATTGCGGGTATTGCGCATATTTTTTATCATTCCCGCAGGTCTCCCATTTATAATGCGGGAAATTCCCGCAAACATTGATTCACTTTAGCATGTAGGTTCAGGTTGTATTAGTAAATTAATCCACGCAGATGGAAAATCAAATCAGTCATTTTAAAACTGTCTGCGAGACGCAATTTCACAAACAGCGTGAGTGATTCAGCGGCGCTGCGTCTTCTATCTCGCGTCTCTCAAAATGGGTTGCACAATGCAATCGTTAAGCGCGCAGCAGGCGGCGGAAATACACTCTCGCGTTTCGGGAGTCGATCGGGCCAGCATTGCATCACGAGTAACTAAAGTTTACCATTTGCACGTCTTTTCAAGTCTCACCAGTTTAAACAGTCACGCGATTTTAAACTCTTCGGTACTTGCGCGCTGTCTGAGAGATGCTTTTTTCTCTGCACACATACATAGAGTAAAGCAGCCTCACAAACAGCTCGCGGGTAACAAAAGTTATTTTTCGTGGATTATAAATCGCTTTAACAGTCAAAAACATAAGAAAATGATGTCAATTTCGGTCTTGGAGAGTATCCTCTAATCTAAACACAGTCGGTTATGTCTTAAATAAGCATAAATCGCACGTGACCGTATAATGAAAACAGGATCCGTGCACTAGCTCTTAAAGGGACAGCAGCCATATGTGTCTGTCATTAATTTGTTTGTCAAAACAACAAAACATAGCTTTCATTTTAAGGAATCAGGATTAATAGCCTATGAATTTAATTTAGTCAGGACTAAAATACTACCCAGTGTTATTTTACATTTGATTAGGCTACTTTATTCAGTCTCTGTAGTATTTCTGAATAGCCTACTAGTTTTAGACCTAAGCAAAAACTTTTCTCTTTATTTCTCTTTATTGATATCTTTATTCTATTGTATTTATTTGTGCTCCTTTTTTCAATTTAATTCAAAGATTGAAATCAAGCTTCCTTGAGTTGTGTAAATTCTTAAGAACAAAATGACCCCATTGTAAAAATGCAATGAGTAGGCTAAGCATACATTTAGGCGAGATAAATGTAATTAAAAAAAAAGTCTAAACTCCCCCCTCAAATTAAAAATTCCCCCCCATAAGAATCACCTAAGGGGGGATTTCCCCCCCATTTTCCAAAATGAAATTCAGGCCCTGAGCCATATACAATGTAAGGAAATACATAAATAAATAAGGTATACATTTTTGTTTCAAAGTCTGCTGAGATGTTTATACATTGGAGCTATACATAGTCCACTGTCACAACTCTGGTGCAGGAGTGGTTAATTCAAATGTTCTGATTGGTCAGTTCAGACGTCTCAGGTTTTGCTGAGTCGCATGCTTCAATGTAAGGATAAAATAGGACTGTAAATTATGCTCATCTCATCATTTTGTTTCTGCTCTTCTTCACCTAAGCTCAGTTGTGTCTCTCTTTCTGTATTCTGAGGCATGTCTGTTTTTGTTTTCAAGCTACATTTCTCCCTTGATCTATATTCAGTTCAGTTCTCTCTCTCTCTCAGGTAGTATTTCATAATGTAAACTGGTTTCATGAGTGATTCATACGCCTAATTTGTGACGTTGTCATCTGATTTGCAACTATTTCAAATATGTGACCTTTTAATACAGTCCTGTTGATAAAACCTCTTTACTGTATATTATGTAGAGATACATGCCATTTGTTTTTATAATAGTTTGTTAATGCTGAGTTAAAGAAATAGTTGAAAACAAATAGTTAGAGAAAACATTTTACAATAAGGTTCCATTTGTTAATAGTGAGCTACATTAGTTAACATAAACTAACGATGAAAAATACTTCTAAAGCATTTATTAATCTTAGTTAATGTTCATTTCAACATTTACTCATACATTATTAAAATCAAAAGTTGCAATATTATCTAATGGAGCTGAGCTAACATGACCTATCAATGAACAGTTGTTAGTTCATGTTAGTTCGTATTAACCAATGTTAGCTAATACATGTTAGTGTTACCATTACAACTAGCGATTAAAAAAACAACAAAAAAAACAACAACATAATTGTTAGTAATTTGGTTCTAACCACGCTTTTTTCCATTGTTGGTATGAATCAGTTATTATTGTTAACTAAAATAAACCATAAAAAATAAACGTTACATAAACGTTAACTGAAATCAAATAAAATATTTAAAGAAACATTTTTTAGCTAGTTGCCAAGGCAACATTTCTAATTTTTATTTAATTTAACTTAACTTGATGTACTAAACTAAATAAAACTAAAGCTGAAATAAAAATTCATAAAAACGATATAGTCATATTAAATAAATTAAATAAACTAGCCTATTAAAAATGACAAAAACATGACAAAAACACAACAAAACTGCTAAAACTTTAAAATTAAAATTAAAACAAAATATAAAAACAACAATTCATTCAAAATGAAATTAAAAGCTATTTAATAGGGTGGCAATTGACAGTAACACTATAACACTATAACATTTCTTATATCAACAACATCAAGTGTTAAAAAAATGATCTAACTAAAAGATATGGAGTGCAACAGTGGAGCAGTGGAGGGAGAGAGAGAGATTCTGCAGGTGTACGGAAAAAAAATGTCTGCCAGGAAAAAGCGGAGTGTGGTTTGGACACATGCCTCTACTTTGTCACTGCAGCTGTTCTAGCTCAACGGAGGAGTAAAATCCTTCTTAAAGGCACAGTCTGTTATATGTCAGATTGTTTTCATCTAGACCACATGTGTTTGTCTCGCAAGATGATACCTTTAGATAAGTCATAGCCTTTCTCCAGCCATAATAACAGTTTGCATATAATAAAAATGCAAACAAACCATTTATAGGCTCTGGCTTTGGTTTATGGTTCCCCATGTCACTGACCATTGGTGTTAATTGGGGTCTAGAAGTATGAATTTCGAGAGAGGTGAGAATTCACCAACACCTTCCCAGGAAAACAAATCAAGAGTCTGGATGGTTTAGAATCACAGTATGCCTCATTACACTGGCTTCATCGAATATAAGATGTTTAATGACCTAATGCTGATGTAGCTCAGGAAATTACAGAGGTGAGTCTCCGATGTGTTTTGTTGGAAATGACTTTGAATCACACTACAGCAGAACCATTGTGACGTGTGCGGTGATCTCTGCGGACCCAGCTAGCTGCTGGTTGTTTTGCGGCTATTCGGTCGGGTCTAGACAATGGAATGAGCCCCCGAGGGGAAATAAATGCTGACTCACACCATCCTTGTTAGCGTGTAGGGACACAGGCAGTGCCCTAATCTCTCCATCCATCACCCGCTCTGTGAGTCCATAATGACCTGCTTTACCGCCTCGGTAAGGGCTGTGGAGCCAAGGTTTACATGCCAGTTCCTCCACACAGATGGCCAGAAATAACATGCTTTGCCGTGATCCATCATCGAGTCCATTTTTCACAGGTTATTATGGTGCTTGTGGACCAACTCAAGGTTGATGATGAAATCTGCAGTCACTGGTTACCTGATGCTTGCAGTATTTAAATCACATTAACTGGGGAAACCCTTCTCAGAATACTGGCTGTCTTCATTGGTGTATGTGAATGCAACTAATGTCAATATGCATCACAATCTCAAAATAATTTCATGTCGAGGCGTTGTAAGATGTTGATAAAAGTAAATGGAAGTGATCAATGACAGGCTTAAACCATTATCGTTTCAATTTATGAACAAACTGTTGTGTGATGTAACTCAACCAATTGGAATATTTGATGTTTCATGTGGAGCAGGATTTTTTTTCACCAATAAGATTAGTGGGCGGGGCAATTCAACATGATGATGCAGAAATAAAAACAAAGAAATCAAACAAAATGTCCTTATCCAGGTTAAAGTTGAAGTTCAAACTGAGGCTGGAGTTCAAACTGAGCATCAGAATGGAGAAGAAAGATGGTCTGCAGATAATAATCAGGCTGGTGGTGGTGTAATATTGTGAGGAATATTTTCTTGCCACACTTTGGGCCCTTTAGTACCAATTGAGCATCATTTAACACTAGAACTGCCATGGCGGTCATTTTGACCGTTTTGAATTTTATATCTGCAATAACTTTGTTGAAAAAATAGATAAAATCCTGCTGGTACCTGACTTTTCCTAAAATTGTCTGTATTTTCATTTAAAATGTTTTTCATATAAATTACACATAAGGCAAAAAAAACAAATGAACATATTTACCTATTTCGGCCATAGACGGTCAGATTGACCGCACTGAATTTCGCGGTATTATTATACATATACCAATATACACAACAATAAAATGTGGTAAAAAAATACACAAATATTCCACAACAAATCATTTAAATGAAATCCTATTCAGAACAGAACAAGAATGAAAAAATAACTATAAACAAGCCAAAATGAAATACTTTATAAGCCAAAGTGAAAGTAAGCGGCGTTGGGCTCACGTAACTCTCTAATTAGAATCAAAATGTTTCAACATTTGCAATGTATTTGGATGGTAAAGTATTCTTTATTATAGGCTTTGTACTTCACTCACGTTCCAATATCGACGAAAAAAAATCATCCTCTTCACATGCCTCTTCACGATTATATAAACAGAGCAGTGGAATTTTTATATGTTAGGTTGACTATTTTATTATTATATTTTATTATGGCTATAATGAACAGGCTGCGATGTCAAGATTGCAATGCTGGAATATGGTGTGTGTGACGCGGGCGCGATCGAACAGTGTAAACATGAAAACAGGCTGCTCCGTCATTTTGTTCAGGACATCGGATATTATTATTTATAGATGCATAAATAAACTTGTTTAAATGTACAGTTTGGTGGTGTTTTGTTTTTAAAAGATATCCTAATACAATAAATGCATTAATCTTTCAATTGGGTAGGCTATTTATCATTAAATATGTAGAGTTTGGAATCTAGCGGTCAAAAGCTAGTGGCAGTTCTAGTAGTTATGGAATTCTGGCACTTCTAGTGTTAAACGCAACAGCCTACCTGAGTATTGTTGCTGACCATGTTCATTCTTTTATGACCACAGTGTATCTTCTTATGGCTACTTCCAGCAGGATAACACACCATGTCACAAAGCTCAAATCATCTCAAACTGGTTTCTGGAACATGACAATGAGTTCACAATACTCAAATGACCTCCATGGTCAGCATATCTCAATCCAATAGAGCACCTTTAGGATGTGGTGGAACAGGAGATTCGCATCGTGGATGTGCAGCCGACAAATCTGCAGCAACTGTGTGATGCTATCATGTCAATATGGACAAATCTCTAAGGAATGTTTCAGCACCTTGTTGAATGCAATGAAGAATTAAGGCAGTTCTGTAGGCAAAAGGGGCATAAACCCATTAATAGCAATGTGTACCAAATAAAGTCGCGGTGAGTGTATATACTAATGGAGGGAACTGGCTGCTGCAGCAACTTATCGCTCATGTAATGAGAATTGGTTATGGTTTCCATGGAGACTGTTTATTTTGCTCCATAAATTGTGTCTTTGAAGACTAGCTAATGCATAATATTTGGAAGGGCTGCTACTACGCTATTACAACATATGAGATACCTATGAATCAAACATTAGATATAAATAGTTTGAGCCTAATGTTAACACACAAGACAAAATTCAGAACGTTATGAACAGGGAAATGGCGATTACAATGTTTCAAACCATTTCGGTCACTTTGAAGCAGAGCTCGACTGAACGGGCACGCATGTGTGCGTGTTTTGAATAAACGGCCCGCACAGATGGACGAGCGTTATGCGCTTTAGGAAGCACTCAAACATCACAGCGATCAAGGCCCTGCACCGCCCCGTGCTGCACAGCCACATTAAGCAGGCTCAGCTGAATGTAGGTGAAAGGGCTTTCTCTCTCGCGCGCTTCACGAGCAGAGGAAGGAAAGAGAAGGGGAGGGGAATTTGTGGTATTCTGATGAAAAACATGAAGGAAAGATCATGGTGATTTTAGTTCTTACTGAAGGCAACTTGACAGGTTTGTCTGCACAAGGTGATTCATGGCACATGGCCCGAGTGTGCTCCAACAAAGGAAATCATTCTTTCAGGAATCCCCACACAAAAAACTGCAAAGAGAAATGTTACATTGTTAATGTCAAACTACTTTTTATATGAGGAACAAACCCCGGCAGAACAAGGAAGAAGATTTTGCGTCATCCGAAAGCTTGCCGATTAAAACCCACCCTTGGGTTGCGTAAACAGAATGAATCCAGGATTGCCTTTGGCTTCAATAGCAATGTAATCGATCAAACGTATGAGTTGTCTGTAACAGATTGTGACACCACAATCAAGGATGTTTATCTGTTTTCGTCATAATGCAAACATTCCTCATGATTAATGACTGTCTACACTGTCCTGGAGCACTGCAGTATTTTTACACCTTCCATGAAGAATGAGTGTGGTTATTAAGCAGAATCTGCTCTTTGTAAACTGAATTACATATTTCATAAGTCTATGACGTCATAACACGATTGCCATGTATCAGGGATTTTCCGTAAAGTCTAAAGGGCAGAGTAGACTTAATTTTCATTTTCGCACAGTTGAGTGCGCAAGCCTTGCAAAGTATAGGCTACTCATTTTGCCGTGTGCGTGGAAAGATGCGTTTGGGACGCTGTTGGGGTACGTGGACGTCCGTTGACCCTCCTGATGGCGAAAATTACGTCACACAGACACGGACGGTTGACGTATACTTTAGGCCTAAATCAGTATCCATCATAGCAGATGTAGATGATTTGTTTCATTTTTGTACGCCTAGTTTTTAAAAAGCATTTCAAACAAAGTGTCTTTTATTGAGCTGTATGGATGCTTTTGATGCCTTGTGATATTCTACCTGTCCTATAGAGGACAACAGAGAGTTGTCATCTTTGTACATTATTTAAACTCGAGTTGTACAATTTCTGGTATTTTCTGAACTCACACATCCATTGTCGTTAGTTCCAACTTCATCATCTGCAGTTTTATACTCGTCAACGAAATTACAGATTCAATTTTGTTTGGTTGCGACAACAATGAAAAATTTATGATAATGTGCAATAACTAAACATTGTTAGGCATTGTTATTAATATACTGTATATATAAATTGTATAATATATACAATTTTGAGAAAAGGCCCATTAACTATAACAATAACTTTAACGATAACTATAATGCGTTGTTGTATAACAACATGCGCTAATATAATGCGCTATTTCTATGAGAATTGCAAAGTACACACCAACTATAACGATAAAGACACGGAGGAGCTATCGCTCTATCGTTGGAATCCCTTTCAGAACGATTTGTTTTCTAGCTGATGAATTATAAAAAATTGTCTTTAAAGAGCTCAAGCATTTAATGTGGTAGATGACCTAATGGCAGAGTGCACTTATATTAAACAGGACGTCATTGTGCGTTAGTGTCGTTGCTAATATACTTATCGTTATAGTCATCTTGGTCCCACTTTATATTAAGTGGCTTTAAGTACTATGTACTTACATGTACTTACATTGAAATTAATAATTTGATACAATGTACTTATTGTGTAACTACATGTTTTTACATTGTACTTACATTTTAAAAATTCCTGCATGTAATTACAGCTGTAATTAATTTATGTAATTACATTTGTAATTACACATTTGACCCTTCCCTTACACCTTAAACCTACCCAATCCACCACACCTGTCCCTAACCTTACCCGTATCACACCTCAATAGCAGCAAAAGTGTTTTACAATACAACATGAACACAATAAGTACATTGTACTTATTTTTTGATGTAAGTACATAGTACTTAACGCCACTTAATATAAAGTGGGACCGTTATCTTTATCGTTATCATTCTGAATGGGCCGTAAAACTGGCTAGAAAATGTTTGTGTGAAACAGACTAAAATGAATGATGATGAAATATTTACTACATTTAAAACTGTAAACACTGATCTGCTGTTTTATGGCCACTTTCCAGCTCCTTTTTCAACTAGTTGTTGAAATCAATGGCTCGGCTGTTATATTTGCCACCTATAGGAACCACCAATTAGTGCAGTCAATTCCACATATGTGTGCAGTAAAAAAAATATGGACTGTGCTCACACAGTCTATGCAGATCCTGCTGATGATAAAATGTATGTAACGGGCCATAATTATCTATACTTTTACACTTTCATCTTTTTTCTGCTACTTTACAGCTATAATAACCATCACTGCCATTTGCTCAGTGGAGCTAAAATCAGTTTGGCTCCATCTTTCACTTCAGTCATTCATTATTGCCTTTCACTGACAGCATGTTTCAACAAGAAGCAGTTTGATAAAGCACAAACATACCTGGCTTGTCATTTACTTCAATACACTGAGCCAGTTAACAGCTTTTAATTTAATGGGTGTCTTGTCCTCACTACCAGATGTGAGGTTAAAAAAAAAATGCTTTTGTTCATTTGATGGGCCAACTTGTTGCATGCTGGGAGTTAATTAATGTGTTTGGATTTAGTTTTCCAGATATGCGTGACATTTGAAAATGAACATTGAATGGTTTCTTTTTCGTAGAACTTTCCTGTGCTCCTGATTTTCATGAGAATGACTCATTTCATTTAGAGTGAGCTCTGACACTGTTGCTAAGGAAACCATGGCTCTGGTTTTGATTGGTTGAGTTGTATCTAGG
This sequence comes from Scardinius erythrophthalmus, assembly GCF_964197995.2. Lineage (NCBI taxonomy): Eukaryota > Metazoa > Chordata > Actinopteri > Cypriniformes > Leuciscidae > Scardinius > Scardinius erythrophthalmus. The sequence continues at coordinate 16,125,299 of NC_138245.1, read as the reverse complement.
CAGTGAGACAGTTCACATCATCGCTGCTCTTTACAACATCACGCAATGAGCGAAGAGCAGCACAGAGAACCAAACTCCTTTGATGGTTTCATTTGAAATGTTTTGATGTTGCTATTTGCTAACCTTTTATCATATATGGAACAGTTATGTAAGAGTGGAGTATGACTTAAAGTGCCCCTATTATGGTTTTTCGAATATTCCCTTTCATGCAGTGTGTAGTATAGCTGTTTGTGAAATGTAAACGGTCTGCTAAGTTCTTAAGTCGAAAGTGTATGATATATGAAGTTATTGTCTCCCAAAAGAAAGAATTGATTCTGAATCGCCTAAACGAGTCATTAGGAATTTGAATCCCAATTAGTTACGGCTACACGTCACTAGCTAATACATTTGCATAATGCCCGTCCATGTTCTATGTTGTCTGCTCGCGTCGCAAACAACTTGACCTGCCCTTCAACGTGGGATTCGCAAAACGCTTGCTCTTGAAAGATGAGTCAGTACCCAGTTTATTTGGACCAGCTTGCTCCTCAGAATCAGCCTGTAAGTATGAATAATTATTGATATAAAATTAAAGTTTTTACCTTTGATGCATGTAAACCTGTTGTAGGAGACTTTTAAAATAGCATAATATGGGCATTTTAATACAGTGGTTCTCAACTGGTTTTACTTCAGGGCTTTTATTTTACAATTGGATATCAAGTGGTGAGCCAACACAGAGCACATTTTTTATCAAACAAAAGCAAACAAAATTGTTCTTAAACTCAGAAATTGATATTGATTAATATTATTAAATTGATATTGATTAGTATACTTATCCCTAAAATCAGAGGGAAATGATGGATGAATAACACTGATGTAGAAAAATCGAATGCTGGTTGTAAGCCAAATCTTGACATAAACTGTAAACTTTTCCCTCAGATATGATTGAATGATTGGAATATTGTTCCAGGATTAACAAGGATGCTGATCCAGGAACATGTTGCACTTGGTGAAACCAGGTTCTGCCGTTTCGCACAGTTAATAACTAGCAACGTTTTTATTATTTATTCTTAAAAACACTAGACATTGTAACACTATACTCGGTGTAATTTTTTACCTGCCATTCAATTTCAGAAAACTAGTTAACCCTGCTGGGTAAGTGTTTCTGAGCCAACAGCTGAGGTAGTGGTGGTAAATTAGACATTTTTTTGACATTTGAATTGCCCTCTTCTGACCACTATAATCAATCTCTCAGTATTTTTTTTCCTCATTTGAAAAAGCATAGAAGCGCTATCATGGATTTTTTTTCTTTTGCGATTAGAGAAAATGGGAACAAAAATATATATTGGCTTCCATTCACCACTATAGAAGTTACCCAACTATGACGACTTCTGCTTCTGTGGACCCTGCGAATGTGAAAAGAGTCCATTGAAAATGGGATTTACTGTCTTGGTTTAGACAATGGAAGAAAAAGGGAAGAGTAGTGTCCTACTTTCTTTCTTCTGTGGAATATAAAAAATATGTATTCCACAGAAAATATACTTTGCTGACCATTGACTTTCATTGTACAGACCAACAACAACAAAAACAGAGACATTTCTGAAAATATCTTCTGTTGTGTTCCACAGAAGACAGAAAGTCATACAGGTTTGTAATGATATAAGGGTGAGCAAACGATGACAGATGATGACTATCCCTTTCAGTTCTAATAATCAAGATATCTTGTTCCATTCCAACTGTTTTGTCATTTAAAACAAATGTTCGAATATGGGTAAATACCAGGAGAGCATTTTTCTTTGTCTAAACCAACACAGTAAATCACACTTTCAATGGACTATTTGCATTGGTGAATTAATGAATTAATGCATAATAGTGCACACTTGCATTAATTTATTAATTAAACCCTGCAAATGGTCCATTGAAAGTGTAACTTACTGTGTTGGTTTAGACAAAGAAAAAAAAGGGGGATGAGTAGTATTCTGCCTTTTTAAAAGTAAATAAACCTATTTATTTAATATTTACTTCATAAATGACATTTATTCAAATATATTTATCTAGAATGGACATAAGATACATTTTTGGGTCAGTGAGAACGACTGATACAAATACAGCGTAAACAATCACCTCTCGATCAAGGTGGACCCTTTTCTATATTTATATTTACAGCACAGCCAAGAACAGATTACATGGATTTGTGGTTTCAACCAAGATTTTTTAGGGTACAGATCAGGGGATTTTCAGGACAGCCTCACAACACCTCACAACACCTCCAGGCTTTTGTATCTCTGTCCAAACAGAGCATCCAAGCAGTCTAGCATTGACATATTATTTTTGCTCTGTAGAAAGATTCCAAGTCCTCGCTCAAGGCGTCGTGATTCATAGACAAGATCTAAGAGGAACTGAGAAGCCTCTCCTGTCAATGTCTACTTATGGACAGAACCTCACACAGAGTCTGTACATGGAGGAATACTAGCTTAATGTCATTATTTACTCACCCTTATGTCGTGTCAAACCAGTATGACTGTCTTTCTTCTGTGGAACACAAAAGAAGATTCTTTGAAGGATGTTTGAACTTTTTGTCCAATGACTTTCATTGTATGGACAAAAAAACCCAGATATCTTTCTTATATGATCTTTTCGTATAGCAGGTTTCACAGCAGGTAGAAAGTCATATAGGTTTGGAACAAAATGAGGTTGAGTAGATGACAGAATTTTCATTTTTGACTGAACTATGCCTTTATTTCCACTCAGATTCTCTAAATGAGGAGAACCCTCTTGTCCAGCTGTGTCTCAATGAATATGAGTTAGTGAGTAAAGTTGCAGAGGAAACAACACTCCCACTCTGAGTTGCCTCATGTTCTGCTCAGGGTCTCACCTCAGATTCAGGAGATTTTTTTATTTTTTTTGTTGACTTTTTTTAAAGAGATGTTCTAACCCGTCCTCCTTCCAGGTCTGGCAGTACACCCACGCTTTCTGTGGGCTGTCTGCGTGCATATTTATGTTCCAGTAATGCCTGAGAAGCGATCATGAGTCACGAGAAGGGGTGAAAGAATATAAATGTAGCACGGTAGCCCACACGATTAGTCTTTACTCTTGTTATAAAAAAGAATACAGTACTTTGTAATATTTCAATATTTTTGTTCAATCTGATGCCTCAAAGTTTTTTCTTCTGCAGAACATAAAAAAATTTATATTTTGAGGAAGTTTTGGTGACCATTGACTTTCATTGTATAGACCAAAAAAAAAAAAAACTTTCTCAAAATATCTTCTATTGTGTTTCACAGAAGAAAGTCAGTCATACTGGTTTGAAATGAAATGATGGTGAGTAAATGATGACATAATTCAAATGTTTGGGTTGACTATCTCTTTAGGTTCTACTAATCAAGAAATCTTCTTCCATTCTAATTGTTTTGTCATTAAAATAAATGTTCAAATATTGATGAATGCCAGGAGAGTAGCAACCATAAAGCTTTATTTTACAGATCTCTGGTGAGTTTATTTATTATTTTAGATAATAAACTTGTCACTTTTTTGAATATTAAAATTTTTGAAAATTTTATTTTTGTTTTTAAATGTTACTACTTCAGAACGTTGAGAGATCATTCAAAAGTAACATTCTCATAATGTTTGAAGAATGATCAAATGGAATGTTCCCTTAACGTTTGTATAACCAAGAAAATAACGTTTTTAAAACATTTAAAAAACTGGACATTTTGAACGTTCAGAAATAATGTTTTCATAACTTAATGTGAACAGTAGCAAAACGTTCTTAAAACATATTTGTCAGCTGGAAGGGTGGTACATCAGGGTCCTGATCACCCTGCCAAAGTTTATTTTTCATTATGACTACATGAACAAAGCTATAATCCTACTATGCATAGTGCCTACTTACTGTACCACATAATTAATATGAAAAGAGAGAACGCTGCACTTTTTGATGGTTTAATCTCCAAAGCTAATTCAACAAATGTAATAAGATGAAGGCTGTCAGCAGGCCGCCTGGCAGCCCTTAGCAGGTAGTAAAAGAAGGTGAAGTCCCTATGGAAATCTGCCACCTTCAAAAGTGTGTGTGCGTGCGTGTGCGTGTGCGTGTGCGTGTGCGTGTGCGTGTGCGTGTGTGTGTGTGTGTGTGTGTGTGTGTCAGACTTGTTCACAATCTCAAGGTCAAGGATGAGAGGCGTGTGTTTCCTTCCCCCACTGGTTAGTCAGCCTCCATTACACACACACACACACACACACACACACACACACACACACACACACTTCCAGCAGGGTGACAGCAGCGTGTGTCGCTTCGCCAGAGCACTTAGTGTGATGAGCCTGCCTGGCCAAACGCTTGTGTCTAAGTGCACTGAAAAACACAAGATGTGCGCTGAGGCAATTCTGCCTGTCTCAGCATAGCACCACAAATCCGACTAATTTTTATGACCATTTTAACATTTCCGTCACATCTTCTTTTCCATTTGCTTTGAATCTCATTTACACTTTCACCGTCACTTCACACCCAGACATTTTGTCCTCTATTTCCACAAGAAGCCTCATTGTGAGACCAAAAATAAGCAGCGCTCGCTGATCTTCATTAGATTTCACCCTAAAATATTTTGATTCTGAGCGCCTACCCTCATCTGATTAACAACAGGTCTGTGTTTCCACCTTCCAGCGGTCCGGAAGGATATCGTAGACTTGTTTTTCCAACAGCATAACTGGGGAATGTGGGCTGCTTTTACTGTCTGACTTGATAGACTTTGTGTTCTGTTGCAGGAAAATGTGCTGATAAGTCTGTTTTCTTTTTTCCTCCTTTAAGACAATACTCCCATTGAAACCTGCCAGTGAAGATCCATATCGTACATGGTTACTCAGAAAACAGAGCGTGATATTGCTGAAGGAAATGGCTTGGGAAGAGATGGAGGTGGTGTTTGCGGTGGATGTATAACATTAGGAAGCGCAAAAACCTGCAACTTATTTGCTAACCGCCCGATATCCAAGATGTGAATGTTTCCTATCGATCAAAACAGCAGAAATGTATCAAATAATGTGGAAAAGCATCACATCTGGCTATCATATCTGACTGTGAGGTGTAGTGAACCAAATTTTCGACAGGTTAGGTGTTGATTAGGAGTCGATTCTAGTGTCTGGATCACACTGGTTCCTATTTGTGAATCGAGTGGTAAAAAAAATGTGTGAGGTATCAGGTGCAGCTCTGATTGATAATGGGTGACTAAGTTTATTAGTGATTTATTTGTGAATCGGGTGCTAAAAATATAAATATCTACATGCTAACAAAATTATTGAAGAAAGACAATCAAAAAGTCAAAGCAATTCAATTCAATTAATTAGCACCCTTACAAAAATTGTACAAGTGTACTTTAAATTCTTTTATTAAGTATGCTAATATCAATGTATTCATGCTTGTAAGTGTACTATTTTAATACTTCTTAGGACTAAATGAGCTTACATTTTAAAAGTTTACTTAAGTGTAGGCTACTTTAAATGTAACAGTAGTAAACTGAGTACACAACTAGTTTACATCTTAAGGTTTTATTTTGTATTGCAACTATCCTGTGAATTACTTTACTACAAATAAACTTATAGATATACGGTTAGTTCACTAGCAATATAGGCCTACTTCTAGTTTAGTTTATGAAAGTACACTTTGAAGTAGCTACACTCTCAACACTAGTATTTAGCAGTATTTACACTGAAAATATACTTTTATTGTGTTAAGTGAAGTGAGCTAAACATCTTACTTAGCTTACTATTTATATATTATTTTTGCAATTTAAGTATCACTTTGGGTGCTTTCACACTGGCAGTTTAGTTGTAAAGGGGCACAGTTTGCATGAAAAATTGGGAATTTCAAAGCTGTCATGTGGACCCGGGAGTGCACCTGGGTACCGAACCAAAGATCAAAAATCAAGTACTTGTAGTATGTGAAAAACAGTATGCCAACATATTGTAGTATGTCCGAATGCATAGTATTCGGAAAAAAGTAGGTGAAAAGTTCCCGGATGACCTACTACTTCCAGCGAGATTCTGAAGAGGGCATTCAATGGACACTTTACTATCCTGTGACGCCACGGGAGAGGATTTTTGAATGGTAGTGAAGTGACATAACTGACGCTGGTATAGGTCACATGACAGTAACAACATGGCAGATGTAGTATCATACGCGTGCACGTTTGTGATGTCGTAAGATGAATGCAAATGCACCGGGGTTCGATAGAATCAAGTTGAGTGTGAAACCAGACCATTGGCACCGTGAACAATCACACTCGGATTCGGATCGCAGCAAACATACCCATTGTGAAAGCCCCTTAATCGTATATTTCTTAAGTATATCTCGAGTACAAGTATAGCCCAAATATACTTAGAATTTTCTGTATATTTGTCAGTATAAGCCAAGTGTACTCATGTATAAGTAATCTCTGATAAGTATGTGAAAAGTAGACAAAGTATACTCTCTTATGTTTAGCTTGAATATAATCTAACATACACTTAAATAAGTTTTTTTTAATTTATTTTTTTTGCAAGGGCAAATCATGAAATACAAGTACCTTTTCATAATGGATGTAGCTAGTTTACTGGTAATGGTTTAGAATCACTATGTTCAAATGACTGAATCAAAACTGACATTACTGACTTTTAAAAAAAAATATATATTTTGTTTCTGAAAGCCAAAAGTGTCTGTTTTAGGGAATTTTAATTGGATTATTTTGAGAAACAATATGCTTTTTGTATTTACAGCATAAAGGACTTCTCTAATTAACATTTCCAGTAAGCTTAGTGTTTGCTAACTCAAAGCCTCTGCATTAACAGATTAAATTGCCTGAGCTAGCTATCAGTCACTCACACTGATTTATTTCCAGGATGAAACCTGATCTCTCTCTGTAGAGACGGATGGGGCTAAATCCCGCTAAGGAGGTTAGCATAAATGTCAACATATCAAAAACCTTTGTTTTGCCGGGTTGGATCCTAGCAGACGCACTGTTTCATCTTTGCTCTTTTCAGCTTTTGGGAACTATGAGAAGAATTTGGGTCAGCGAGAAGTCTGCTGTACCATAAGATGGAGGTTCCCCCGCCTTCTCTCTACCGGTAGCTTTAAAATATAGATGATGTATTACCGCTGCGAGCTCCCGGAGGCTGCCAAGACTAGCACTTGCATGGGGGAGGGGAGACGGGGGGAAAAAAAACTTGTGCTTTGAAGCTTAGTTCTGTGTATTCACTGTTCATCTCAGTAATATACTGCTAGATGAGATGGTACAAATATGAACACTAAATGGAGTAAAGCCCTTGGGGTCTGTGATATGGATGTTGTGTGTGAACCAGCTGCTTTATTGCCGTAAAAACATCATGGTGGATTGAAAATCTGGCAAGGACACGGAAAGATATTAATTTGCTTATTAAAGTAAATTTGTTGAGCTTATCAGCTACTGGTGTACACTGTAAAATTGTGATTAGATGACTGCTTGTCTTGCTTTTCTTATATGGCTTCGTCCAATGTAGGACAATATAAACTAGCTATTTATAGGTGTGATTTCTGCAAACCAAATGAAAAATAACTGTTTTCAAACTAGTTTCTAATGCGGTTCAAAATGGTTCCTGCATTCCCCATGAGCAGTAATAATACCAGCTTTCCCTATATAAGAGAGAGGGAGGCTAAATGTGCTAAAGCTAGTGGCAACATATCAGTTACGCCTGAAACGTAATTTCCTGATATGTCTGCTTTAATGTAGTAAAAAAGTACTCCATTTAAGGCATCATTTAAAGTCACAATGAAATCAAAATTGACTTCACAGTCTTTCACCGATCTAGATGACAGATAAGCCCATTCCACAATGAGTCGTTGGCAACAATAAAAGCTGTTTTTGGACTAACAAGGAATTTTTCGGCTCTGAAACGCATAGGATATTCTTTCAGTATGATGACCTCTTATAGCTATGTCAAAATCTCAAGGAAAATTAGATTTTGCAATTCGTGACCCCTTTAACATGGTATAGTCCTTTTCACAGCACCTTAACTTATAGTCGTCTCTACATACACGTATAAATATACTAAACTACCGTTCAAAGTAATTTTTTCTTTTTTAATTAATACATTTACTCTCAAACGACACATTACATGGATAAAAAGACATTTATCATGTGAAAAAATATTTCTTTTTCAAATAAATGCTCTTCTTTTGAACTTTCTATTTATCAAAGAATCCTTAAAGGGGTCATGACATGAGAAATCAAATTTGTCTTGATCTTTTGGCATGTAAGAGGTTTTTTGTTCCATTAAAACATTCTGCAAGTGCCATAGCTTAAAACATCACACGGGCAAATACACTTGCATATGACTGCCTCCAGAGCAAGACATCGTCAAATAAATAGTTATGCATCATCACACCATAGGCCCCGCCTACTGACATTCAGTCGCTTAAACTGACATTTGCCTACACTGGATGTGAGCGTCACATCACGTCATTATATTCACTGACAATGTCTAAACTGTGTGCAGTAAGTATACAGATGCGCGTTCAGTTTCTGACATACAGTACTCCACACACTTGAGTGTTGACAACAGGACAAATGGAAGAGTGAAAGAAGCAATGATGCTGAAAATTCAGCTTTACCATCACAGGAATAAATTACATTTTAAAATGTATATAAAAATAGAAAATGTGTATTAAATTTCAATAATATTTCACAATATTGCTATTTTTACTCTATTTTTGGTCAAATAATCGATGTAACTGGTTTTTGTAAACCATTTGAGTAAAATCTGCTGTTTATGCACACTGAATCAGATACCATACAGTGTTTGTGGCAACACACTACGGCTGAATGGAAATACTCTGATATCTTTAAATGTCAAACTGACTCTGGGATTTTGTTCTAGGAAACAAAGCCTGCTTATCCTTGTGAATTGTGCTCTGAGTGGAGACAGATCAGGGAGGTCATTCACGGAGCATTGCCAGGTTATGACAGCGACATTTCCATTGTGAATGGAAAAAAGTCCAAATAAAACCTTCTGGATGGCTTTGTTGCTCACAACAGATAGAGCAACATAAATTACGCACAAAAGTCTGTTTCCTTTTCTGACGAGAACTCGGCACTTGATCCTCATGAGTTAACCATCTGTGGGCATCATTTCCCACATCAGCTCACTTAGTCGTAACACAATACAGGTTTTGCTTTTATAAGTCACTGATCAAGAATGTTCTTCATAGAGTCATTAGATTATGTCCTTAATTGGAAAAAGAGAAAGAGTAAGCCTTTAAGTCCTAAGTGCTCTTGGTATCGCTATAAAAGGCCTGCTGGTGATTCAGTGTGTCTTTCTCAGTATGCGGTTGCAAATTCCAGAAATTGACTAAATTGTCTATGGAGAAATGAAATGTAGTGATATTTAAAGATATAAAGGTATGCATCCATTCCATGTGATCCATATTATCACATGGAATGGATGTTGATGCCATTGAAATTCTGCAGCAGAGCGATGACATCTCAGATCATTATCTAGTCTCGTGTAAACTTCATTTAGCCAAGGCTGCAAAGCCGACTCCGTGTTTCAAATATGTTAGACCTATCACTTCTGCCACTAAAGATTGCTTTATCAATAATCTTCCTGATCAGTTTCATCATCTCAGCATCCCAGATAGCTTAGAAGAACTCGATATTGCAACAGAAACTTTTAACTCTCTCTTTTCCAGCACTTTAGACACAGTTGCTCTGTTGCGCTTAAAGAAGATTAAAGAAAATATTCCAACGCCGTGGTACAACGAGCACACTCGGGCCCTTAAGAGAGCAGCCAGAAAAATGGAGCGCAACTGGAAGAAAACAAAACTAGAGGTATTTCGCATTTCATGGAAAGAGAGCTCAATTGCTTACAGAGAGGCCTTAAAAGCTGCTAGATCTGCTTGTCGGATGTAGTATCGTACGCGTGCACGTTTGTGATGTCGTAAGATGAACGCAAATGCACCGGGGTTCGATAGAATCAAGTTGAGTGTGAAACCAGACCATTGGCACCGTGAACAATCACACTCGGACTCGGATTGCAGCAAACATACCCATTGTGAAAGTATATCTCGAGTACAAGTATAGCCCAAATATACTTAGAATTTTCTGTATACTTGTCAGTATAAGCCAAGTGTACTCATGTATAAGTAATCTCTGATAAGTATGTGAAAAGTAGACAAAGTATACTCTCTTATGTTTAGCTTGAATATAATCTAACATATACTAATAGCACACTTAAATATTTTTTTTTTTTTTTTTTTTTTTTGCAAGGGCAAAGCATGAAATACAAGTACCTTTTCATAATGGATATAGCTAGTTTACTGGTAATGGTTTAGACACTATGTTCAAATGACTGAATCAAAACTGACATTACTGACTTATAAAAATATATATATATATATATTTTGTTTATGAAAGCCAAAAGTGTCTGTTTTAGGGAATTTTAATTGGATTATTTTGAGAAACAATATGCTTTTTGTATTTACAGCATAAAGGACTTCGCTAATTAACATTTATGCTTATTTTTCAAACCTATTAGAAGAAAATAAGCATAATCCTAGGTATTTATTTGAAACGGTGGCTAAACTAACGAAAAAGAAAGCTTCAAGCCCAGAAGTTTCCAAGCAACACAGCAGTAATGACTTTATGAACTTCTTCACTTATAAGATTGATAATATCAGAGAGAAAATTATAACTATGCAACCGTCTACTACAGTATCGCATCAGGTAGTGCATTGTTGTCTCCCTAAGGAAAAATTTGATTCATTCGTTGTTATAGGAGAGGAAGAAAATCTAAATCTACAACATGTATGTTAGACCCTATACCGACTAAGCTACTGAAAGAAATACTTTGAGAGGTCATAGATCCTCTTCTTAATATCATTAATTCATCTTTGTCTCTAGGATACGTACCAAAAAACTTTAAGCTGGCTTTGATTAAACCGCTTGTTAAAAAACTGCAACTTGATCCTACAGAATTAGTCAATTACAGGCCGATCTCGAATCTACCTTTTCTGTCAAAGATATTAGAAAAAGCAGTATCTTCACAACTGTGTTCCTTTCTTGAAAGAAATGATATCTGCAAAGATTTCCAGTCAGGATTTAGACTGTACCATAGTACCGAGACTGCTCTCGTTAGAGTCACAAATGATTTGCTCTTATCATCCGATCGTGGTTGTGTCTCTCTATTAGTGTTACTCGATCTTAGTGCTGCATTTGACACTATCGATCACAACATTCTTTTAAATAGACTCGAAAATTATGTTGGCATTAGTGGAACTGCACTAGCATGGTTTAAAGGTGAACTAAGTAACTTTTTTTACCTTAACTGAACAGCTTCGGAGTCATTGGAATGGTTATATTACTTATTTCGGGTTGAATGGTGGTCGTTTCGCACCCCCCTGGTGCCCGTGAGCGGAAAGTACGCACTTGGAACTTTGAGCCGGCGGGCCGCCGGCCGCCGCGCCCGGAAGTCTCGTGTGATATCAGGTCTCGCGATGTAAACAATTGCTTTACGGCCAAAAGAAATCTGCTAAAATGCTGTCATTATTGCGCTCCCTCACGCTGTCCGAACCCGAATGAAGAAGACGTTTTAAGAATGTCCCATCTGCTTTGATGTCGTTGATCTATAGCCTCTGGTGTCTGAGAATCACCAACGAGTTTTTACAACAGTGTTGTCAAATATCTATTCCGAAGCTGTGGGGGGAGCTCTAGAGAGAAACCTGCGAGCAAAAAGCGAGAATACAGCGAAGAAATCCCGAAGCTACTGAGTGCTGCTTTAAATCATACTTATCTGACCGTTATCAGTTTGTAGCAGTAAATGAAGAGATGTCTCATCGATCACAAGTTCAGTATGGTGTACCACAAGGCTCAGTACTAGGACCGTTGCTGTTCACTCTGTACATGCTACCATTAGGAGATATCATTAGGAAGCATGGCATTAGCTTTCAATGTTATGCCGACGATACTCAGCTGTATATTTCTTCAAAGCCTAACGAAACTTACCAATTCACAAAATTAACGGAATGCATTGCTGATATAAAAAATTGGAAGACTAGTAATTTCCTACTACTTAATTCTGAAAAAACAGAGATTCTAATTATTGGACAAAAAACTTCCTCACGTAATAACCTAGAATACTGTCTAACACTTGATGGCTGCTCTGTTAAACGTACAGTATGGCATTTTTCGCCACTAGGGGTCGCTAACCTATTTACAATAACAAAGGCGTAGATTGATGACGCAACATTTGCTAAGAATTATGGATCTTGTCGTCAACGTCAAGCCGTCCAATATAATAATGTATATGAATGACTGAATACATCAATGTTTTTATCATGACTGTGATATGAAGCAGTCGGGATTGCTAAGAGACAGCTATCAGCTCCAAACGTGACGCGAGTCCCGCGGATATAAAAGGAATATGGACATTTCATTCTACCAAACTACACACAGAATTACTACTCAGGTCAGTTTAATAGACAAATTAAACTTGTGAGGTAACGCAGCGCTGTTTCACTTGGTCTAACATTACACTATCACACTAAACTGCATTTGAATGTGTTGAAATGTATGTGTTAGTTTGTCTGTATGAGACTAGCAGTAAGCTAGATCAACATTAGAATAACATACATATCATATTCTGACATTTTATCATTGTTGAACTATAAAACATTGATTAGTTTTATGTAAATGTGCTCACCTGTTTAATAAAGTACATGTAGGAGCGGTCGAAGTCTCGGACGTGGAGCTCTCGTTTATATACGGTCTATGGGAGCTCTAGGCATCTCGAAAACACAGCGCTGATATTGATTCTCGTTTTAGTTCTCCTTTCTTTTATCCAAAGTCTGCTTGCCATGGTCCATAATGTTTGAACGAAACAACAGCGTGCAAATAGACATTGCGAACTACAAAGTTATCCGCGTCAGTCGCTTTGGTTACTATCAGAGGGCTCTGGTTGCCATGGCAGCATGAGCGGAAACCAGGGACAACGCGGATATGACGGCATTGGCGGCGACAAAACGTAAATAAAGAAATGGGACGTTTCTCGAATTAAATTACAAATTTCTCCTGGTTTGAAAGTTGTTGGAAACAGTCGGGATAATGTAAGTACACAACAAAAAAAAAATATATAACATAGATATAGTGATTTTTGCTATTTTTAAAGCAAAAAAGTTACATATTGTGCCTTTAAGTCTTCGTCGTCGGTTAGGAACCTGGGTGTGCTCTTTGATGCCAATCTTTCATTTGAAAGTTACGTGTCTAGTATCTGTAAAACCGCATTTTTCCATCTTAAAAATATATCTAAATTACGCCATATGCTCTCATTGACAAATGCGGAACAATTAGTTCATGCGTTCATGACCTCAAGGCTAGATTATTGTAATGCTCTACTGGGTGGTTGCCCTGCACGCTTAATAAACAAACTACAGCTAGTTCAAAATGCAGCAGCTCGAGTTCTTACCAGAACCAGAAAGTATGACCATATTAGCCCGGTTCTGTCAAAACTGCACTGGCTCCCTATTAAACATCGCATCAATTTTAAAATATTGCTGATCACTTAGAAAGCACTAAATGGTTTAGCTCCGCAGTACTTGAGCGAGCTCTTAACTAAGCATTATAGTCCTTCATGTCTATTGCGATCTCAAAATTCCGGCCAGTTGATAATTAGCACCAAAACTTTGGAACAGTCTTCCTACCATTGTCTGAGAAGCAGACACACTCTGTCAGTTCTTTTTTTATTTACTTTTTCTCAGATAAACATTATTCTTTAATCAGATGTAGGCCTTACTTCGGATATATATCTGAATATATACATGCCATAAACACACGCAGACCTACACGTACGCATATATGTACATGCAAATATACAGCTATATGTTTCTCATGTATAAAACCCCATTTATACTGTGTGAGTACAATGTGAAAGTAGAAATACTAATATAGTATTTCTATGTATAGTATTTCTATGTATATGTTTCTCATGTATAAAACCCCATTTATACTGTGTGAGTACAATGTGAAAGTAGAAATACTAATATATATATATATATATATATATATATATATATATATATATATATATATATATATATATATATATATATATATATATATATATATATATATATATGTATATATATATATATATATATGTATATATATATATATATATATATATGTATATATATATATATATATATGTATATATATATAATATGTATATATATATATATATATGTATATATATATATAAATATAATTAGCAAATTTTATATTTTTTTCACAGATCCCCTACCACCCCTGAAAGCCCCTGACATAAACAGCATACAAATAAATAACAAATATACCTGATAATATATATTCTAAAGTCACTTTATTTGGCACACATTGGCATCTGTCACAGAGAGTGTATAATGTTTGAATGTTCATGAGCTCTTCTCTCCGTATCAGTGTAGTAGTTTGCAGGTTTTATGTAATTTCTATGTTAATTTATGGTCATACATTCACAGTTTTTTTTTTTTTGTATAGGTAATTAGTTCATTTGTGGGTGTTGAAGAGCTTTGAGCGCGCTCAGATGTGCTATTTGACTGAATGAGTAATCTAGTGCTGTATCTTGCATGCGCTGTATGCGTGGGTAGTTTTGGGAGATGATTGCGTGTGTATGTGTGTGTGTGTCACGCTGCAGTATTTTTTGCTTCTCTTCTTCTGCCTTCATTTGGACTTTCTTTCCTTCTCTCCCAGGGCATCAACACATCACTGCACTGCTAAAACTCCATCTTATGTGACATTTCCTCTCCTCGCAAGTTTTAAAAATAAATGAGCACAGTGTGTGAGGAAGCTGACAAAGATAAAAACAAACAAGCTGCGAACTCTAGCCTTCTTATCATGAGACAGAATTAGTAATATTAATTCTATATTTACCAGCCGATGGTGTGAACCCATTTACACAGCCTTTAGCTTTTGTGTGCAAGCATGTGTCTGCGGGTGTGTGTTTCCACCAACCCATGAACTTGGCATATGTTGGTGGAGGGTTGATGCCAAGTACCTCACAACATGCCTGCACAGGCAGAGAACACGATGCCTTGTGTTTCCTCGCACACACACTCACATTTTCAGGAGTTTGGCTCCAACATGCTATGATCATTATCCAACAAGCTGTGTACACCACTGAAACAAACACACACACACTTGTGCACATTTATTTCACTAAACAGTTGCTCTACTTTCACAAGTGTTATTTCATACCTGTGTCTTATTCACTAACCACCCAAAATCCAGTTAAACCAGTCAAATAGCCCTACATTGTTAGTTATTCACAAAATAAATTTTGCCTAGCCCTAGTGTAATTAGCATGGCACTATTACAAACATATTGGCCCCTATCATACACCTTCCACCGCAACATGCCAAATATTAAAAATAAAAGGATTACACTGTAAAACTAAAAGATTATTATTGTGTACATAAAGATATGGTGGAATCCGGCTTGTCCCGTAGATGGTCTGCTTGCGCGTTTTAACCTCGCGCACAAGCTGATCCGTTTGCGCTCTGGAGAAGCGTTCATTTTTTCCGCTTGCAAATTCCACCATGTAAATAGCGAAACCGCCATGGCGCGAACGCAACTGGCTTTTAAAGGGAATGGGAGATGAGACTCTGATTGGTTTATTGGACGTTTGGCCAAAACAAACCCATTACTCATTAAGAGAATAGAAATAACCCTTTAAGACCATTTTTCCATCATTAAATCCCATCATTAAGTGGATTCGGACTCGTCCTAAGTGCACTTGCGCCTTGCGCTTTAGACCATGCGCTTAGATCATTAAAATAGGGCCCATTATATATCACTCAAAAATACTTAGGACTAAATTTAAGATTTATGTTTTTGAATTGCATAACATTTCCATCTTTTTGGATGTATTAAAAAAGAAATATTATTTTTGGTTTTAACATAATAAACGAAGAATTTCATTATATTATATTTAATACGTAAATATAAGTAATACGTAAATGAAACCGGTAAGAAATACGTAAATGAATATATCATATATGTCAGAATATATCAATATGTCAGTAATACGTAAATGAAACCGGTAAGAAACAGGAAAGATTTCTGCACTCAAAAAAGCTTTTTAATTATATGTATCTATTTGATTTTATTTAAATAATTTTAAAATCCATTTATTCAAATTGCTTATAATCAGCAATAATCTGGTAATTTTGAAAACAATTACATTTATTACGTTAAAAAGTATGAACATGGTTAAATATGGCTAGATGTAGAACAAGCAATATAAAATTAGTTAAAATGTATGAGACTGAAACAAATTGGACTATCTGGTGATAAATATTTGAACCTGGTTATTTAAAACGCATTTAGTTGTATTACAGAAATTATACTACCAGTTTCATTTATTTATGACTAACAAATATGCATTAAGGTTTTTTTTGGCTTGTTTATGTTAATACGATGTAATCCAAATAGGTAGAAATTGTATATGCAATTCAAATACGGGTCACACTTTATATTAGGTGTCTTTAATTACTTGCATCAAAAAATAATGTCTTTGTATAAAATAATGTGTTCATGTTGTATTGCAAAACATTTTTGCTGCTATTGAAGTGGGATACGGGCAAGGTTAGGCCAGGTTTGATATAGTTAAGTTTAATGGTGGGTTTAAAGGGAAGAGAAGAGTCAACAATGTAATTATAGATCTAATTACAGAGATTAATTACAGATGTAATTACATGCAGGTATTTTTTTTAAACAGAAGTACAATGTAAAAACATGTATGTACTCAAATAAGTGCATTGTATCAAATGATTAATTTAAATGTCAGTACACTGTTAATAGATATATGGTACCCAAATACATAAATCTTAAATATTTTTTAGTGTACTTTATATATTGTATTTATATACTTCATAATTTATATAATAATTATATTTTTGTAAATATTATATTTATTTGTATAATTACATTTCTATACATTTAATTAAAAAAAACATTTCTATACATTTTCAATTCAGGTGTTCAGGTCGCAGTGTTGGAGTGTTGCGCTACAGTAAAGTAAAATGTTATGAAATTCTGTTAACATTGTGTTTTGTGGGCCTGTATGTGATTTGTGCACTTCATTTAGTGAATCAGATGCTAAAACAATGCAGACAGCGTATCCATATAAATGTGAATCTGTGAAATCCCCATTCGGTGAAGTAATGTTTTGTCTTCCTCCATCCTCTTCCACTCCACCCCTATGAAACAGTCTTTAGGATTTCAGCCAGTGAAGCACAAAGCTTTTTCAGGAACTCAGGCTTGTCAAGGCAGCACAAACATCACACATCGATTGCCTTTGATGATTTGAAAGTGGTAAGAGCTCCACTGAAAGCCAGGAGGCCATCGGGAGAAAAAGAGGAACACGATACACCCCCTCCTCTAGCAACCAAACATGAAATTATAACCAGAAGCAACAGATGTCTAGTTAACTTGCTCCTAAGAGCCTCAAATAATATGGATTTAATGTGTATATAATATAATAATATAATATAATATAATATATGTGTCAAATCTGTTAATTGTGATTAATATTTATTTATATATATATATATACACACATATATTTATATATTATTTATATACTGTATGTATATGCATACACGCACATATAGACACATTTTATATATTTTTATGTTAGATGCGATTAATTGTGTTATAATATAATTATTTATTATTATAAAAAAAGGTTCCTGTTTGATCAGTTTCAACTTCAATTTTGAAACTTGTCAGACATTTATCAAGTTTTTGAATATATGCACCCTATATAGCTCAATAAAACTATTTGTTTTTATTGTACACATTACTTATTACATTCAAAAGAAATTCAAAGACATTTTTACATCAGTATTATATCACTTTATTTTCATATTCTTTCAAAAACGCCTGGTGCTCGTCATACTGGTACTGTTGTGCTTTAGTTAAAATCAGTCTATCCTAATTTGCGTCAGTCTATCCTGATCTGCAGAGAAATTATGTAAATTTATAGTAAGTCCAAATGCTTTTGTTCACTTTTAGCTCAAATTAAATGAAAAGTTAATAAGAAATATCTCTAAAGTACCTGAAGAACCCTACAAGTGTCGCCACAGTGTTGTTGTTTTTTTGTAAATAATAGTCTCATCGGTATAGTATAAAGAAATAAAATGTGCACATGAACTCTCTTCAATAAAGTGTCCTGTGTTTAGTCCTTTCTCCGAAATCCTTGTGCAGCATCAGAGTTCCTGTGGCGTACAAACTTTCAAGTTCAAAAAGAATGGCGTGCTTTTCATGTGTCTGTACACAACATCTGAGGCTCTCGGGTCTCGCACAAAACCCGATCTCCGCAGCGCCTCGAGAAGACCTGAAGAGCCGTCACCTTGCCGAAATCAAAATGGCGAGTCAAATGGATTTGTTGATTAGGCATTTGAAAGTGGCACAGATGAGGGCGGAGATAATTGCTAGGGAAGATCAAAGACAGCGTGGTGAGCCCAGAGACGTTAAGCCCCATGCTGGATTTATCTTTGAGATGCCAGAGCAGAACACCCCTCTAAAGGCTGTGCATATTTTTTGCAAGAAAGCACTTCCTCTGAACCGCTGCTGACTGTTAGGGCTCAAAGACATTTTCCGGAGCCATTTGATGCAAAGATATCGCTGAAATTATCTATATTTTTGTTCCACTTGCTTTAAGACTACATGAGACACAGCACTCCCCGTATAATTTCAATTCAAATATATTTATATCAATAAATCTTACTTGACAGCTGCATTTTAGCAAATAAAAAGGATTTCCTGTATTCTTAGTTAATAATCTTGCTTTATCTACATGAATGTGCACATAGGAATGAAAGCCGTTCATTGATTGTATTGAAGCAATAATTTGAGAATGCACATGCTTTACTATTGTCAATCCTCAACAAAGATGCTTGATGCAGAAGAACAATGAAATCACATTTAATAAACATCAGGAACAATGCATAGTGACACCAGCACAAATGTTAACACAAGACAAAGAACAGAAGATAACTGAGGGTGTAAATATACAGAATGATGAGGAACAGGTGACACTAATCAATGAATCAATGAGTAACTATGGCAACCAAGGAAACAGGATCTAAACACAGGACACTGAACACAAACTCTAAACTTTGATCTTTTTAACGGTTTTCAACATTGATAACGCCAATAAAAATTGTGTATATTATTATTTTATTTTAATTTAATTTAGTTTTTTGCATTGTTGCACATTTGTTCTTACACTATGATCTTAAACTAAGGCTTAAAGGGGAAGAAACTGTCATAGAAGTATACCAGTACCAGTATATTCAGGTAATTAAGAAAATAAATGTTAGTTTATTCATTTATTTTTGTTTGGAATGTTCGGTTTCAAAGTTGTTTACTAGGTGTTTATAGTGGTTTAGCTGCTTTGGGAGCAACACTGCAGACAGCCATATAAAAATAAAGTAAGTAGATAACTTCCTCTCTTTTGAAAAGATCCAGCCGTTACTGGTTCCAGCTAAAAGATGCACAGATTTCATAGAGGAGAGGTAAATCAGCTATGGCAATATGGATAAATGTTTAGATAATGTTGATCCTTTAATTGCAGCGCTGAAATAAGTGATGTTGGATTTAGTCACTTTGTAAATACTTATGTGAGATTGCGGAATATTGAAAGCTCTTGAGATAAATCATAAGATGAATGCAAATGATGCAGATTTCTAAGCCTCCTTTTCTTTCTCTCTCAGCCCAGTTTTCTTCCTTTACTCACTCATTTCTTTTGGCCCTCCTAAATAAATTCACACACATTTAATATCCTGTCAGTGAGGCTCTTAATTCTTTACAGAAAAATCACAATGTTGGTGGTGTAAACAAGGTCCAATATGCAACACCCACCAACATCATTTTTCTTATCTTGCATATGATTAGCCTTTTGTGAAAAAGAAGGTAGGTCTAAAATGAATTTACATACAAAAAGTTGTATTTACTTCTTTTATTTTAGCTTGCATTTTGGACCCTAATTTCTATGCTGAAGTGTCTCTGTATTGTGCATATTTATCAAAAACTTAATCAGTGATCATGCTTCTTTTGAAACTGCACAGGGAGCACAACCTGCCCAAAGCATCTCTTGTAATTACATTGTGGTTTAATGAATGATGTTATGGAAACAAATGTGTAATCAATGGGTTATCACATGGTTAAACTCTCACCTTGTTATTAATATATAATTACAAAGAACTTTACACACTGTGATTTGGTCTCAGGAAACAGACAATAGCTGATTCAATGCTCTTGTTTTCCTGTTGAACCCAGGAGATGGAACCACATTAAAGAGCTGGACCAAAATATTGCATTTTCTTCCAGAATGCTCTGAAGGAAAGACGGCCCATTTCCTGTAGAGAATGACTTAAAACAGTTTTCTGTAAATTGTATACTTTATTTACATGGTTTTAAGTGGTTAATGTTTTCTGTGATGGTATGGAAGTCAATTTCCATGACAATAAATCATTATTGTGAGATAAAAAGTCAAAATTGTAAAAAGATGAAATTGACAATGTGAAATTATGATATAAAAAGGTCTTAATTATTAGCCTGGTCCTACCAGACTCACGTACATTTCATTTGTACAGAGAGTCTGGCCACTCTCCATTGACAAGCGTTAACTTCCTTGAAGGCTGGTTCTCTGTTGAAGTTTAAAACTATTGCATCTGAGCCACTCTGAATCTGCCATAACCAATTGCTAATGTTTGGTCGTATCATATTTTTGAATTTTTATGTCATATGGTTTAGTGTAAATGTCAGTGTCATAATTACGATTTACTAAAGGATGATTGTTTTGACTTATGTGCCTAAAGAAATGTGTACAGAGAAATGGGAAATTATGGGAGAAGAGATGGAATGGAAGTTTTTCAGTTGAGGCTTATTTGAACTAAAAAAAAAAAGTATCAATCCAGCTCACCTGCTGTGTTGTTGGTTTGAGTGAAATAAACACAGCATGGAGATGCTATACAGTTGTAAGCTGTTAGAACTTTGCAATACTGAGCGAACTAAAAAACAACAATAATAAAGTAAATAAATCCTTAATCATGGCTTAGCCCTTTTTACAAGATGATTGATTCTTCTTCATTTTTCCAGTACATTGTCAACTAAACTCCAACAGACAGGTTTTATGGCCTACAGAGGAATTGTGCCCTAATAAGCAAGCCATCGGAACAGAACAAGACAGAAACAGAAGGACAGAGACGTAGGAATAGTCCTGCGGATAAACAACTTCTCTCCTCCATTCTGAGCGAACATCTGAGACAATGATGTGACTTTAGTCATGTCCTGAAGACAGATAACTCACCCTTAATCATAATTGGCAGAGAAACAGAAAACACAGGACCTCGAAGTATGAAATATTTATTATATTTAAATATATAACAGTAATATACAAACATATTTATAATATAAATAATTCAGAAAGATTTTTATGTGGCCAAAACTGTGCATAGGTAAATACTTTTTTTTACATTTTAGATGTCGTCAGTCGATCTATACTTTACCTTTCAGTATATACTACGAATGATAATCCCAGACAGCAACATAGTGTCGACCCAGATCCGGGCCACATCTGGCACATGTGGATTCTACGCTTACCAGATGTGGGCCGGATCTGGGCCGACACTATGTTGCTGTCTGGGATGAGATCAGGCTGCACATTTCACAGATTAATGAATTAAAAACTATCCTTGTGATGAATCTAGTGACATCAACTTTTTTTCCCCATACATTTCCGTTTGTCAGGGCAGAGATCCCAGGCTTGAAACCTTAAGCTGCTGTGTTTGCTGAACACAAATGGGAGGAAAAATCTCAGTTGAATCTCAAATTGGGTCTCGGCACCCAGTGAAATTTAATCTGTATTACATTATTTGAGTTTATCCCATCGAAAAAATGTATGTCGATGATAAAATGCTCCGTATTTCTACATCACTTTTTAAGCCGAGACAAAATAGCAGATTGTGTCGTTTTTCTACTGATTACAGCCGCTAGTCTAACAGTTCTCAAACTGCTCAACCGACAGCAGGCCAGACCCCATGACCGTTTTTCCTCATCCTCCATGAGAGGCTTTATCAGACTCATGTCATGAGGGATTTTTCCCACTAATCACTATAGTTAGAGTGAACCGCTGAGATGTGTACTTATACACACTTTCTTTTTCTAGAATCCTGGTGCTTTCAATTCCAGACCTTAGCTCTGCGCCGTACCACATATATTTTTCTGTCAAAAGCATTGGGATGGATTAGGGTAGGAAGACAACCGCTGAAATTAGAGTAACTGTCCCACTCCAGCATCATACGGCTTGTCATCGTTCCTCTAATGAGCTTCTGTCTTTCAGGAAGTAGGCATTATCCGTTAAAGCCACACTCTGCTCCACTTACCAGAATTCAGATAATTTCACATTTCATAAACAAAAAGCACCCATGTGGGGAGAGCGATGACAGCTCGGAGAGAGCCGTGGGACGCCCACACTGATTCAGCGAAATGATTGGTGCGATGTGTCATGCCACCTGCTGTGAGCCGTATGCGTCCCAACATCCCTAACCCGTCCATTTGGGCCTTTTAGCACTTGTGTGAATTAGTAAGCTGGGTGTTCAGGATGGGAGTAAGTGTGCTGGTCAACAGGAGTGAGTCACAGCTGCTTTGGGCCGCAGGGACAGAGGTTTTGTGTGGCCTTGCCTGTGGTCATCATTCTAGCTTTGGTCACTGAGTCAGAACCCTGCTGGATGGGGGAAAACACAATATATATACAGTGCTCAAAGTACGCACTGATATCGGCACTTCTAGATTGTAGCGTACCCTCACTTTTTCTTGCACTTCTCACTTGTTGCCGGTACTCTGAAGGACAACCCCCAAACCCCATTTTATGTTTAATACATACAAATATTTATGTTACTGTAAAATGTACATGGTCACACCAGGGGCGTAGCCAGAATTTTATTTTTGGGGGGGCCAATCTTAAAATGAGGGGGCAACTAATATATTTAAATATATAGGCCTATATATATATATATATATATATATATATATATATATATATATATATATATATATATATATATATATAGGCTATATATAAATATAGCCTAGGCTAGCGACATAGCTCGGCGATTATTATCTTTAACGTGAAGTAGCCTACGAGGGCGATTATAAAGTGTCAATCATGTCATCTTACTCAGCAAATATATAAAGAGTTTGGTTCCAAAATTAAATATATAGCCTATATATATATATGCTATATATAGGCTATATATATATATATATATATATATATATATATATATATATATATATATATATATATTAGTTCCCGCAAAAATCTGTATTGTAGGCTATCTGGTCGGTGTTAAAGTCATTTTTAATTTTTCGTAAAATGCGATATCCGTGGCAGTCAGCGCACCATTCCACGCTTTGTAACCCGTAACGGCGGCGCTTTGAAAAAACCCGGCATCCTAGTTTCCCTTCTACTTTGTAATCCACGAAATAATAATAATAATAATAATAATAGCCTAATAATAATAATTTTGACGGCACTGGTGACCCTATGGTGGTTTCTGCGGTGGGGGAGAAACGTAGCCATGATCGAAATCTAATAATTTAGGCTACTTGAGGAGATTAAGAAGATGAGGCACGCGGGAGGAGGACAAAATCTCGACTGTTGCTTGTTCTCACCATAGACTGTAAAAAAATGGTTCTCACACGACAGCATCAAACTTCTGTCACGCTGAAATTTTGACCCCAGGGGATCTTTTGAAAAACTTTCAATTGTTTTACTCAAAGTCAACGAAAAACCAAGCAGGACCAAGCCATTTTACAGCTGATCGCTGTAAAAAAAAGTTCAGGAGGTATTTCTTAGGGATGGTGATTTAATGTCGGCTATTTTTAGTCCAGTGCCTGTATAAGATTAGTATTGACCAAGTTCCGAGGCTGTCATATGTGGATCAACTTACTTTGTTGTGTATTTCAACAGTTAAAATATGAAAAATAATTTGTGTATTGATTCAATGGATTAATTGCATTTTGGAAAAAAAAAAGTGTCATGAATTTATTGCATTTTGAGGGGAAACTAATCCTTTATTATATTTTAGAATATTTGAAAATCAAATATGGATTTAAATGTTTTTTTTTTATTATTTTTATAACCTAAATATGCTATGTGAAAGTTTGAAACAAAAAATAGTGGTTTTCATCTTTCCACTCTCTTGGTAAAGAAAACACATTATTACTCAAATTAATCATAATGGATTTAAATGTGTGGTCATCATCACTGGTTGTGAAGGCGGTTCATCAATTGCAAACAAGTCATTGCCCATTGTGCCGATCTGAGTCGAAGTCTCACCGCTATTCCTGTGATGAAATATACGTTTCTGTCTCCTAGCCGCTTCACTCGCTGTCGTCTTGTAGTAAGCTGAAGCAAACTCAGATGTAGATGGCTTATTTTCTCCTTCTCGCTCATCTTTTCGTGCGTAATATTGCACTTTGCACGCTGCCATTCACCGCATGAACTCTCGATAATCTTCACGCGAAGATGACGGCATAGGTTACGCACAACACGTCAAATCAAGTTTGAAAACAGCCGCATTTTACCGCGCAGTATTTTGATTGGTCAATCTATCAATTAGACTAACACATCAACAATTTCTTATTTTTATTATTTTATTTTAAGCAATCAGAAATATGAGGGGGCCGGACATGTAAATGAGGGGGCCTAGGCCCACCCAGGCCCCCTCGTGGCTACGCCACAGGGTCACACTACCTGGGTTTCGCTCCCCAGCTCTGCGAAGCAAGAGAGCAGCCGATCAAGGATGGCCCGCATATGGGCCTATTAGCCAATCGTTCATTCAAGTGCTTTTAAACCATTCATTGAATCACTCACTCAAGCAATTCATTCAAAACAATGATTCATTTAGGAAAGAAAAAAGTCTCTGAGTAAATCATTGACTCAAGCAATGCGTTCAAAAGACTAATTCATTCCAGAAAGAAACAAGTCTTTATGAGTGAGTCACTGAATCACTCACTCAAGTGATTCGTTCAAAACACTGATTCATTCAGAAAGGAAACAAAGGAGGGCTGATAATATTGTCAAAAATGTAAGTTGCTCAGTCACTATTAACCTTTTTTTTTATTGAGCTGCTATATAAAATATCACTCTTGCAAATCATTGCGATCAAGCTGATGTTCTGAATATTAATGCGGGTGTGAAATTTCCTAATTATAAACAGTATGTTTTCATCAAAATGTCTGCATGATTACTTCCTCGCATTTAGACTTGCAGTGGCCACCACAGCTTCTAGTGCAGTGGAGTGTGTGGAAAATTGTGAGAAAATTAAGCACAAAATTAAATCTTGAGGAAGTGTCACGCAACAGGACAAAGCAATATTAAAACAATCCACTTTTTTACGCTAAAGGTAATTTAAAGCTTCTGGAACTCTGTTTATTTTATAGTATAATATAAATTCTAATATTATAATATATTATAATTTGTTATGATCAACAAATAGGACTATAGTTTGCTACTCCCACAGTTTGTTATGGACCCTTTCACAGACTGTGATGACGTGTTTCCTATTAACATAGTAAATCTAGCAAAGTTTTTTTTTTACATTTTTATTTAAAAAAATGTAATGTACATTATAAGACTGTACTTTGTGCTAATCTTGGCATTAAATTACAGTAAACTGGTTAACTCTGCTGCATGAGTGTGCCTAACACAACAGCTGAGGGAGTGATGGCAAATTTGACATTCTTCTCTCTTCTGACCTTTGTAATCAATATCTCTATATTTTTTGGAAAGTCATAGAAAAGCTAATGTGTTTTTTTGCTATTTGGGCAAATAAGAATGTAAAATTATATTTGTTGTAGTTTCTGTTCACCCCTATAGAAATTACCCAACTATGACTATAGTCCATTGGAGAACTCTAAACTGGAAGCTTATGGAAATACATTGGCAGAAGACATGTAGAGTCCATTATCGTCATAATGTCTCTTTTTCGACTTGCTTTGTTCGAACATTTTCATCTGTAATTTCATTGACGAGATTAACTTGGATGGTGTCTAGGGTTAATCATTTATGGTAGATATTGGTCCAGGAACACATATACCACTTAAATCACAAATATTTCCATCACCCTGGTTTCTATTTGCTTCCTCCTGGTAGCTTCTCCTCCACTGATGCAATCTAATGGCAACAGATCTTGTACCATTGGTTAAAGAGTAGACCATTTTATGCTGTCGGGAAAGACTTAGTTTGTGCTTTTGATTGAGGTTTCCTGATTTAGCATCAAGTCAAAACAACTGGAAAAACTAGCTGAGAAGTTCTTGATGAGGCCATCTCTCTGCTACAGTGAATTAGCACTTAACCACATGATCAGGATCTTTTCCCTTGTTTCTTCTTATACTGTTGTTCTTCTTTATTTATTTAAAAAACAGCTGCCTAAGCTTGGATGTCTGACATTTTAAAGTTAAAGAGGAGCAGATGTTTAGTACCCTTCAACCTCCCCCCACCAGACCTACACCATTACCAGCAATATATTAATTAAAACCAGTGCACTTACTCTTCTGTGTGCCTGTGTTTGTGTGTGTGTGTGTGTGTGTGTGTGTGTGTGTGTGTGTGTGTGTGTGTGTGTGTGTGTGTGTGTGTGTGTGTGTGTGTGTAGTATTGAATTTAGGGAGACATCAGAGACTCAACAGAATGACTGGAAAACCCACATCAGGTTTCCTCAGCTTTTCTCCATACCTCTTCTGGGACACAGATCCCACCCCATCCCCTCGCTCTGCTTCTCATTCAGTCTACAGCTCTCTCCTTGCAATAATGAAAAATTGACCTGCTAAGAGCATCTAATCACAACGCTCTCCCCAGAGGTCTCTCTCCATTACAGTCAATTTATGTATCTCACAATAGCAGTAGCAGACCAGTGCAATGTTTCTAAAGACAGTAATGAAGATCCATTAGATGATAGGTATATGTTTTGAGGAGAAAGAGTAGAAGACACCTATGGAGCATTAATACACTGCTGTTTTATTCAAGTTCACCAACAATTCTCTAAGGCCACCTTGCTAATCACTGAAATGGTAATACTGAGAAACGCAAATGGCCATACAGTACTAGCCACTATTAATTCAAAATATTACACATACAGCATGGAGTAACATCGCATTCCAAACAAATTATCAATTTTATTACTTTCCAAATTGATAAATAAATAAACACATTTAAAACACATTTAAAACATTTAATAATAAATAATAAATTGATGTGGGAAAAAAAGAAAATGCTATTTTAATTAGTTATTAATACTGTATATATATTTATATATTAAAATACATCTATTTATTTGTCATTTTGGAAATGGGATTTATTTATATACGATTTAAATAAATAGTTTTATGTCTATTTATTTGCCATTTTGAGAAGTGATTTATCAATTTATATTTTTAAATTAATATACATTTAAAAATATGGTACACTCTCAGAAAAAAGGTGCAAAAGCTGTCACTGAGGCGGTACCCTTTCAAAAGGTACACCTTTGTACCTAAAAGGTCCATATTAATACTTTAAAGGTACACATTTTTTATTTATGAATTGATCATTGGTTCTTATTTTTAGGTGGGGCCCATTGTTCTCCATATTCCATTGCCTGATGCTGATGTTTATCTATAAGAAAAAAATGGCATCCATTAGTAGAAATATAGAGGTTCAGTTGTCAACAAAAGAGCATAATTGTGGAGGATAAACAACATGCTTAAGCTAGTTTTGACATATAGTTTCTAGAACATTTTTTGGTTGGTTTCTGGTTGGGCATTAAGTGGTCCAAGCTGGTCATTTGCTAGGTGACGAGTTGCACTTTTTGAAATTTTAAGCCAATATTGGTGTGTTTCTGACACACAATCTGTCCCATATAGTGGAAGTTATGCTGCCCTCCAAATTCTAAGGCAGCATTGCATGCTTCTTAGCAAGGATTTTGTTGTTGTTGTTGTTGTTGTTGTTGTTCATCTTGAATATTCCAAGCCGTATTGAACGCAGCATAATGCCGAGATAATAAGCATGTATATGTTAATTTTATGTTCTAAAACACCTACATGTTTGTAGCATTTGACCTACATTCCTGCTCAAAGCCAGGCATAACAATCTAAAAAGCTTGTCATGTGTTGAATTCCTATTTTTGTGATTAAATATAAATCTCTTTGAAGTTCTATGAAACCTAAATCACCATAAAAGTGCTCTCTGCTTCATAATTTCCTTTCATTTGTTTGTTGTAATCTAATTTTACCACCCTGCCACTGCTTCTCTGGTTTTGTCTTACAGTTTTTCTCAATCGCTTTGGCTCAATTCTCGAATTATTATTTTTTTCTCGAAACAATGTTCAAAATCTCTGAGCAGTTAGTTTCTTATTCACATCAGATTTGAATGTCTTATTGATTTAAGTAAATTGCATGTGTTTTGGCACGTGTGAAAAAAAGAACAATTTGCACAATAAATAATGCAAATGGCTTGTTGAGTGATGAGTTGATTCTCAGTGAAATTGTCAATCTCTTCACAACTTCTAAACATCATGCGAGCCTTCACAAGGCAAAATCCATTCAGTTATTAAAATCTGTCAGACATGCATGTTTATTCCATAAATACCTATGGCATGGAATGTTTGTAATGTCTGACATTGTAATGAAATAGGAATCACGATCGTACCAATCAACCAATCAAGTATGGAAGCATACAGTATAGGCTATATGGAGTTTACCCACCCTAAACAACAGCAGCAGTTTATTTTTATAGAAATGTGTTACATGTAAATTGAAAATTCACAGTTGCTTGTTGTGGAGGAGCAATAGGAGGATATGTAAGAATGTTTGGTGTTAGGGGAAGATATAAGAGTATGTAAAAATGAACAAGCAAATGTGAATTTTTAGTACATGTAACACATATCTACAAAAAAAAAAGTGCTGTATAAATAAAAGTGTTCAGTCGCACTTTATATAAGGTGTCTTCTATGTACTTCTATGTACTTCTATGTACTAACATTTAAAATAATTCTTTGATACAATGCACTTATTGTGCAAGACCCTTCCCTTACCCCTTAAACCACCCATAAACCTTCCCATACCACTAAACCATATCCCAACCTTACCCGTATCCCTCAATAGCAGCAAAAGTGATTTGCAATACAATATAAACACAATAAGTACACTGTACTTATTTTTCAATGCAAGTACATAGTAGTTAAGGACACCTATAAAGTGTGAACAAATGTCAATTTTCTTTTTGTGTATGACAGTATTGACTATAGTATTTTTTTTTTCACCTACTGCTGAAATCTGTATCTAAAAAGCTTACTAGACAAAATTACATTATTGCATTGTGTTGAAGAAAATGTCAACTAAGAAGTAGAAAACATTTTGACCAGTGTGGCTCACATGATGACAAAAACCCTTTTTATTTTGGTGGCATTGGCCAATTTACTGACACATTAACTAGGTTTAGAACTCAATGTTTTGAGTGAGTTTTTCAGACATGCATTAGAGTTCTGATGTTCCAGCAAACAGTTGTAACATTTGCACTCACAGTTTAGAGAATGATAAGACTGTTTCGAAAAATGTGCCAAAGCGGTTGAGGAAAAACTGTAAAATACATGCTCAAATCAGATTTGGTGAAAAAATCCAGAGGTTCTTTGTAGCTGTATCAGCTGTATGATTTTTCAGGACTTTAACCCTCCGCCCTTGTTCTATATGTGAAAAGCAAACGTTTTCTCTGTGCTATCTTGCGGCACTCCCACGTTTTCCTTTTTTTATTTAATCTTGCATCAGGCCACAGGAAACTTGGCACATCTCTCTTAGTTCCACCCATCTCTGACTAAAAAAAAACCTCTTGCTGATGTCGAAAAGAAGAAATGCCTCTTGATTTTTCAAACAAGGGGAAAATTTTATGTTGCGTGACTAACATGCAGCTAAATTAAAGTCATTGCTTTTGTCCCGAAATAAAAGCATATATCTGTGCTTGATTTCAGTTGTTTAAGCCTTTCAAAATCTGGAAGACAAAAATGTGGGCAAGCGAACCTGGAAAAAATAGTTTGATTGCTGTTCTGCCAAGAACTCTTTCTCCATTCCAGCCCATCCAAGACAAAAATGTCTGCAGTAAAACATGGTTGTGGAACACTCTACTCATCTCTGCCATCAGACAGCAGCCAGAAATACTGAAGCGAGGACACTGTAAGAACATGCGTCGCCGTGTTGTGCTGGAATGTAATTAAGTGGAAATTCAGTGACCTGAGGGTTGGCAACGGAGGAAGAGGGCCGTACACGTACCCCATTTTCTCTCCCCCATGGGGTCCTGTGTGCTCTGCTTTTAGCAGGAAAACATCTCGCCTGTCTCATCTCTCCATTTGCCCCGGGAGTGCACTCAACATGTCTGCCTGTGACTGCGTCTCAACCCCAGATTCTTTCACAGTTCAGTGTCACCGCCTTGATTGTGAAGGTGGAGGGTTAATCTACCGAAAGGACTTTTTTCTTCCCTCTGACCTAGATGTGATTTTTTTTTTTTTTTTTTATGTAAACAGTGTGTTCTTTTGTCTGAGTCTGATACTTCTGTGTAGCTTATTATCTTTGTTATGAAACCTGCTGCCTACCTAGGTGGCATTTTAAGGCATCATATGTGCATTTCTGATGCTAAGTTATGCTGAGGTTTTAAGACATTCCATTTTGACCAACCCAGCTAACAGAGAGCGTTCTGAGAACTTTGACTAACATTCTGGCAAGGTCCTCTCAGAGTTCTGAACTAACGTTTTTCCAGTAACATTAAATTAAAGTGGTTTTTAATAATGTTCTCAAAACGTTAACAAAAACGTTATTTATACATTGTTCATGGAATTATCTCCTGAAAAAAGTATAATTGGACATTTGTTTAAGGTTATTTAAATGTTACTTCTTGTTTCAGAATGTTCAGAGAACATTCAAAAGTAACATTCCCATAAAGCAAGAAAATATTTTCAGAAACATTTTTTTTAGAAAATGGAGAGATCATTCATTAATAACAACTCGGAGAACATTTAGTAATGACATTTTAAAAACAATGGGAACGTTGGTAAAGCATTCTTAGAACATATTTTTGTTATTTGGTAAGGCAGAATTATCTTTAACATCTTTAATCTTTAACTTTTTTAATGTTATTTTTTTATTATTTGCACTAAATTAAAATAATAAAAAGTTGTATATATATATATATATACAGTAAAAACAATATATAAATAAAATATGATGTAATGAGGTCAGTGGATTTTTTTATCTCATGTAATTTTTAACATTAACTTAACATGTTAAATTGACAGCCATAAAAAAATGTATAATTTCATGTTTTTATGAGGTTAATAGGTTTTTTTGGTTAATTTTCATAATTAATTAAACTAACTTACCATGCTAAATTAACAGCCTTATAAAAACTGGAAACTATTTTATGTTGGTTAGAGGTCAGTGGATTTTTTCTTAAATTATTCTTAAGCTTTTGCTTTGATACTAAAATGACACCTGAAAAAAGTCTTGATTTTTGTGGATAAATCCAACTGCATCTTTTAGCATCATAAATATTCTTGGTCTCGGCTTGACTCAGTTTCTCAGGTTTTTGGGGGTTGTATTTTTTGTTACTGTGTGTAATGGTTGCCAATCAATCTATCAGCCCACACATATTACACTGTTTATAGTGTGTAAATATCATCCCTTATGAATTGTTTACAAATGTTTATGACAGTTGCGTAACAGCAAATGGAGGCATGATTACATGAAACATGACTTGTTTCATAGAGTTTATAATAGCAGAGATGGGAATGGCCTATTCTTTCATGAAGAACTACATGTGTTCAATATTGGTTTTTCTTACCTATGTGGTAAAGCCTTGCATCTGCATTGGGTTTTTGTACTTTCCCAAGAGTGACAAATATGAGGTTATGTTGTTACCCAAGGCAGCAATAACGCTGAGATATCATGGAGAGATTGAGAAAAATATGGCTTTAATTATTTTCCATTAACCCTGGTTTATTTCGCAGCTAATTGAATGCAGACTCAGAAATAGAACACGCTGTAGGCTAAACTAAAGCCTCGCTATATCTCCTCAACACAAAGAATTCAATGCGCTCACTGTGTTGTCCCAGCGTTCAGACAAGGCCAAGAAAATGCAACAAACCGCTTCTGCTTTTTCATGTCTTGCATCAATGAAAACCAAATATGTGGCAATTATTTCATAATGTAAAATGTGCAAGAGTGAAGTATGCTATGTCAAAAAAAATTAGGCTGTATTTCAAAAAGGCTGAACTAGAGTATACTTACTATTTTAAGGCAACATCACACTATCATTGAAAACAGTATTTATATAAATATATTATGATAGTACATAAGGGCTGTCCATATTAATGTGTTAACGCATGCGATTAAATCAAAATCCTTAATGTGTTAAAATAATTGAACGCAAGTAACGCAAATAAATTAATGAAGCACAAAACGGTGTGATTAATAATGTAAATCATTTCAATATATTCAGTATATATATATATATATATATATATATATATATATATATATATATACACACAGACTGTATATAATCACAATACATGAAGTATAATAATACATGAAGTATATATATATATATATAAATTGTCGTTTGGGTTCCTTGCCACTGTCACCTTTTGGCTTGTTTAGTTGGGGACACTTAATATTTGGCCAAATTATTGATTTGGCTGTACTGCGAATATGGAGGAGAACTGAACTGAGCTGGACAATGACATCACTTTTTTTTTCCCAGAGCTGCTTATAGCTGAATTGAACTCATTCCATAATTGATAAACTTTACACAATTATTGACCGGAACTGAATCAACACTGAACTTTTTGTATCATTGAATCATTATTTTCCTGTTTATCCATGTAAAGCTGCGTTGATACAATGTCTATTGTATAAAACGCTATACTTGACTTGACTAGATTCCACAAGATTTATTCTCGTTTATCAGCAGTATTTTGAAGTTTCTGGAGCAAAAACAAAGTTTGCGGTTTTTGCAGTCTGTAAGTAACTGATAAGCATACCACACACTAGTCTAGTATTACCCATCACACATACTACAACACCTCCTACAGTGCTTCTGCACCTTGAATATACTCCTCTTTCTACCAACATTGTGAAAAGAGAGATTTACACTTGTGTTTGTCAGTAAATAAATGAGATAAATATAAAAGTAACACTTTTGTTATTTGAAATAGTAATTTAAGGCTTTACTTTTCTCATGTCCAGTACTTAATTCTTTTTTTTTTTTTTTTTTATGTATTTTACGTATACGACATTGGACACATTCTGCTCCACCCTCTGCCCCTTAAAAGGCAGCAAATAAACACACACAGATGAGGCTCAATCTGCCAGGCTTTGCTTATAGAGTCAATTATTCAGACTGAAAGGTCTGACACGGTGGCACACGCCTTCCCTTTTGTTTTTTCCTGCACGCAACACGAGACAAGTAGGGTATTTTTATCCAGCTTTGGATCTTTCCTCTGGAGCAGATGAGGCTCCATTTATAATTCATACACAGCCTGCAGATGAAACAGAATCATCCCTATTTTTGAGGTCACACAATGTTCCTCCATGCGTATTGTTGCAGAGGAGAAATCAAGACCTCGACTGACTATATACCAGGGACAGTTTGAGGTCCAGTTCAGTTCTGGCCAATGTCGATTATTCGTTTGTGTTTGGCTTTCTTGTTTTGTTTCCACCTGAATACTTTGCTTTCGTCTGTGGATTTGCGGCACTGGTGCAGATAAAGTTTGGAGACACTGAAGACATGTGAAAGAACGTCAGTATATATTTGATGCTCCTGTCTCACAACTCAGCAGGGGTTCTGTCTATCTTCACATTCTCATCTCCTTCACACTCTCAAGATAAATGACGCCCAGTTCCTCTCAGGGTGACATAAATCAACTTGAAGAAAGCACTCTGGGAGCTGGACGTGGTGCTCACTCTTTACATGAGACTTCCTCCTGACAATTGGTACTGCTACAATAGGACATGTTGAATACATTGTACTTTTATTCGGTTTGAAAGCTGTAAGAGAGCTTAAATGTGTTTGCTGTTTAGAATGCAGACAGTGTAAATTATACAACAACTTTGGGGGGATGAACTTTTTTAAAGAATGCCTTTATAATAAAAAAAAATATATTTCATTTTATGTATTTTCGACAATACAAACACTCCAAGGATTCCTGCTCTAGAGGTCAAATAAATTCTAAGATAAAAAAAAGAATAATAATAATAATAAGCGCAAACAATGCAATAACTCAAAGCGTTTGTATTGTTATATAAACAAAGCTGTTGTAATGCATTTGCATCATTATATATCTCATATAATGCAGAAAAGTTTAAGGACGATACCCATTCAAACACTCTTTCATTGCAAGATTTTTGTCATTACATTCATAACTGAAATGTAGTTGTCTCATTCACTCTCCAGTCTTTCCATAAGCTCACACACACATGCATAAAAAAGTTGTAGCCTTGGAAAGAAAAGTAGTCGGAGGATGGTTTTTAATTGAGGAGCCACATGGGAACTCACACACTCTCAGATCCTGTTTAACTAGGTCAGCGCAGAAATGCCATCTGTGGAGATTTCAGTTTGCATATAGACGAGTCGTGTCCCATCACACTTCTGCTGTCACGAAGTATACAGAGCTTTACGTAACTGCGCAGGCTATGACCTGTTAAGCAGAAAATGATTGTGGTCCAGTGAATTTACAAGGCAGAATTCATATAATTCATATTGCTGTCTGAGGTTTTCTCCGCATTTTGAGCGTGCCGTGCCGTCGTCACGACGTCTTCGCAAATCCCCGCCAGAGCTGTTGCAGCAGTCAGTGTTTATCTGGGCTTATTTTTGTGGCCTCCAAACCTAAGTATGCAAACAGCAAGTAGTCTGAATCCGTCAGCCATGAAATTACCAGCCTTCCTCATGTAGCTTACTCAGCAGCTAACTGAAAAGTGGGCGCTGTAATATAAATGCTTCATTTTAAAGCCAGGCTGCCGTGGTCACTGTTGCGATAGATATTGTGTGAGCTGCCAGCCAGGCTTAATGAAAAATGAATGACAGTATGATCGAATAACATGGCCTCAAACTGTATCATTATTAATATAGAGCAAGATGCGGTTGAATCTTTCAAAGCAGCTTTGCTCAAAAAGCACTATAATACAGAAACAAACAATTTAAGAATGGAATCACTTTCAAATCATAAGTTTGAATTTGAATGGGATCTTCACAGGATGTTGAAATGGAATTTAAATAAGAATGACTAAGGGGAATTAAAAAATTCACGCAGCAAAGAAATTGCATTAGTCTAAGACAAATTTTATATTAAAACAAAAAATTTCTTACGTTGTTAATTTTAACTTCTGTACTGTCAAAACAGTACCATCAAAAATGGTACAGGTTACATCGTTACGGCAGTAGTTTAGTGGCAAGTGACAGGTGACTATATGAGTGAGTCATTGAACTATTCATTCATTCAACTGATTTGTTAGTTGGATGAACACTGGAATGAATTAAGTTATCCGAATATACACATTTCCCTTCTATATAACAGTATGTGAAACGAGTACTTTGTTCGAATTGGCAGTATTCATAAAACAGTGGACAAAAAAAAAATACCTGTATGATCTACTACCTTTTTAACGGTCACAAAGCCACTGAATCATTCACTCACCTGATTCAAAAATCCAATCCATTTAGTAAACGGAAACGGCACTTTGTTGATGGACTCAGTCTTCTCATCTTTTGTTTTGGTCATCGTTCTGAATCCGATCTGGACAAAGCCTTTCACAGAAATGCGATTTTCTCAGCTTTTTGTTCAAAATGTTGCTTTTTTTTTTAAACTTACCCACATTCAAGTGTGTCAAGAATTCATGAAGTTCGATTTTCTTTTTTTAAAGCAGAGGCTGTGTTCTTTCTTTGGATATATTGTATGTTCAGATGTTCATGCATCAAAATATTCTAGGGGTCATGCATAATAAAAAAATAAAAGATAAGCATACTTATCTGGCTGGCTGGCAACTTAAAAAACTGGCAAATTGTTACAACCAATATCACACTCTCATTTATGCTGTTGGTCTAAATATTATGAAGGCTGTTTATTGTTCATTTATATATATATATCATGTATGTCAGTATCAAATCCAAATTAAATTCTGCTTCCTGTATTCTATTGTAATTTCTTGCTCAGTTTAAATCAGAGGTACACTATATGCCAGTACGATATACATGCACACACTGACCCACACAAGAGATAGCTTCACCCCATTATGGCCAGAGCTGGAAGCCTGCCAGCAGAGTGCTGCTTTTCAATCTTCATCCTCCATCTCCTTCGTGATAGACAAGGAGGGCTGCTGACCCCCCTGCCCCACTTTGGAGGATGATGGGATCTGGGAGAAGTGTTCCCCTCCCCCTCCACAGCTCATGCATCACGCTTCCCCAGCAAGGCCCCATTCTGCATAATCGCAAGAAGCCCTTTGATTTGATGGGTCCGTGTAGCCACGCTTGGTGCTTTAGACAGGGATGAAATCTGATCCAAGTCAACGACATCCCCATCCCACCAATAGTCCCCTCTGGGTTGCCCTGTTTAAACATGCAAAATGGGCTTCGTCCTGCCAAATGGCCTGTCACACAAATGTCTGCCTGTGTTTGTATTTTCATATCATTAATTCTGGGAGTGTGCAACATTTGTTTGTTTAAGAGGCCGGTTCCCTCAGGGTGGGATAGCTGTCCTCAAATAGGACCAAATGTTTTAGGGTCAGAGAATTTTTTTTTTTATAATGTGTGAAAAACTGGTATGTGTATTTTGGAAATAAATGTCTCAAAGGAAGAAAAAATACAATTTAGCCAAAAGCATTATCTCATGATAGTCTTGTATACCACCACACATTCATTTAAATGCAGTACATGGCCAAAAATAGACGCTTACATATAGAACGTTCATAGAACATTCTTTTAACGTTACTATGGTTGATAAACATTCTCAAAATGTTAGCATGAAAACATTCATATTTTGTTAGAGTAAAGGCCCGTTCACACCAAGCACGATAACTATAAAGATAACGATAAAGATAACTATATATGCGTCCACACCAACGACCGATAACGGTCTTTTTATTCTAAGCACGCGCGCGCCCGGATGATCCAGATCCATTTTAAATGCGCGAGACCTTTAAATTAGAATGGATTCTGATTGGCTGTCAGTGTTTTATCGTTCGACAGCTGGAAAAAAAATCGTTCTGAAAGTGATCCCAACGATATCGTTCCTCATATCTTTATCGTTATAGTTGTGGTGTGAACTCTGCTATTCTTTAATATGGAGAACGATTTTTAGAATTATATCTTTATCGTTATCTTTATAGTTATCGTCCTTGGTGTGGACGGGCCTGAATGTTCTTTAACAGTTTGACCTTTCCACAGTTAATCATCTATGATTAAAATGTCAATGTACTAAAAACGGAAATGGTGTGAAAACAATCCCTGGTCACAAGCTGTATTACGCATGCCAGGCCAGTAGGTGGCAATGTCACTTTGTAAACAAAACTTGACTATTATACTGTTTCTATGACTTTTTTTCTATTAAGGTATGGAAAGGTTGTTTTCCAAGCATTCTTTGAATGTTCAAAATATTCCAGTTTTAATAATTTTTTTCCCCTTGGTTTTACAAACATTCTGGAAAATATTAGCAGAACATTCTCATTGCTCAAACCATTACAGCTGCCAACTACAGGAAAAAAAATGCTTTCATTGGGTGAAAATTTCTCCATTGTTTTCTCTTGCCAGTTCTACTGGCTTAGGGAAGAAGACATCTAGAAAATACATCTAGGTGATGACTTTATAATAGTCAGATATTTTGTGATATTTAATTTAGGTTACTGATTACCTCCTTAGTAAGTACTTAGTAATTTTACCGGAATACATTTGAAAGCAACCCTCCCCTTTCTGTTTGTGATTCATGTTGAGATAAAACGGGCAATTATCAAATAGCCAAACAATATTGACATTTCCAACACTCTCCAATTAGTATGCAATATTTTTACTGCATATTGTGAAGAGACATGTGGATGTAATGGAGGAGGTGTGACAAAAGGCCTCTAGCTAAGAAATCTCTTAACTATTGATTGGCTACTGTGACCTAGTGTGATTCAGTAGTGTGTTTCCCTACTGTACACTGTAAAAAATTTGTAACACTCCCAAATCAAAAATTTTAATAGACCGATAACATCTAAATTTTTCAATTGGCCCAAGTGAAAATCTGTACATTTAATTTTAGAATTTACAGAATTTCACTTGGGCCAATTGAAAAATTTAGATGTTATCGGTCTATTGAAATTTTTGATTTGGGAGTGTTACAAATTTTTTACAGTGTACAATGTTATGCATCATTTCTTACGATTAAAGCGTCTGCTAAATAATTAAATACAAATTGGAGCTTACTGTAAAGTATTTTAAACAATGAGGTAAGAGAAAAAAAGTAAAGATAGCTTTTTTTTTTACATCTACAAATGCATGCAACACCTTCTTTCATTTCACAGCCATTTCTCATGCTTTTCAATGGGCAGCGTCGCACCACCTCGTCCAGATCGGCCTATGACGGACTTTGAGGTGATCTTTGAAGTGCAATTAGCAATTAGATCAGAGAGGGGAGAGTGTCACAGCATTTCAGCCTCAGAGGAAAAAAAAATAAAAAAAAATAAAATAAAATAAAAGGTCTGGTTTTCAAAGGATTAAATATAGCCCTAAACAGGTGTTCCCGAGACTGGGGCCTCTTGATGTATTGGCGTCTCTGGCTCTGGCGGGGTTGAGAGGATAAGACTCCCCTGCTTGCTGCTCGAGTGAGAAAACAACCCCAAAAGACTGGAATGTTGAGCCCCACTGTGCCTAATTGATTGGAATTCTGTTGACCATGTGTGTCTACACTGGGCCGGCTGAAATAAGCCGTGTTAAATCACATTCCAGGGGCTGTGTCAGCCCTAGGCTTTGTACAGGCTATAGCATCTGGAAACGAGCATTCCCAATGCTCGAGATGAGACTCCGTTTAAAAGATTCGGCTGGCGTAAAGGTGGATTGCCTCAGCTGAATTGGTGATGTCAAAGAACACAAGAGACTACCGGTGAACTATTCATGTTGCCAGGGTAAATAGGCTGCTCATGTCGAGAGTGTCAACATGTTTTTGTTTGAAAAACCCACTGGAAATTTTGTCATTGACAAAACTGAAAAGATTTGTTATTCTTTGGAGATACAGACTCAGTCCATTCCTCTTTGTATTCAGTTGTATAATAAGTCTTTAGTAAAATGTATAAATAATATAGTAAAATATAGCTTTAAGATGTAAACATTTAATCAACAATCACATTGAATTTGATAGTTGGATAGATGATGGATGGATGGATAGATAGATAGATAGATAGATAGATAGATAGATAGATAGATAGATAGATAGATAGATAGATAGATAGATAGATAGATAGATAGATAGATAGATAGATAGATAGATAGATAGATAGATAGATAGATAGATAGATAGATAGTTAGATAGATAGATAGATAGATAGATAGATAGATAGATAGATAGATAGATAGATAGATAGATAGATAGATAGATAGATAGATATTTAATATCAATACATCTTCCACAACGACTCTGCTCAAGGATATAGTAGATGTGTTGTAAAATCTTACAGTTGCACCTTGGTTAGATCAGCCTACTGCTAAACGTGTTCTTTATTCCAACAAACATGTTGTAGAGGGGATGGAAGTTGTTTGTGATAGTTAATAGGTCTTCTGTAATAATAAATTGCATATTCACATATAATCGAATAAATACAGTATGCATGATGCCCATTTGAAATTGAGCATCACTATCAAATATAAAACATTTGAAGTGAAGAGGTCATGGCATCAGTTTTCCAAATGTGCACATTTAGCCATGATAGATTTTTTCAGGATTCTTTGATGAATAGAAAGATCAAAATAATTTATTTGCAATGTTTTGTAGCATTATAAATGTCTTTATTATCACTTTTGATCAATTGAAAGTGTCCTTGCTGAGTAAAATGATTAATTTCTTGAAAAAAATTAAAATAATTCCTGCTGGGTTTAAGTCCAAATGATTTATAAAAATAAAAACAGTATGTGACAAAAACGTATGTCCAAATTGACAGTATTCATAAAAGATTAGGTAAAAAGTACCCGTATGGCCTACCTCTTCTGGCGAGAATCTGAAGTGTGCAAACAATGGACACTTTAGTTTCCCATGAGGCCACTGGAGAGGATTTGTGAATGAAAGTGAAGCGACACAACTGACTCTGGTAGGTCTCATTAAAATGACAACATGTCACCTATCTATTTAATCTCATAAGAAAAGTCACAATCTAAATAGTTCTGTTTACCAAATCAGATTTGTTTAGAATCAAAATCTTTTTCTGAAAGAAAATCACCTATGTAATTCAGTTTACTACACCATGTTTACCAAATGTGCTATTTGCTCTGCCAATCAAATTTGAGAACCGGAATTAACTGTATAATAAAATCATGTATCCGGGTCAGTGAAAAAAAAAAAAAGCAAAAATAACATTAATTAAACATTACAATTGATGTCAATTGCTCTGTACAGACAATATAAGCTAAACAGAAGTGAGAAATCTGCTGTTTCATCGACATGTCTCTCTCACAGCAAAATATACTCACACTCCCCTCCCCCATCCTGTCTGCGGTCACAGACCGTGAATTTTTTTTAAGTTGTCATGGGAAAATAATTCACTATTCAAAGGTGTAGCCTTTGTTCCCTGTCAGTCTTGTACCAGCAGCCTTTGCATTTAGGTAACGTTACATAAACAAGCTTCCCAGTTCATTTCTGGCCACGATCATAAAAGTAGGTCAGTGATAATCTCGTGCTGTTATGTCACAACATATTTCCTGTGGCCATGATAATGCTAGTTGAAGCCAAGAATATATCACAGAAACATTGTTTATTGATGCATACAGTTCCTTTATTTGGTAGCGTCCTGTCGTATTTCAAAATGATGCAATGCACTTTTGTGAAACTTCAAGGTCGATGCTAGAATCGCAGGCATTTGTACCCATAACAGAGCTGAATATTTGAACTGTCACATAGGGTTTGAGAAACGTCCCGCCTGTTTTATCTGCAAATTATGGCCACTATAAAGTAACTGATCTTGCACCCTGAGGCAATTCACCCGCTACTAGATTATTGGACCAGTCAAAATGATACCACATGTAAAATGTGAAGGTCAGGAAGTAAGTCAGCTTGCTGAAACAAAAGCTTCATACTTTTCCTGTTTCGTCTCATTTTTGTATTTTTTTAATCCATACCTGTTCCTTAAACAAAGGTGTTATTCTTTTAGTAGATAGCTGGTCTGAGAGCACCAGAGTAATATAAAACCAATGATGATGTCAGCTTGTTATTGACTTTCCAAGTCTGAATGACTGAGCAAAGGAGTGGGGGTGGGGTGGAATCTATTGCAGGCAATGCCCAGCCAGGCAAAAATGAGTTGACAAGCCAGTGTGGGGGATGGGTGGGATTCTGCAGAGTCTCACAGCCCC
Organism: Scardinius erythrophthalmus; assembly: GCF_964197995.2. NCBI lineage: Eukaryota > Metazoa > Chordata > Actinopteri > Cypriniformes > Leuciscidae > Scardinius > Scardinius erythrophthalmus. The sequence goes on along the minus strand of NC_138245.1, from coordinate 16,083,656 downwards.
AGACATCATCTCTAACTGTAGCTGCGCTGCTTTCTCTAGTTTACGGCGCGCTCGCCCCATTTTTCTGATGTAAACCGAATTAGGACAGCAAGGAGGGGCCGCCATTGCAGTCGGCAGAGGAATACATTTGCATTTTCAATGACGGAAGTACGTTTTGACTTCCAGAATATGCATTGTTTGAATTCTGAAGGGGATCTTAATGAAAGTAGGGGGTAAAGAGGCAAAATCTGGATTTAAAAAGTGCAGAATTATGCAAGGGTTTTCAACAGGAAATACTCTGTGTCTGCCAAAACCGCAGGCCTGCCTGAGACAGTATAAATAACAGGAGGGAAGGGGTGGGGAAGATTTTACATTTGTGCCCAGCCCCCACCACGCCACACGCATACGCTAATGGTGCTCTTTAAAATATTACACACACCAGCCATTATGAGTAACTTATGGCTGATGGGGGTGTAATTCTTTCTGTAATATTAATGCGATATATCTCGGAAATGGTACATGTGAGTGTTTGAGTGGATTTTTTTTTATGACGCTGTATTTGTGTTACTGCCATTTTGGGGGTGAAATGACTGCAGCGACTACTGCAGTAAAATCATGTTCTAAAACATTGAAAATATCAATTATAGGGAATATATAAAGTAAATATGAAATTTTATGGTTGGTATAAATACAAATGTATTTATATAGAGGATTATTCTATTACAAGAGAGGAACAAAGCAATTCATCAAAAAAAAAAAAAAAAAAAAATTATATACAATGCCAGGTTTATTTGACAACTAGATTAGGAAGCTAGCTAGAGAAGAGGAAAAATGCAGATACGTTTTGTGTGTGTATACCTAATATTTCTTAAATATATTTTGGTTTATATATATATATATATATATATATATATATATATATATATATATATATATATATATAATCAAATTGATTAATCACGATTAATCGCGTCCAACATATAACCTAGTTGTTTTTATAATATATGTGTGTCATATATATATATATATATATATATATATATATATATATATATATATATATATATTAATCGATTTGACAACACTAATGTATGTGTGTGTGTGTATATGTAAAAATTATTAGGAATTATGCATATGTAAAGTGATTGTTGAAAAAAAAAAAACTGTGCAAAATGTGAATAATAAAGTGTAAAGTCCCGTTCACACCAAGCACGATAACTATAAAGATAACGATAAAGATAACTATATATGCGTCCACACCAACGACCGATAACGGTCTTTTTATTCTTAGCATGCGCGCTCCCGGATGATCCAGATCCATTTTAAATGCGCGAGACCTTTAAATTAGAATGGATTCTGATTGGCTGTCAGTGTTTTATCGTTTGACAGCTGGAAAAAAAATCGTTCTGAAAGTGATCCCAACGATATCGTTCCTCATATCTTTATCGTTATAGTTGTGGTGTGAACTCTGTTATTCTTTAATATGGAGAACGATTTTTAGAATTATATCTTTATCGTTATCTTTATAGTTATCGTCCTTGGTGTGAACGGGCCTTAATGCTTCCCATATATTTTCTTTAGGTTGTGTGTCTAATCAAACTATATTTTTGGCATAAATTTGGTAGTTAGGTCAATTGACCATTCGCAACGACCCGCCCCCTTTAGTTACTGTAAATAATATATTAGTGCTATCATTAGTATCATTAGATATTAGTTATATACGAGAGTTTGTATGTGTGGGTGTGTGTCTGTGTTCATGTCTGTGCATATATATATACTGTACACACACACACACACACACACACACACACACACACACACACACACACACACACACACACACACACACACACACACACACACACACACACACACAAATGATGTAAATGGTGTGTAAAAATGATTAGGAATTATGCATTTGTAAAGTGATAGTGGAAAAAAAACTGCAAAATGTGAATAATAAAGTGTAATGCTTCCCATATATTTTCATCAGGTTGTATGTCTAATCAAACTATATTTTGGCACAAATTTGGTAGTTAGGTAGAAACTAGCAAAATTAGACAGAAAGACTGTGTATCCTTGCAAACCGTTTACAAATACTACCTAGACTAAAGTAAATACAGGTTTTCAATGAGAATAAATGTTGTTTGTGATGATGGCCACACTGTGTTTTGTTTGGTGAATCATAGGCGGCAGAGATCATACAACCAAAATCTAGAAACAAAACTCCATGTCAAATCTTATGTGGTTTGATAGTAATAATGTTAATAATAATATATTTTTGTTGACTTATTTGCACTAAATCAGTAGTTTGTTGTATCACAATTTGTCCTCCGAGGATCACTAAATTAAGGTGTATATTTACACTTGATTTTATAAAATTCCGGTGCATTAGTTTAATTGAAATATAATTGTCTTTTAAAGCAAACAGAGGGGGTCAGTGTACTAGAGAACTACAAGAGAGTAGATCTTGTGTCAAAGTACCATTTTAATCTTATCTCTGTTAGTGTTTTGTCTCCATGATAATGAACCACAATTCTCAAAATAACAGAGTACCATATCCAATTCCCAGCATGCTCTTTTGTTTTAATGTTCTTATGATGTAAAATGTCTTTTGTAAAATGTTCAAATTTGTAGTTTTTACCTGCCAGGGATTTAATTTAGTATTTTAAAATCGACGTTTTTTTTTTTGTTTGTTTTTTTTTGCCCTTGGGAAAGTACGATCCTGAAAAAAATTAAAGGATTTTTTTTTTTCAACAGGTGGATTTGAGCCATATAAATTACTTCTATTGTAGTTTTTTTATAAAATCTTTAATAACCTGTCAGTGTGCTTTTGAGGCCTGGACAGACTACAACTATTGTCAAATGCTGACTTTTGGCACCTTCTAAACCTCTAATCAGGCTTGTACGGGGAGCCTTTTTGTCCCACGGTGACAAGCTTTCATTGCTTTCACATTTCCACTGGGCAACAACTAGTTTGCGGGGGAAAGAATATACCACGCAAACACCTTTAACCAAAACAGCCTTTCTGGTCCAAACATGCATTTTAATTATAGATGCTCCTGGGCAGCAAACCCACACACACAGATTTGTTTAATATTCACTAATCTCTCCTGCCTTTGCCTCCCACGTTGTATACACTAATGGCCACTGAAGCCTGCAGTCCCTGAGCCAGAGCCCTACACTAAACACTGACACCCATCCTCTCCCTGCTTTGTTTCCAGCAGCTCACAGAGGAGTTTCTTTTGTGCCACGCTTCGAACAATCGCTCTTGATCCGGCCTCCCTGTCTCTCTCTCCTCCTGAATCCGGTGAAATTTATCAGTGTCCCTTGTGAGGACCAGATGGCTGCCCTGCTCTTGTTTTCAAGGCTTCGGATGCAGCTTTGTTTGTTAGTGCAGCCATTGAAACCTCAGCCATGGGAGAGAGTCCCAGTCTCCATCTTGTTGTCTGCAGCTCCACAGCAGAAATCTTCATTATTATTTTATTTAGTTTATATATCATCAGTGTTTACTGATAAAAAGTTGGGGTAGGAGAATGAATATTCAATTTAAAAACCAACTAAATTGAGTTCAAGCACAATGGATAGATAGATGGGTGGGTGGATGGATGGTTGGGTGGATGGATGGATGGATGGATGGATACTGTGGATGAATGGAAGGATGGATGGATGATACTGTGGATGGATGGATGGATGGATACTGTGGATGAATGGAAGGATGGATGGATGATACTGTGGATGGATGGATGGATGGATACTGTGGATGAATGGAAGGATGGATGGATGATACTGTGGATGGATGGATGGATGGATACTGTGGATGAATGGAAGGATGGATGGATGATACTGTGGATGGATGGATGGAGAGATACTGTGGATGGATGGATGGATGGATGGAGAGATACTGTGGATGGATGGATGAAGTGACTCCGACCCTTTAAAAGGAAAAATTGTGTTTGGTATTCACTAGGGGTGGGGGGAAATCAATATAATTTTTTTTTTTACCTCATGCTGCTGTATCAATATTCTCTTGATAAGAATCAATCCCTGGGTCCAAATATGCCTGCTTCCACACTATATAGTCGGAGAAAAACAGTAGGCCTATAGGAGACAAGTGATATGTCCAAATTAAAATATTTATAAACAGTTGACAAAATACCCGAATGACTATACACTCTTAAAAATAAAGGTTCAAAATGGGTGTTTTCACATCAATGCCATTAAGGAACCATTTTGGGTTTCCCAAAGAACCCTTAATGTGTGAAGAACATTTTAATAATCTAAAGAACCCTTTTCCACTATAATGAACATTTTGTGCAATGAAAAAGGTTTCATGGATTATAAAGGTTCTTCACAGAACCATTATTGTGCAACAGTCGGGTTCTGTAAGTAAAAACTCTATTCATTTATAAGGAAATTGATTTTGAACGATACCTTTAAAGACAGACCTACTGTGAGCTATGAGGTTGTTAATCCATGGTATTTGCTTCTTCTGAAGCCATCAACCCGCATTATTTCAGCTTATTTTTTAAATAATCATGTTTAACAGTGAAATTCCTGGTGAAAAACTACATTACCCATGATGCTGTGCAGAAAATTACAAAAATCAGAGAGCCGAAAAAAGCTATTTATTTTTAAGAGCAAACTACTTCTGGTGAGATTCTGAAGTGTGCATCCACTGGACATTATACTATCACCATGAGTGGATTTGTAAATGGAAGTGAAGCGATGCAACTGACACTGTAGGTCACATGACAGTGACCACATGTTGTATGTAGTACGTCAGAAATTTCATTCATACTAACTACACAAAATCATACTATACTATACTACATATATATATATATATATACATATATACATATATATATATATATATATATATATATATATATATATATATATATGTATATATCTGTATATATTTTTTTTTTTACAGACATGGAGCAAATTTCAAACCAAATGTAGTACCTACTCAGACACTATGCGGTTTCTGACGCATTTCATATTTTTAGCTGAGGATTCAGTTAAACCACCAAATTTCCTCATCTAGTATAAAGTGATTTTTGTGATAAACAGATGTTCGAAAGGAAAGGAGAAAAGGCGAAAGGACAAGAGAAGATAGGAGGAGAGTCCTTCAGCTCAAGGCTTTTACACACTTCGAGGTTTGATAAGATTACAACCAAACAGACACAAACCCTCCACCCTAAACACTGTGACGGTGTTAGGACACAGAACGAGAGTAAGAAGTGAGTGTCAACAGAGCCAAAGAACACAACGGCTGTATTTAAAACCAGCCTTTCTGGCCAGTCGCTCAGTGACTTAACAGACAGCGTTTTTGTATAAAACCTCTAAGGCGCCATAACATCAGTAGTGATTTACAACAAATTCAAATCAGCTTTAGCAATAACCAATTGAATGTTCAATGACTACAAGTTACGTTTAAGGTTTAAACAACTGATATGGATATGGTTATTTTTTCCACTAACCGCAGAAACTGTCTGTGCTGCCTTTAAAAACCAACAAGATAAAGGCAACTTGAAGCCTTTCTCTGTGTACTGACAGCATTTTTCATACACAGCCAACATGATTGCTATGGCAACCAAATTATTTTTACATCTGGTCATGTGATTAATCGAATAATCATATAATCATGACATTTAGCATTTATTTTGGAGGCAACCGCACCCCTCCCCCATCCCATATAACACATAACAAGGATTAATGCTGTTCAACCAGCAGCCATATCACCCTGTAGCCCAAGACTGGTTGCCCACTGAAGCTAAGCAGGGCTGAGTCTGGTTAGTACCTGGATGGGAAACCTCCTGGGAAAACCAGGTTGCTGCTGTTAGAGGTGTTAGTGAGGCCAGCATGGGGTGCTCACCCTGTGGTCTGTGTGGGTCCTAACGCCCTAGTTTAGTGAATGGGACACTATACTGTCAAAGAGCACCGTCCTTTGGATGAGACGTAAAACCGAGCTCCTGACTCTCTGTGGTCACAAAAAATCCCAGGATGTCTTTCGAAAGAGTAGGAGTGTAACCCCGGCATCCTGGCCAAATTTGCCCAGTGACCTCTGTCCATAATGGCCTCCTAATCATCCCCATACATACTAATCGGCTTCATCACTCTGTCTCCTCTCCACCAATAAGCTGGTGTGTGGTGGGCGTTCTGGCACAATATGGCTGCCGTCGCATCATACAGGTGGGTGCTGCACATTGGTGGTGGCTGAGGAGATTCCCCCATGTAAAAGCGCTTTGCGTGCCGAGAAAAGCGCTATATAAATGTAATGAATTATTATTATTATTATTCAATTCTTGAATTACTGTAATCATGATATTCTACTCAGAGCTGTCACAATCTCATTTTAAGAAATGACTTGTTACTATGGCAACACTCACAGGGCCAAAATGGGTCCATGTGTTGTTGTTGACAGCAAAATATTGAATCACTACATTTTTGTTAGTTCCCCTTTAAATGTTTGTGCAACATGTTTAAGAACAAAAAAGCACACCAGGTAATAGTGGCTATAATAAAATAGTATATCAAACAGAAATATGTGTAATAAACAACCTTTAAAGGGTCACCCAAAAATTAAAATTCTGTTATCTTTACTCACCCTCAAGTGGTTCCAAACCGGTATGAATTTCTGCTGAACACAAAAGAAGATATTTGAAAGAATATGGGTAACCGAACAGTTGACGGTAGGGACTGACTTCCATAGTATGGAGAAGAAGAAAAAAATACTATGGAAGTCAAAGGGTTACCGACATTCTTCAAAATATCGTATTTTCTGTTAAGAATAAGGAAATCCATACAGGTTTTGAAACAACTTGAATTTTTGGGTGAACTATCCCTTTAACTGTTAAGACATTGTGTCGCTATTTTACATGTCACAGTGGTCAAGTTAATTATTAATTATGAGTTTGACGACAACGTAAACTTTATTTATTGACATTTTAAGAACATGTCGTGAACCTACCAAACAGCTGCATTTACATGTTAATTATCGTAAATTCAAGTTACCGAAGTTGTGCAAACAAATCATTACAGCTATCGCAGTATAAGTAGCATGTACATGAAAACAAACAAAACAACATGAATCGTCATTGTAACAATGACTACAAAAATGGCACATTAAGACAACATAAAATATTTAAACATTTAACAAAAACATTGTATGAAAAACCGTTCAAATACCAAAAAATACCAATATATCTTAACACCACAATATAGTATAATCATTTTTATTGTATTATTATTACAATATACAAACATCGCCATTTATGTGTCAGAAACAGTCCCGTAGATTATGGGAGGGATAATCCTCGCTTAAATTATACACCTGTGTCGCAGTTTAGGGTAAAATCCCGATCGAGATGGAACGAACAGGCATGTTATTGCGATATTCCTCCTTCAGTTTCAACAAAGCTGCAGAGACAACCGCCCAGGCCTCCCCCATTTTCGCTTGGAAAGTCACCTCTCCAGTGTTTGAGTGTCTGAAGCCGTTGGCTGCTCCTGAACCGTTTGGCTCTTTCTCCACTAGCAAACAGCCCCACAATGTACCTCAATCGCTCTTAAATCTATTTTTAAACGATTTTATTCCGCTCCACGCCGATGCGAACGGGACCGGACGCTTTTTTGGGAATTTATCTGACGATCTGGCGCCTCAAAGCAGCTTTATAACGCTTTGTTTGAGCAATATTTGACAAAATAGTCGAGGAGGAGGAAATTCCACACAAGCATTGAAAGGCAGTCCTCGCGCTCATCCGGGTATTAAAGTGAGTGTTTTCTTAATTTTTACTCGTTATATCGATAGTATAACAGCATATGTGCGTTAATGTACCTCTGTGTGTTTTTAATGATAATATATAGTGATTTATAATTTGGCAAGGGCATTTCTTTGGAGGATCTGACTGGGTGGGGGATGGGCAGCAGTGTGTGTGTGTGTGTGTGTGTGTGTGTGCGTGCGCGCGCGTAAATGCAGCACCACTTCAGATTGTTTGGTAGTTTAGATGTGTGCAAAACAATTTCATAAGACATTACTATGTAATTCTGACATTATTTTAAGTAAATTATGCATTACATTAAATTATTTGCATTTAATGTTATGTTCATTATTGGTGTATTTTAATATAATTTAATATAAGTTTATTTTTTAACGTCTATTCTGATGTGCATCATAAAATCTACTAAGCTGAAATGCACTTCTATTATTCTGCTAAAGTGGTGCACCTCTTAAAAACACTTGTGATGATTTGTGAGTTACAGTCTTTTGTTCTTTATTTAAAGACAAAGCATTTGAACATAATGCAAATTATAATCCATGTTTATAATAAGACTACATGAAGATCAGCACGAGCACATGACAGTGTTGTGGGCAATGCACTAACTCTATGAGAGTGGGGGAGGGGATCTCAACTCACATTCAGTGTTTGGATAAACAAGAGTGTGTGTGTGTGTGTGTTGAATGACAGGATCATGAATTTACAATTGCTTACATGTAAAGTGATATTTCTTAGTATGCACACTGATTATATACACTGTCATTGTCAAATCATGCAATGCATATGGCACCAAGATAAGATATGACTTGTGGTTTAGTTTTTATTTTTTTTACATTGCAGTCATTTAAAGAGTACAGTTGTATTTTGAGTGTAAAATGCTGGTCTATATTAGAAAAATGTGTGTGCTTGTGGTATTTGGATCATAGTATTAAGTCTACTGTGGGGGTGGGGAGCTTTGTAATGTGTGTGTGTGTGTAATCTGAAGGCCATGTGTGTCTGGAAACTCCCATTGTAATGGCTCACATGCAACATATTTAATCACCAACCCCTAAAGTCATTTAGTATTGTGTGTTAGGTTAACCTAGCTAGTTTTTACACAGCCTCCTCCGAAATTAGGCCTATGATAAATAAAAGCTTTTTAAATTATAAGTACGTTCTGTCTTAGATTCTCTTAGAGTGAGTCTTTGTTTGAAATCTGCATCTCTCTCTCTAAGTGGAAGAGTGGCACGGTTATGTAACTTGTGCCTGACTGAGAGTGGATTGAAGCAAGATGTGGGGGATGGGACAGACAGATCTGATCTATTGCGCTTTTTTTTCCCCTCTTCCCTTCCCCCTCTTTCTTTCCCTCATGGAGCAGAATCGCAGTGGGCCAGCCGGCGTGTTGAAACGTGACGTTTGTGTCTGTGCTCTGTTGCGATGCCGTTGACCCTGTTTCTCTTGAGCCTCAAGGTTGAGATGAGATGGGCAGATGGTGGTGTGAGCTTGAAAATGCCTGCCGTGGTCTGCTTTCCTGAACGAGGCCCGTGTTATTTTCTGCAAGGTCATTGAAGCACACAGTTGCTGTAACTGTTGTGCAGTTATGCAATTCGATCCAGTATTAATACTGTAATTGATCATAAACTGACTGGTAATATCTAAAGTGGATTTTTAATTGGGGAAAGTCTGCGTCTCGATTTCTTTAGCCGTTGGTTGCACACAGTGATTGCGTCAAACATGGAGGGCAACTAGTAAACAAACTCAATTTGGCATTATCTCTTTGGTTTCTATGAACATTTGTCCTAGGAGTAGCCGTAGTGTTGCCGCTTTATTTGTTTAACGTGGAGTATGAGTCAAGTTAAAATGATTCGGGTCTGTTTCTTGATCGATTTGTGAATTATATGGTTGGTGGCCTGCTATCAGTTCTGTCAATCACATGCTATGTTTGAAATAACACTGTACTGCAGACTTCTGCATCAATATTTCCACCTTATTTTTCGATGTGGATGTAAGCTATTTCCTGTGAATGTGCGAGACCGATTCATTAGCCGCTATAGGTAAATAACTAGAAGAATAACAAAGCGCAGTAAATTATAGTACTATTTGCCCTACAAACCAGGACGTTTATGGTCCTGATATCAAATTATTATAATATGATAACAAAAAAGCAGTTTGTAATATCAAGCAGCTGAACATCATAGTGTTTTTTTTTTCAGCTAAAATAACTGGAAGCGACTGAAGCCTTGCACATTCAAGGTAAAAATGGCCATGTCTGCTCTTATGTTAAAAATTAGGTGGATACTGTAGAATACAAATTAGTTTTGAAATGGTACTTGAAATGTGACAATCCTGAGCCGGCGTTCTGACGTAGAACCTGGAAGCGCTGCACTGCGTTTACAATGTGAACAGCGTATGTGACTGATTAAAATAGTTTAAGTCGTCGTTATATTATTCTCATCGCTTCATAACATTAAGGTTGAACCACTGTAGTCACATGATGACTATTTTAACAATATCTTACCTTTCTGAGCCTTGTAAGTGGTTATGACGTTGCTATCTCGGATTTCATCAGAAATATCTTAAATTGTGTTCTGAAGATGAACGAAGGTCTTGCTTGTTTGGAACTGTGTGAAGGCCCTTTCACACCGGATGCGTAACGAAAAAGCAAATAGTTCGTGTGCGTATAGTTCGCGTCAAAACCCATAACATGAGCTGCGTAAACACGGTCTCTATCTCTATCTTTGATGATTAGCTTTCTATCCCAAATGTAGTTTAGCCTTCTAGCCAACACAGCACAGGACTATACAACGACGAAAACCATCACACAACATACTCACAGTCCTGATAACCGAGTTGGTTGGCAATGCTACGCCTCACAATCATTGTCCTTGTAGTATGCGATTGGCTGAAGCCTTTTCTGTCGCCGCAAAAGTAAAAAAAAAAATCGACATCGAAGTTGTTTTTTCACCGCAGCACATTCACGTTCGGTGTGGAAGCGCTCATTACACAAACAGCTGATCAAAAAATAAAACCATCGCGCGAATTATTCCTGCGTCAAAATCGCGTCCAGTGTGAAAGGACCTTGACTGTGAATAATTAATGACAGAAATTTTTGGGTGAACTATCCCTTTAAAAACTGACTGGGAATTTTAGTAAAAATATCAAGTAAAACAAAAGCCTGTTTGTCTGTTGTGTTAATATATTACATTTTCGAAAAAGCTAGCTAATACTTTCTGACTTCAAAATTCTCTATTAAAATGTAGGTTTTAAAGACACAATAGGGCTTTTCACACTGCACTTAACCCCGGGTTATCGTCGTTCTAAATCCTATTTTTAACCCTGGCTAGCATTTCACAATTGTGTTAGCACCGCTTTTGTGCTGTTAACCCCACATTGCAGTGCCAATCGTGTACAGTTGAATCGATGTGCAGGACGGTCCCTGGTGTGATTGACTTCACCATGGTCAGCTTCCCTCTGTGAATGATTCCCAGAAACTGCTTGCTGACTAAATTTAGATATCAGTTACAGCGAGTTCAAATGTGCTGTTATACATAGTTTTGCAGTGTTGTGAAAGCATAAAAAATAGCACAGCACTTTCATAATTCGGGCTAAGGAGGAATACAGTCTGAAGGATAAGTTAATGACATGCAGGGATGCATATTGAATAAATTAAATGTCTATAATAATGTTAATACATTTTATTTATAGAAAACTGTAAGGTACTCAAAGATGCTTTACAAAAGATAAAAATAAGGAAAGCATTGTGTAAGGTTTGGGTGGGACTATATGTGCATGCATTATATATATTTTTTTTAAATAAATCGTAAACATTAGTTAATCCTGTAAACCATTTAGGGACTCTAAAATGATGACTCGTTTACTAACTAGCACAAATATGAGGAAGTAAAGGCTTTCAGACGTGGTTTTACTCAACTATAACATGATCCACAGTAATGAATCTTGTTATATGCTGTCTGACCTCTGGCTGTTTACCTTTGTCTATGTTGCCTCAGGTTCTGTGAAAAACAGATGTGATCGTAAGTGGAAGTAAAATTTCAGAAAGTAACTTCCCCTTTTCTTTGCCAACGAGTAACACGGATCACTTTTTTTCTCATAACATCTCTCTGTTTCTCAGATTATTTCATGATAAATCGGCAGTAGAATGATCTCCTTACCCATTTTCTTTCAGCCATGTGCTAGCTTTTTAAGATGTCTATTAGGGATGACCTAATATAACATTTCTGGCCAGATAACTGTTATGCAACAGCTTATGGGTGATATGCAAATATTTTGTGTTAGGGCAGCGTTCCTCAGAGAGGTCCTTGGGGCAGTCATATATCAGATCATGTTGGTTTTGTTTCCCAGATTAAAGGTTACTTGAGCGAGAGCTGAAACTTGCAGACTGGTTGTGTTTGGGGGATGGGCGTACTCCTGACCCGTGCTTTAGCTGTTCATTTGTCTCTTCCTGCTCTCTTTCAGACTAATAAAACCTCAGTAGCTCCCCTCCCCCCACCCACATGGCCACATACTTTTGTTGTGTGTGACCTGAAGGTCAAGTTCAACATGTAAATTTGCAGTTCAACATGTAAATTTGCTCTTCCTAGTATAAAGGGCACATGTTGTTTGAGAGTTATGGAAACATTCAAAGGCATGACAGTTTGTCAGGAAACTTTTTCAGTTCACTTTGTGACATTGAGTGTGTTTACATGCACGATTATAATGGGATTTTGACAATATTGCGATTAAACTTTACCTCATATAAATGCAATAATTCGATCATTAAACTATGTGACGTATGCCAATTTTAATCGCAATAAATAGGCATGTAACACCTTAATCATACTATTACCGCTCTGGGGTGTTACCCAACTATGGTCAAAAGTTGGTGTTTCCCGCAAACAGCATCGCAAAGTTGTGTGGTCTGAAAGACAGCTCTCGAGCTGTGGTTAGAAGCATAGTTTATGGTTTGCATGACATGTGGACTAAATAAATCCTTATCTTGAGCAAAATAAGCAAGCTGACATAGTACAATCTGTTTCTTTTTTATTTTAAATAATACATACAAATGTCATTTACGTCTTTTAGTTTGTCAAGAGATTTAAAGCCTTGTTTTTGAAGAGTGCGCATGTGCGTATGTGCTCTAGTACGGAAGAACGAGCCTGAATCTGGAAATAAAGCTAAATAATTGAGAAAAATGAGAATTAGTCCTCAGATGCCATGTCTGTAATTTATAGCAAAACATCTAGCATTAATTCGATCTCAAACTGATTCATTAAAAGTTGTTATTACTCCACCACGTGCGAGACATCATTAACCAACGTGATTGATTGACCAATTTGCTACAATATGGTTTCGGTAAACAGTCGTGACTAGCTAGTTGATTTCTTCAACGATGCATCGTACTATGGTAGTGAAGCAGCGAGTTACGTCATTGTACGGGAAACGCTCCTCTGAGCGTGTGTGCTCGGTTCTACACGGATGGCGTGTGTTGTTCAAACAACTTCATGAATTAGGCTAACTGTGTGACATTATTCTGAAGTTATCTCTTCTCCAAATCGCTGAACTCTGTCAACACAACTCGCTGCACAGTCTGTATCTTCATCCAGATGGCACGAAGAAAGCAACGGCAGCGTAGGCAAACCCGGCATCACGGCGCCGAATAATTTCGAAATGTATTTTTAATTTGGTATGAGTTAGGGCTGTCACTTTTTATTCGATATTCGAATAGCCTATGCATTCGAACATGACGTGAAATATCCGTAATCGAACTATAAATAAACTATCCGGTTTTTAAAGTGCCATGTGTAGCGCATTTTTTACAGTCTATGATTAGACCATTTGTTTTTATTTTATTGTTTGCCATCTCGTCCAGTAGCATGCGCTCTAAACGTATTGTAGCGTAGGCCTATGACCAAATCAAGCGAATAATAGCCAACAGCCACCCTGTTTTGAAAATGGAAGATAACGCACAGAATGGCCAGCCTGAGCGGACAATTACGACCCCAACTCATCTAAAAAGTAGTGTCTGGAAATATTTTGGGTTCTACACCGTAGATGGTAAAGTAACCGTTAAAGATAAGGTAGTTTGCCGAATCTGCAAAAAACGGTTTACCTACGCATCCTCGACATCCAAACTTCGCGCTCACGGTCGGCACCTTTTTTTCCATGTAGCCTAATTTTGTGATTGACTATGCATAGTGGCATTTCATATAGATTAAGGTGATAACCTGCTGTTTCAAACATTAAGTCAAACATTTTTTTCAGACAGGCTGTGGCCTGAGTCTTGTTTATGACTGTGAGACTGTTAATAAATGTGTGATTTAATCTCCGTTACGGTGTTTTTTTTCAGGTTTTTTTTTCGTAGATATTCGAATACATTGCTTGATATTTGATATCCGTTCGAATTAGATTTTTCTCAAAAGTGACAGCCCTAGTATGAGTAGATTACAACAATGGTCGGTAACCTGCATACTGTATGTCTATGAGTGTGGTATAACTATACTTGATCAGAATAATGAAAATTGCTTGTAAACTGCCTGGAGTGAAGAGTTCTGCTCGTGTCATGTAGGCTAAACATCTTACTGCAATTAAGACCTTACTCTGATTATTAGAAATAATCACATTATTGGTGCACATGTAAATGTAGTCATTGATACAGTGAACCTCAACATATTTTTTTTGGTGCGTGAACACAATGGACGATCAGAGGTGCTAGTAAGTAAGTTCAGGGCTCCAGACTGCGACCAAATGGTCGCATTTTGCGACCAAAATTTGAGAGTGTGCGACTAAATTTTACATCCAGTCGCACATGTGCGACCAGTAAATTTCATCTCGTTCATAGTGGGCGACAACCGACGTCGCGTCTGCGATGCTTTGTTTACGATATCACGACAAATAATTTTTTAACGGTCCTCCATGAAGGGTTCCGAGTGAATGAGTGTGTGTGTGTGTGTGTGTGTGTGTGTGTGCGCGCGCGCGAGTGAATGAGTGTGTGTGTGTGTGTGTGTGTGTGTGTGTGTGTGTGTGTGTGTGTGTGCGCCCGCGCGCGAGTGAGTGAGTGAGTGAGTGAGCGAGCGAGCGAGAGAGAGTGAGAGTGTGTGCGTGCGTGTGTACATGTGCGAGTGAATATGTGTGTGAGACGGCTCGAGATGACTGGTCGTAAAGCAATGTGTAGTCTGACAATGTTTCTTGTCCAGGACATGACAAGATTTTTAGGAGTCGAGACTCGAAATCGTGTAATCTGATACATTGACTATAGTAACAGACAAAAAAATTGCGTATTCTGAACCAGACATAACTATAACTATGGTATACTGTGGTTATGAAAGTAGCCTACACATCTTTTTACAGCACTTCAAAACTATATCCTATTAAAATATTTTTTTTTTATGTGTCGACCAAAACATTTTTGTTCATCCTTTAAAGATTGTCTCTATTTATAAAACTGAAAGTTTCAAGAAGTAGGAAAACTCACACTTATTTTTTTTAAAAAGAAGACTAAATTACCATTGTAAACAGCTGCTGAGGGTGCTTATTGGCTATTTTCACTCCCTAATATCTATTTTGTCACTCATTTTGCTTTTGAAATAATATTAAGACATTATGAAGGATAATAATTAAATTTAACTTTATCTATACACCTCAAATTTAGCTCAGTGCTTTATCATCCCACAGTGCTACCAAATACTTTCTGTAGAACTTAGAGCCGCGGCCCTCAGATGTTAGTCTGGAGCCCTGTGATCTTAAAATAAAACTGCACCATAATTTCTGTACGCTTAATCTATTTATTATCAAAGCATTTGTCTGTAATAGTTATTTAGGGGGAAAATGTGAAGGTGTGCCCCTAAATTTTCTGCTTGCGCTCCTAAAATTTTAAGTCAGGGGCTACAGCGCTCCTAATAAAAAAAGTTAGTCTGGAGCCCTGAAGTTGGCATCAGAATCCGCTTGACAGCACTGAAAAAACACACAAGGTTTTGTTTTGTTCAACACGAGACGCAAACTTGCGAATCCTTTCATTATAACCAACAAACACGTGTATAATATGTAAATAAGAGATCCACTGTACAATTAAGACAGCTTTTTTATTATAACTGGAGTTTTCGCAAGAATGTAGAATTCAGTGAGCTTGCACTTTAGAGATTGACAGCCTTAGTGATTGTTTATTACCCATTCACAATCTGAATTTTTACTGAAAATAAACAAGTTTTGTTTTCCATGTTGCTAAGTACACTGCAAAGTTTCTGGATTGACAACAGTATTTAAATGCGCGATTGAATAATGAGTGTAAGGGGCGTTTGCAAGGTTGTTTGAAAATATGCTTTTTTGGAATTCCTCTGGGTGCCCCTAGTGTTGCAGAAACTGCGTAGGCCTACATCATATTATGCCCTTTTTCAAAGTCTTGACTTAGTTTTTGGGGTCTACTAGAATATTTTCATGCTTGTTTAATTATTATTATTTTTTTTTTTACATATTTTACATTGTAAAACGTGCTTCACAAATGTCACACCCCTTTACCATAACTAGGGTTGGGAATCGAAAATTGATTCCAGTTCTGGAATTGGATACTTGTTATAAAATTAAAATTTTGATTCCTCTTATCGACTCCTTTGTATGCATTTTAATATTACTTTAAACCATTCAAGAGCAAGAAGATCAGCGCACATTTTCCGTGCTGTGCACACACATCCAAAACATGCCCACAGAAAACCACCATTCATACTGAATAATGCGCGAGACTAAACTGAGTTTTTTTTCCCGCATCTTTTTGCACTTGAACGGACAAATACACACACAAATATGGCAACATATTCTCGTAAACACAGTCGGTTATGTTTTAAGTGAATGTAAACCGTTGACAAAGAAAACGCATAACAGTATATTGGACCCTTGCAGATCTTAAAGGGACAGCAGCCTAATATTCCTGCCCGCTGTCATTTACTGTTAATCAAACAAGACAGAGAAAATCACTTCTAAATCATTAGTAGATTTACTAGGATTAATCTATATGTAATTTATACAGTTAAAGGGTTAGTTCACCCAAAAATGAAAATTCTGTCAGTAATTACTCACCCTCATGTTGTTCCAACCCCGTAAGACCTTCGTTCATCTTCGGAACACAAATTAAGATATTTTTGATTAAATCTGAGATCTGGATCACTCCTCCATAGGCTTCTAAGACATTATAACTTGCTGGCCCAGAAAATGCATTAAAGACATCGTTAATATAGCCTAGTCCAAGTGACTGCAGTGGCTCAATCTTAAGTTTATAAAGCGACGAGAATACTTTTTGTGCGCCAAAAACAAACAAAAATAACGACTTTATTCCACTATTCATTTCTTTCTCTCTGGGCCTCGAGTTTTTTCACGTAGTAACTGTGCAGCGCATCTGTGTTATACGTCACACGTAGGCTCACTATTGGCCGACGCTGGTCATGTGTGTGATGCGTGTGATGTGCAACACAGACGCGCTGCGCTAAAACACTACGTGAAAAAACTCGAGGCCCAGAGAGAAGGAAATGAATAGTGGAATAAAGTTGTTATTTTTGTTTTTTTTGCGCACAAAAAGTATTCTCGTCGCTTTATAAACTTAAGATTGAGCCACTGTAGTCACTTGGACTATATTAACTATATTTCTGGGCCAGCAAGTTATAATGTCTTAGAAGCCTATGGAGGAGTGAGCCAGCTGTTTGCCATTTGTGTTCCGAAGATGAACGAAGGTCTTACGGGGTTGGAACAACATGAGGGTGAGTAGCCTAATTACTGACAGAATTTTTATTTTTGGGTGATCTAACCCTTTAAAGGTTAGTGACGGATCTAAATTATCCAGATATATATTTGTTGCCCATTTTCAATGGGAAAGTGCCCAAGCAACAATCGATTGGCAAGATTGGCCAGCAACATTGCTCAAAAAGTTGCCCTGTGTATCATCACGTTAAGAGAGTGAATGGAATATGTTGCACATGTGGCTTGCTTATTAAATGAAGGGTTGTCAATTCATGATACTTTCTCATCTTAATTTTTTTATACTTAAAATACAATGTTGTTAAGAATAGTTGGCCGATTATTTATTTCGGTGATTGGTATCTGTGATTGGTATTGGCCGATACTGTTTCCAGGGATCGCCCCACAAATCCTGTGATACAGTTATGCTCAGTTTTGTTTTTGTTTTTCAGTCACCTGTTTTCCTGTGTTCCTCTGTTCCTCTGTTCTCCTTTTCCCTGCCATAATCAGTTTCCATGGATATTCATTTAATCATCACAGCTGTTCATTATTTAATTCATCACCATGTGTATTTAGGTTCCTCACCTTCTCTCATTCTTGGTCCGGTATTGTTGGTGTTTGTTTGTGCATGGCACACTGTTTCGAGTTGTTGGCTGATGTTTAATAAAGACTGTCGTTATTTGTAACTACTTCTTCATCATTGGACCGACTGAAACATAAGCACCCTTAAAATAAAACTTTTTTTAGCTGTATTGCTCAGACTAGTTTTTGTCATCACGTTTTGTTTTTAAATGGGCTAATATGTAGGGATGCACCGATACCCTTTTTCATAACCTATACGATTCTGTATCATGCCTCTGCTGCAGAGATTTGTCACGCCACATTAAAGAGAGTCAAAACGGCAATCATTGTTTGAATTTCGTAATAAACTGATAGAATTTTAAAGCTGAGACTTTATTTCATATCAAAAGTAACAAAGCACAAAACATATTGAGATTTATTGGATGGGAGGCACACTACAATTTTTTTTTTTAAATGTATCAACTGAAAACAGGATTTAAGAATTGATTTTGATTCATCAAAATGAGAATCGAAAATCAAGAAATTGGTATTCAGTTCAAAGTCCTCTCTACTTCAGTGATGTGATCATAGTAGTAGTAGCGCGTGCCACATCATTTAGAAACGGCAATAAACTCCAGGCAAGATAAGACGTCATTGTATACAAATCTACAGACCTTTATCTACAAATCAAGAATAATAATGGAAACATTGAAACATTTTGGGGAGAGTTTTACAATGCTGACTGTCGTAACCGGACGCGACACACTGTTTGAATGCTGAATGGAAAATGACTGACAGCCGCAGCAGAGGGAAGAGTTTCCATCCACTTTTATTTAACAACTAAAATATTAATCTGTCTCTTACATTAGACTATCAAATGGCTTTGAAAGACTTGGAATATTGTTCACAAACACTTTTGTGGTGCCTTATAATGTTTTTGTTTGCCTTTTGTGGAGCTTTAACAGTAAAAAACAATAGGCTAGTATTCACAAGGGGTGTGCGATATTAACAAAAAAATATATCTCGATACTTTCTGGGGTTTTATTTATAACAATATTTAGATGATAATTTGCTGAGTATGTTATTGGGCTGGTACCTTGGCAGGTTTAGGCCTGCCGTGGACAGCTGACTCCTAAAGTTTGTGCGATGGTGAAATGATCTTTTCCAATACGTTTTATGAGCATTTTACCTTTTAGCCATTTTTATAACCTAATTAAATGTATGCATCATCTTTTGTGTCAAAATTCTTACATTTAATCAACAAATTCAATTAGAATAATAAGACACAATAGGGCTATTACCAATCAAATGAAATCCGTATCAACAAAATTCATCTTTGCAATGCAGAGGAAACACAGAAGCTGAATCTGAAGTTAGGGCCCTATAATTTCCACGATCACGGAATCGCGGAATTGGCAAATTAACGCAGAATCTAGTGTCAACGCGGAATTTCGCGGAATTTTACATATTTGGAATAAAATTCTGTTTGTGTGGGAGAAAAACGTATGTCTGAGGAAAATCGCATATTATTGGAAGAACGAGTAGAGAGAGAGACCCGGTCGCGCGCGCATCTTCAAACTGTCTTGCTCTCTCTCACTCCCTCGCTTATTAATCTAAATCAATTGAGAATTGACACAATGGTAAAAGATCGGAAGAACGAAGTTTCACGTGGAGCATTCGGATATTTTTTTCCTGAATTAGGCTACCGCTGGGTGTGAATTGTGCAAAAAAAAACTTTTTTACCTTGCCTTCTTCTCTGAAAAGCGTTCTGCCCATTCAGCTGACATAAAAAACACTTTCAATAAACTAAACAAAACCTATCCAATGATGAAATGTTTTCTGTGTTGACAAATCTTGTGCGATGTCCTAACTGCCGGGATAATCACACAACGCGTACAAGTCTGCTAATGATACGTCCGATTCGCGAACTAATGACTCCTTTGAACCGATTCACTTTAATGAATGGTTAAAACAACTGATCTGTCCAATACTGAATCGGTTCGGTGTATAACAAAATCGTTAACACTTTACAATAAGGTTCCATTTATTAAACTCTAGTTAACTAGATCAGTTAACATTAACTATTAATAAACTGCACTTCTACAGCATTTATTAATCTTTATTAATGTTAATTTCACCATTTAGTAGCCTACATTATTTAAATGAAAAGTTGTATTTGTTAACATTAGTTAGCTTAATGCACTGTGTGAAGTAACATAATAAAAATACAGGGTTAGGGTTAACTGAGATTAACAAAGATTAATAAATACAGTAACAAATGTATTGCTCGTGGTTCATGTTAGTTAGCCTCATACATTCACTAATGTAAACAAACCAAACCACATTTAACACCTCTTAAAATGAGAATTTTGTTTGTTACCTCAATACATTTAGGGTCATTCCTATTTTATTTGTGTACATTTTAATCATTAACATTAAAACACTCTTTTTACAACTAAAATAACAATAAAGGGTAAAAAAAAACCTGAATTCCCAAAAATTAAAACGGAAAAAACGGAATTTGGGAAAAAATAAAACGGAATTTGGGAAAAAATAAAACGGATTTTATAGGGCCCTATCTGAAGTGACATGTCTTTACACACTGTTTACTGCCGCTCAGAGGCGACATGAATGCATTTAGGCTAACCTGCAGGTTCAAATGCGTAAGTAATGTTTTGATGTTCTAAACATTAAACGTTGAATATTGATATTTGAAATGATTGTAAAAATGAAAATATACTTTAAGTATGAAATTAAAACCACCAGTAGTTGGCAGCAAGTCACTGTTAATGAGTGAGTCATTGAGTGCGTTAACATGCATGTTCTTAACCTGATTATGCTTAATAAGCTGACAATGCATGTGATCATGTAAAGCGCGTTAACTCGTTTTCCTTTATCGGAGTAAGGTCATAATAAACGGCTTATGCATAAACACGATCGTCACAGCTAGATTTTTGCCCCTTACTCCGATTTCTGTCGGCTTATTGAAGTGCGCATGTGTAAAATGTGACAGGAACGTGTCCATACTGTGGATTTAAGCGCATCCAGACAGAGCGAGTGTTTTGTAGTAAGGGTGGAGGAAATATATCGCAGACTCTTTCTTGATCCAAAAAATGTATGAAAGTGCTCTCTTGTAATTTTGCATCTGTAACTGCATGAGGATAATATATGAGCCATAAGTTGTCCACTGACATTGCAATTTTCTTCTTCTGTTTTTAATACTTTATTTAACATCACAACCGACATTACAAATTAAATACTCTGAGTCAGATACGCAAAATATTAGGTTTTGACGTCACTACCGGGAAAAATCTGATTTATTAATAAAGTCTTGTAAAGGCGGTTTACTTGCGTTGTCGGGTTCTTGGTTTGTATGTAAAGTTTTGTGAGTTATCAGCATACTGGTGTGCATGTAAACATGCTCATTGAGATTCAGCCGACTCATTCAAACAGCTGATTCATTCAGGAACAAAGCATTTGACTGTCTTAATGAGTGAGTCATTGAATCATTCATTCAGACGATTCGGTCATTCACCGCCATGTGTTGCTCAGAGGCAAAACAGTCCTGTGGCTTTGTTTTGAACTATGTACGTTGGCGAAATGGATAAAAAAAAGGCAATATTGTGTCTAAAATGTAAGTCGCTTAATATTAACTTCTTGTTTATTGAACTGTCTAAAATCAATATCACATTTGTAATCGTGCTGATATTTGGAGAGAAAAAAAGAGCACTCTTCATGTGATATTAGCTGTATTAAATTATATACATATAAAAGACATACGGGGGCATTTTTGCCCCTTATCTTGAATCTTGGGGGCATTATAGATGCATTTTAATAGACTAAATCACGCAGTGAAAGCGTGCACTCTTCATCCTCCACCATCCAGACTGGCCTCACTGGATGCTCACACGCACTACTCTAACCTACTAGAATACATCACGTAGAGCATGCGTGCGCTCTCTGGATGTGTTTTTGTAAAGTAAGATATTCTCTAATGTCAGATCGCATATCGTTAAAACAACAATTATGATATTATCATTGACTGCATTGCACCCCAAGTATGCACAGTATCGGATTTGGATTGGCACTCCTCATTCTGATCGATACCTAAACCATCCTAAAACATCGTTTGCATCCCTACTAATATGTTAATCCTTTTTGAGTTTTACAGACAAACCATTGGCGTGTGTAGCTTTCCTTTTAACATCCATCACAGACTCTTGTAAACCTAGTTTTGCTTTAATGCATTCATGAACCAGACCCATACATGGTTTTATCAAATGAAGAATGTGGAAGTTCAGCAGTTGACACACATTTCTATTTTTAGAGTGTCTGGGATAGGACTATGTGTGTTTATGCATGTATTCAAATAATAATACAGAAGTGCCTGGGGTCTCCTCTGATGCGGTCTGAGATGGTACTTGGATTAGGTCTGGGAGACCTATGAACGTTTTTGAGCCTAGTTGCTACAGCGTTTTTTCCCCATGTAATTTCTTTCTTGTCTCGATTGCTGTTCTCTGCAAGAATAAATATTTTGCTGATGCTGCAAAGCGACATTTGCTTTAAAACTTCAAGGTTGCCATCCAGGGAATGAATATGCTATAAAGTTCAAGTTTGAAACTCTGCCAGCAAACTGCAAATCAAAAGTGGCATTCTTGTTAAATTGGATGGCAAACCCAGCACGGCTAACAGAACAGTGTAATTCCCTGAAAGAAGCACTGCATTGTTACCAGAGGTGGGGGAGGAGATCCCTGAAAGTGTCTTCCTGTGCATTGACACACTCCCATGAGCCTGAGACAAATCGTAGTATGACTCGATGCATCTTGATTTGTTGGCCGGTCTGGATGGTGGAGGATCATTGGTTACTCTTATCTCTTACTTCTGAATACATTCACCTCTTGGGTTCTTTGCAGTGCACACAGGATTTTCTAATGCATTTCTAATGTCAGAAAAGAATTGGATCAAGGTGGTTAATTCATCTCTCTGGCTCAGGTTTTGAGTTATTGATGCATTTCTCAAATCTCATGAGCAGCATGGATTAGAGTATAAAAGACAGTGAAAAGCAATCACTGAGTGTACTTTTTTCAGCTAGCTTGAGTAAGGATGCTCATACAACCACACTGGAGCTCGAGTCGCCATTAGTATTTTTTGTTTTTGTTTTACTTGCCAGACACGGAATGCAAGACTGCATAGGCTATATTGATACTTTGCACGTGACGTCAGTTGTACTGGCTGGCGGGCAAGAACGTCATTCTCTAGCAACGAAAACCAGTAAACTAATCAAGGATCTTGCCAGGACGTTGCCAGTTTTAATATACAAAAGTTGGTGTTTTGAGGTGTACACGACATGCCAGATAGTTGTTGTGCGATTGGATGCACTAACCGCGCTTGTTGCCCGCCAAATATCACATGACTGCAAAGTATCAATTACTTGTTGCACAGTTTTTTTTTTTTTTTTTTTTGCTTTGTTAATCTGTTAATTATTTAAGTGAAATGTATTTTGTGTGCAGGCCTATTTACTCCTTTTATATAGTTTTTTACTCTGCTTTTGTCCATTAACAGAAGCGCTGCATGTGCATGATGTGACAATGTGGGAATCCTCATGTTCTGTTGTTAATGCTGCTATTTGCGCATGTAAAACTAAATCCCTGGAAAACAAATGGGTCACAGACACTTATCTATTCTAATTTAATTTAATTCTAATTTAACTATCTTGTCGGTTAACGGTTAATGATCAGTTAATGAGCTTTGGTTGTTTTTAGGGGAAAAAAATGAAATGAACATGAATCCTGGGAGATAAATTTTTTTGATTGAAGTAAATTATTTTTTTCCCTTCAATATCTCTATGCATTTCTGTTGACCGTGAATGACCATTAAAGTTAAATGTTCTATTGTACCATGCTGCTGCTTTATTATGGATACATTGCACTGTGGCCAAAAAGGGGGGGACTGTCGAGCAACTTGTAAGGGTTTGATGCTATATCCAATGTATCCGATATACCAGTAGACATGATAGTCGCATGATACCGGTAGAACTTTTTCAACCAGTAGAGATTTTGCATTATTGTCTCTTATCGTGGTTATGCTCACGTGACATTGCCGTGCTGCGCAATCACGAAAGCTAATCATTTGAATGTGTTTTTAAGCCTTGATGATTCAAAACAATTTATTTCAGACCATTTATGCGCTATAAGCAGCAAAAGAGCATCTCATTTCTGTTGGGCTGTCTTGATTCCTTTATTAAATTAGAGTTTTCTTCTGTGCTATTTACCTGTGTCGATTAACTGACAAAATACCAGAAGTGGCACATTCCACGGACGACAATCATAAAAGAGGACGTAAAAGATCACGATCTCTATGATTCGCTTGAAAAGCAGATTTTGGACGTCTTCAAGATCAATCACGATATAAAATTGTCAGATCGCCCACCCCTAGGCTGCACGAAATATTAAACCCATTTAAAAACTATAATATAGCATAGTGCTATTGTGAAATCACAAAGGGTGTATCGTAACTCTTTAAAGGGACAATGTGTAGGAATTTCTCCCATCTAGCGGTGAAATTGTATTTTGCATTCAAACGAATAGTGCTCTACAGCGCCTCGCTTTTTCAAATGCGTGTTGCTTCTACGGTAGCCGTTATGTACCAAAAAGCTATGACAGGATGCACTTCATTGAGTTTTCCTTCAGGTGAACAGGTTTGTTATTTCAAACAAACTGCAACATGACACAACGAACAAATGGATGTTTGATAAAATTGAAAGTTTCCAAAGGCAGAGAAGCGACCAAGCAATGAAAAAAAGCTTGTAATTTAGACCGTAACATTGACTTACCTGTTGAGAAGAAAGCAGGCAAGTTCAACGTCTCTTTTGAAAGCTTTCTCCTGCATCAACTCTTTCCACCTGGAAAAGCTATCCCGACATTAACCCTTGTTTTTTGCAATCTCTGGTCCTGTGGCTCCACATAAGTATGGTCCTCCATTATAAATAACCGTGCAGTGCAGCCTTTTAAACTTGCCGGGGCAGTGACAAGCGTCTCTCAAACCTTCTTGTCCGGTTCAGCTGCTTTCAGTCACGTGACGCTTGCTCTGAACGAAAACGCGTTGTGGAAACGCGTTGGCCTAGTACTTTTTGTCCCTCTCTGCTATTATAGTTTTTCAAGATGGCGGAACGACATGGAAGCTTCCGTGGACCTACCCGTCCCGTGTATATAAAGATAATAAATTCTTCGTTTACGAGGATAAGTCAGATCTATATTTGGTATTTGTATTAGGGCTGTGTTGAAAAAATCGATTCACCGATTCTGAATCAATTTTCATATTAATTTCTAAAGATCGATCCGTAACTCAGAGGATCGATTTTCCCTGTGAACTTTAACTTGCCGCGTCATTGAATTCACGCATGCGCGCGAGGTGGAAGGACATTAAAACAACGTCAGTAACGTTAAGCAAGCGGTTGCTTTGAAAACTCCAGAAATGCTCAAAGCTGCGATCTGGCACCATTTCGGGTTCAGAAGCAATGCAGAGAACGAGCTTGACAAAAGCAAAGGTTTTCTAAAGGTTTTGTAAGTTAAAATTTTATTTACATTCTGTGTAGAGATGCGCGGTTGGCGGTTACAGCCGCGGACTCCGCGGATAAACCGTGGATCGGGCGGATGACGTGACGAAAAATTATATTTTAATTAAATTCGGATGGGTGGCGGGCGGTTAACCAATCAAATAAAAAATATATGCAACGTCAAAAACGTTGGTGCGGACGGATGAGTTTTGTGATGCGGTTGAAGTAATAGCCCATCCGCGCATCTCTACTGTGTAATGTTGTCTGTTTACTGTGAAGCCAGTAACCAACAATCTGTTTACATTTGCACTGGCTTAGAACAAATGTGTTCTAAATGTTGATCATTATAATAAAAAATAAAGGTGCATTTGCATCTGAATTGTAGCAGCTTTTTGGAAAATTCTTAATGTCATTTTTAATAATACATCAGGTTCGCGTCTAAATAATCGGTCTACTGCTGCTGATATACCTCTGCGTCCTCGGTCGTCTACACCAGTGCAAGTTTGTGAAAGCAGTTGTAGCAACACTCTGGAAGGGGTATTGTTCTTTACAACCACCAATACTCCATTAATTTGCAGTTTAATGTCTATAATAATAGTATCAATATGTTGCATAACTACAGTCCTGTAATTCAGGTAACTGGGAAAAAAATACTTTTTTCAAAAACCATTATCTAAATCTCGAAAATCGAATCGAATCGGATCGAATCGAATAATGATAATCGATTCAAGATCTTGAGAATCGGAATCGAATCGATTCTTGAAATTTGAATCGAAACCCAGCCCTAATTTGTACACCATTAAGGACATATTTATGAATAAAAATATTGCTTTTGGATAGTAAAATACTTAAAAAAACTACACATTGTCCCTTTAATTATTTCCATGCGTACAGGTTACGTGTTTCTGCAGCGTCCCATAGCGGCTCCATTCACAGTAAATGCTGTTCCACACAAACTAAGACTGTATGTGCTGTTTGTCGGGGATTCCAATAGTGTGCATTTGGGAACACATACTGGCGCATACAAACACAGTCTGATGCGTTTTGTGTTCCATAGCAAAGTAATGCGTTTATATGCGTGGAATGCATATAAACAGCTTGGTTAACAAACTCCATCTCTGCTCAACAGATTTGTAACGTAAATCATATAAACCTACATCAACACAGGAGAATACATCAATATGTTTCTTAATATGTGAACGCGATTTCAGAATAAAAGTTTAAACCCTCGTTTTAATGTTTTTGTTCAAGAAATTAGAGTGGCTGTTTCATTTCTATCGTAAAGATTAGGCCTAAGTGGACATTTGAATTAGCCTAAATGTTGATTGTTCAATATTAAACAAGGATTTGATCGGCTGTAAAGTGTAACAACAACAGTCACCAGGCCGTTGGCGCCCTCTGCAGGCATTTGCTATAATACATTATGTACAATAAGTAACGTGTATTTTATGTATATTATGTATTTTCCAGTGTTATTCAACAAAACCATATGATTACCTGCTTTTGATACTTTATTTGAACTAATAATTATTGCCTCATTGCCATTATATATTTCATTACCAGTCTATTTTATTACCACAAAAAAAATATCTGATCACTCGATTAATCATCAAAATAATCGGCTGATTACTCGATTACAGAAATAATCGTTAATGACAGCTAGGACTGTGTATCCGCAACAAAGTCATGATATGATGCGTATCCTGATACAGAGGACATGATGCATATATCATGATATGGGTCTGCACTAAATTTCACCTCAGCAGAATTTAGTATAACAGCTGTTTATTAAAAACTGCATGCTATAGTAGCGTTGCTAACTATAGTTCCCCTCTGCATTATGAAGGGCCTCTGTAGCACTGTACCAATATAGGTTTCATGTTAACATTTGGCACTCCCACCAGGTACAATATTCTGATTGTTTTCTTCTTGTTTAGGCTAGTACATAAATAATAATTTACTCATTCTAATATATTAATTAAAATCATTGCTTGTAGGTTATCATTGCACAAATTAACAGACTATCTATTGCACAAATTAACAGACTATCTACATTTAAGTAAAATTGCTCAAAAATCAGAAGTGTTCTAAAGTAATGTGCTTTCTTCACTGTAGCTCACGCACACACACACTCACACAGTCACTCACACAGATCGCGCTGCACGCACACAGAAAGATCATCAACACAGAAACTTCTCAACACTACCCTGCAATTTTTATCAATAAAATAGCTTCACCACTGAAGAGCTAAATTATCTTTCTCTGCAAGGAGTTCGTGACATCAAATTTTTTTCAAGCAATTAAACTCACCACTTCACTGTTAATAGAGAAATGCTGCAGACTGAGGTAATTCATACTCTCTCAGGCCCGTAAATGAACACAGACTTGATGTACTTCACTTTTCTGTGAATAGAATATCGAACTGCAGATCGCTAAACTGCAAGCTTACTGGTGTTTTCAGAAAGCCTGCACTTTTATCCATAGTGGAGACAGAGCGTGTGCACATGGTTGCCAGGTTGAGAAAAATAAGTAAAACACTTATCAGATATTTCTGTTCTGCACAAATGTGAAGCTCTGATTGAGGGATTACGTGTCTTGATATCAGGCAACCCCAGTTATGTTCCTCTGCGGGTCAGATTCAATTTTGTT
Source organism: Scardinius erythrophthalmus (assembly GCF_964197995.2). Classification (NCBI taxonomy): domain Eukaryota; kingdom Metazoa; phylum Chordata; class Actinopteri; order Cypriniformes; family Leuciscidae; genus Scardinius; species Scardinius erythrophthalmus. The sequence goes on along the minus strand of NC_138245.1, from coordinate 16,055,432 downwards.
CTAGCCTATATATTATATTATTCATTAATTTCAGCACATTTCCAATCCATTTTAAACGCGAAGAACGGTCCACTGCTGCGTCGTGCTGCAGAATCCATACAAAACTGATACCTAACCTTTTCCTCTAGATTATTACTGAACCTATTAAACTGTCTACCGCAGTCAAGAAAAGTGACACAAAACAGTAAACTACAATGTAATCTACGCATGTGACCCCTCAGGTCTTTACTCGCCCTGTTCTGTGTGGGCCTCGAACCCTGGTCTCCGGCGTGGGAGGCGGGCGCTCTAACAAGGAGGCTAAAGATAGCTGGCATCCATTACATATAGTTAATTGAACTTTAATTCAAACTCAACGTACATTTTGTAAAAGTGGAGATTTGAAGAACATGAAGAACAAATATAGATACAGACTGTGCATAGAGATCGATTTAAGATTCAAACTCTCTTCGATACAAGAACATACCCTGTGTGAGTTCTTGTTTTTAATGTTGATCGTATATTATATGAGCAAGAATGCAATGTTTTCTGAATTTCCACATGCTTGCAAATGTAACAATGATCAAATGTAAATGAAAGTGTTTAATTTTAAACAGTATTGTCAGTATTTGCTTTGCTGTATTTTGCAACAAAATAATAGTTCCAATGAAAGTCACAGAGCAAGAGCAACACACAGCGGTGAACGCTGTGGCTTTGAACATTTTTGTTTAACATTTATTTTTATAAAGGTAAAAAATCGATTTAAGGGGCACTTTTTGTCCCTTAATGAAAAAGATGTGACTGCAGAGAGGGGGTACGCAGAAGGATGTTAGGGGGTACGACACTAAGAAGTTTTACAATTTATGTTGTATTTCTTAGACCTACCTGAAAAACTTCTAGTTCTAGGAATAATTCATAAGTTCTGTTGTAGTTTTTGTCCTAATGCTTGTAATTACTTTCTTTGTTCCCATTTTATCACTGACTGTTTCAGTGAGCTTGTTTTTTTTCTTTTTTTCACTTATGTTAGGCTAGTATTAAGTTCTTTGTGATATTGTGGTGATGAGAATTGTTGATATAAAAATCATATCTAAAACAAAAATGACAGAGTCATGAAATCGATATTGTGATCATATAAGCTTAGACATAACTTAAACGGCTTTGCAATTTGTCGAAATCCCTTAATGTGCAACCCACCCTTTTTTTTCAGAGATTTCATCTGATACAACTCCAGTAATGCGGTATCTGCATGTGTTTTTATTATGATAGTTTTTATCAGTAAGTTTAAGGAGAGAGATTATTCTCTGGCACACACAGTGTAGACAGGCAGAAATGGCACATTATCTGTCTGCTTCTTGTTTGAAGAGAGAGTTTTTTCTATTTATGATTTTTTTTTTTTTGCCACTGTCAAGATGTTTCTTTCAGTTGATCGCTCATTTTGACTAGACCATTATCTGTCAGATAGCCATGTCAGGGCTCCAGACTGCGACCAAATGGTCGCATTTTGCGACCAAAATTTGAGAGTGTGCGACTAAATTTTACATCCAGTCGCACATGTGCGACCAGTAAATTTCATCTCGTTCATAGTGGGCGACAACCGACGTCGCGTCTGCGATGCTTTGTTTACGATATCACGACAAATAATTTTTTAACGGTCCTCCATGAAGGGTTCCGAGTGAATGAGTGTGTGTGTGTGTGTGTGTGTGTGTGTGTGTGCGCGCGCGCGCGAGTGAATGAGTGTGTGTGTGTGTGTGTGTGTGTGTGTGTGTGTGCGCCCGCGCGCGAGTGAGTGAGTGAGCGAGCGAGCGAGAGAGAGTGAGAGTGTGTGCGTGCGTGTGTACATGTGCGAGTGAATATGTGTGTGAGACGGCTCGAGATGACTGGTCGTAAAGCAATGTGTAGTCTGACAATGTTTCTTGTCCAGGACATGACAAGATTTTTAGGAGTCGAGACTCGAAATCGTGTAATCTGATACATTGACTATAGTAACAGACAAAAAAATTGCGTATTCTGAACCAGACATAACTATAACTATGGTATACTGTGGTTATGAAAGTAGCCTACACATCTTTTTACAGCACTTCAAAACTATATCCTATTAAAATATTTTTTTTTTATGTGTCGACCAAAACATTTTTGTTCATCCTTTAAAGATTGTCTCTATTTATAAAACTGAAAGTTTCAAGAAGTAGGAAAACTCACACTTATTTTTTTTAAAAAGAAGACTAAATTACCATTGTAAACAGCTGCTGAGGGTGCTTATTGGCTATTTTCACTCCCTAATATCTATTTTGTCACTCATTTTGCTTTTGAAATAATATTAAGACATTATGAAGGATAATAATTAAATTTAACTTTATCTATACACCTCAAATTTAGCTCAGTGCTTTATCATCCCACAGTGCTACCAAATACTTTCTGTAGAACTTAGAGCCGCGGCCCTCAGATGTTAGTCTGGAGCCCTGTGATCTTAAAATAAAACTGCACCATAATTTCTGTACGCTTAATCTATTTATTATCAAAGCATTTGTCTGTAATAGTTATTTAGGGGGAAAATGTGAAGGTGTGCCCCTAAATTTTCTGCTTGCGCTCCTAAAATTTTAAGTCAGGGGCTACAGCGCTCCTAATAAAAAAAGTTAGTCTGGAGCCCTGCATGTTGTCTAGACCAAATATGCATTTAACAATTGTGAAGAAGGACCACTGTCATTTAGCATAATTACTTTTGTCCATTAGACCAATGTTTGGATAGACAGGCTATATAATTAGGGTACTTGCACTCAGTATAGGGAATGGGAAACCTCGTCTTACTAAGTTGAGATCACAGTATCTGTTCTCTGAGAGTAAAAGGGCCAAGCACATCAGTCACGTGGCATCAGGACGGAGGAATTATATATTTTGCTGAAGGCTAGAGAGCATGGCGTCAGATCTTTCAAGGATCAGCATTAGGGCTGCAACAAACGATTATTTTGATAATCGATTAATCTAACGATTATTAGGACGATTAATCGTCTAATCATCGATTATTTCGCCGGCTAATCAGTAAGTTTGGAACGATTATTCAGCTTTTTCAATTAGTTAAAACACTGAGTTATACATATTCTAACTATAATATAAAAAAGAAAATCACTTCAGCTTTTGAAATGGTTGTTTTAATGAACTTTGAGCCAACTAAACAGGTCATTCTCTTTAAGTTTTCAGATTTCTGTCCAACTCAAATCACACACAAATGCTCTCTAAGCATTGTTTAAATATTCTGTTCTCTTTCAATAGAAAAAAATAAACAAAAATTAATCAGCTGCAATACAGACAAATTTAATCTGCAAACAATTATTATAAGATTGACATGACAATTGAGCTGACAGAGACATTCTCATTCACCTTTTAATTTACAGTATGAAAAAGTAACTGACATGATATTCTTCATAACATCTCCTTTTATAAGTCTTCATGAATATGGAACAAAATACAGGCAAGTGATAAGACTGTAATACCTAATAGTTTTACAATAATAAAAACAGCCCTGACTCCTAAGCTCGATCAAGCTTTATTCTATACAAAAATAAATCATCACATTACTGTAATTATATTATTATTGTTAATATTATTACTATTATTAGTTGTATTGCGTTCTCTAATAAAGAGATTTACTGAGTTATTTAGCTCCAGCTGGAGAACATTCACCTCTCACCGGCTCCTCTTGTTTCCTCTTTAAGTGCTTTAACATGCATGTTGTGCTCCCGTGAAAAGCAAGTTCCGCCTTGCATGTATTGCATATTTTGTAGTGAAGGTGTGGTCACATTAGCAACATTTTGATGACATTTCACAGGCAAAAAAATGTCCACTGTCTATTGTCAATAGAGTAGCAATGTATGAAGCACAGTTCACGCAGAAGTCACTTTTAAACCAAGCAGCATTTTTCGTTCATCATGCCGAATCCACCTAGGACCCTTTGCGAAATCTGCACTAGGAATAATTCGACCAGGAATGTGACGGTCCTGATCACATGATTGGAATGACTTTATCCCACCCATGGAAAAAAAGTTTTTTGACTTTTACAAAATGTTAGCCTTAAAGGTGGTATCAGTGATTTCAGGCCCAAAAATATTTTTATCACATTCATCTAATTTTTCCTAACGATCCGCTAGCTGCCCGCCCCATAAGCATGCCGTCAAAAAAACGCATCTCTGTAGGCAGCCTAGGCTCTGAGATCTGCACACAAAAACAAATGGTTTAGCCAAACACTCAAAACCAAAACAAATAGTGTTCCAACCAATCACCGACAGGGGGGAGGGTGTTGTGAGGTTTTGAGCCAGCTTTTTCTTCAGCTCTGACTTCGCGTGCAGCCGTACACGAGCACAAAACCTCACAACACCCTCCCCCTGTCGGTGATTGGTTGGAACACTATTTGTTTTGGTTTTGAGTGTTTGGCTAAACCATTTGTTTTTGTGTGCAGATCTCAGAGCCTAGGCTGCCTACAGAGACGCGTTTTTTTGACGGCATGCTTATGGGGCGGGCAGCTAGCGGATCGTTAGGAAAGATTAGATGAATGTGTAAAAATATTTTTGGGCCTGAAATCACTGATACCACCTTTAAGGTTATCTATAAGCTAGTTTCCTCAAAAACAATGACAGAATTCGCATTTATAAGAAATAAGCATTTAAAACTTAGTCTCTCACTTCCGCCAATATGGATCAATGATTTTGATGACATCACGCTGCACTTCAGCTTCTCATCAGATTTTCTGTCCAATCAAATGCTCTCTAGAATGTGAAGTGTCCCGTGAATGGCACATAATGCACCATATAGGGGATAGGGAACGTTCCAGACAGTGTAAATATGCTTTCCATTGGGGCGAATGAAGTCTGGTTTCACGTTAGTGTCACGCAAGGGTACGCACAGTCTGCTCCGCTCCAGAGATGCGACAGCACAGAGCGAATCATATGCGCGAGTTGGCACAGACCAGACAAAACATATCGGACTCGGACCCGTTTGAATTCTGCACAGAATGGCATATTTTAAAGCGATGGAGGAGATTAGGAGGAGAAACGGTTAGACAGACCCATCATTAGAAACAGCACTGATGAGTAGAAGAGATAACACTGGTGCCTTGCGCCAATATAAATGACACACTTTTCAAACTATTCTTTCTCAGCATGATTACATTCGCTGTTTTGCTTTAGTAACAGTTTCATGTTAAATCTAAAAGGGGAATCTGGCTGTCATAAGCTGTCAATTGCAGCTTTGCCAAGCTCAACGGCTCTGACCGAGCTGTGATATAAATTAAACGCTATTGGCCATTTTAATAAAAGGGGAGGAGCTGCTCAATATGTCCCACCCTGTCTTCCTGTTTCAGTGGAAATTATCAGCATACTGAGTAATGCTGCGTGTTTCAAGGCACTTCAGTGGGCCTTTAGGGATTTTGCTAATCAACGTATTTTCATAATCGGCTAGTCGTCGTTTCCCTGAATGATTAGTTTTCTGGCAATTTACGGTCAGTCTGACAGTTAAGCCCCTTTCACACAGAGATTCCGGAAAATACACAGATAAAGTGACCCGGGATTTGACCCGGGCTCATTTGATTTTGGTTCATTCACACTGCCAGTGATTTTCCGGAATCAAGAGAGTGCGTTCACACACAAGCCGTAAAAATCCCGTAAAGACACGTGACATCGACGTGACTTTAATGTCTCAGCAGCGTCTGAAGTTTGCTTATGAGCTGCGATTTCTCTCTCGAGAAACCACGCTTGTGCATTTTTTTTCTCTGATTCGATCATAAACTTTCGCATTACGTACCGTTTCACAGCTGGAGAACGATCCCGGCTTCACTACGACACGGCATTATTACGGCTTTTGTTCACACAGCGTGCGTTCCGGGACTGAACACGGCAATGTTACTAGGTCCCCAACCCGGCATTGATCCCGGCATAAATCCCGGGTCGTGTTTGCGCTCACACAGAAGGCACTCTGGCAATTTGCCGGCAATTTCCCGGGTTCAAAGCGCTGTGTGAAAGGGGCTTTATTGTTTTACAATTATTGTTGAAAGTTGGTAAATATTTCACAAAATGTGATTTTTCCGTTACTGTATTAAGATTGAAATACTGTATTATGAAAGGGCCTTAAACAATTACGCTACTAAACCTGCAAAATGTTACATTTTTGAATAATTTTTTTTTCATGGATTGATTACCTCTGACTAGGCTTGGGAATTGGTTCCAGGTTCCGGTTTGGAACCGGTTCCAAACATTCCGATCCATCGGAATCGTACACGTCCACACGTTAACGATTCCACTAACGATTCCGAACGTTCCGTTCCGTCCATTCCCGCGTCGCGGCACGACGTCACAGTATGTGACTGGATTTTTAAATCCCCCAAAAGCGCCATTCCCGCATGCAATATTTTTTTTCCCCAGGATGGTAGGAGAAGGTACCACCTTTTTCACCTCTGATTGGCTAGAAGGGCTCTCCTCCGATTGGTTATTTGATTTGGCCGTGAAACGTCATCTCTGATGAGATAGAGAGATGGTAGTGGTGGTGATGCTGTCGGCTCGCGCGCTAGTCTGTTTTGATCTTCTTTACCGCCAACAGAAGTAAACAAAGTCAATCCAACAGTGTGATAAGTGCGTGCTGTCAGATTTATATTCCAAGTTCACATTTTCATAGCCTGTTTAGATCGAATCCATGAACCGCATTATTACACCGTTTTCTAAGGCTACGCGATCTATTTAAAAACAAGTTACAATCATAAAACAGCAGAGTGCTATCATGAAATCGTAAAGGCTTTGATATGCGCAAAAAATATATGCGCTGTTTTTTTTTTTACAGAGAAGCACGAGGCTTTAATTATTTATATGCGTGCAGATCAGCTCCTTTCATAGTAAACGCTGCTCCACATGCAGTCTCCTCATGTGCTGTTTGTTTAGGTTTCCGATAATGTACGTTTGGGAACGCAAAACCTCGGACGCATATTTCATATAACTGTCATCATTTATCCGTGTCAGCATCTCAGGGGGGAGCACAACAAATATGCTCAAACATTTAAATAACATCCATGGCATTAAATACCAGGAGTGCACTATATTTGACAGCCTGCGCTCCACAAACAATGGTAGGTTGGCTTATAAATTATATCAAAACATTAATGCTAGATGTAAGTAACCAATGATCAGCCTGGAGAGATCAAGGATCCTCCCAAAAAAAGCAGACATGCTTGTTTTTCTGCACAAGAACTGCTAGAAATTTTTAAATGTTAAATGATTAATTTAAGTTTTTGTGAAAACAATAAAAGTTAAAGTTAAAATGTAAACCATGATGCGTTGTTTACTCTTTTATAGTATAGCACACACGACTAAGTGTGTTTACAATACAAAGCTTTGTTTTAGAAATGTTTACTTTTTTTAGAAATGTCAAAGCATTCAACTTCTGTATTGATATTGCACACTTGGTTTTCATTCTCTAAAACCACTTTAAATTAGACATTCAAAGGCAACAACTCTCAAAGCCACCCTGTAAGTGTGCAGCAAATGGTACAGGAATCGATATGGGAATCGATAAGGAATCGCATCGATAAGCAGACTCGACAATGGCATCGATATCGATAATTTCTTAACGATGCCCATCCCTACCTCTGACAGCGCACTGAGCGCAGCGCCATCTGCGGGACATCCATAGCATGCTAGCCAGGGATCATAGGTGTTTTCCTTCTTTTTTTGTCTTAAGCTGATCACATGCTTACTAGTGGTGCTTTAATGGCTGCTGTGATGATACTTTAAAGGGTATGGATTTAGAGATGCAACTTATTGGAGAGATGCTAAGCTGAAAAGTCTCTCCAAGAAGCTGTCTTTTTTGTATCACCTAAAGTTTTAACCACATAAAAATTCTACAGCTAAAGCAAAAATAGGTTTAAAGTCGAATCAATGGTGTAAAATTCTGCTCTTGGAAGGACGCCATCCAACAAAGTTTTATTCCAACCCTAATTAAATGCACTTGAACTGGCTAATCAAGGTCTTCAGTATTACTAGAAACTGTCAGAGTGTGTTGGAGCAAGGCTAAGCTAAACTCTGCAGGAAGGTGTTCCTCCAGCACAGGTTTAGTTTATCAATGAGAAAATAGTTGGCGCATCTAGTTTTGCTCAATTAATCTATAACCTTTGTAATTATAACTTAAGTTTGCAATAGGCTAAATTATTATAGATAAAGTAGTACAGAAAATCTGCTGTTCAGTTTTAGCATGATTTTTCATTGCAGTACAGCATGTGCCAGAAAGTGAGACTTTTCTTTTTTTTTTTTGGACATGATGTCTATTTAAGAAAATAATAAACCCTGCTCCATTGTGGAGTATCACTAGTGCCACTGCACCATCACAGCTCATTCACAGGCTAACAGCCATTATTCTGACATGATCGTTTCTTTTGTTTAGCATGTAGGTGGAATAATACATATGTCAACGGCATCTCTCTATCTTGAAATATCCTGCTTTCCTGCACCCAATACCAACACATGGTCTGGAAAAACAATATATTTTGTGAGCGGCTTACTTAAACATAATAGTGATTTGACTTAATCTCTCTCCAAGATCCAGTATCTTCCTCAGGCTAATCCAAATGGCTCAGTTCCCCAGTATGTTTACTGATTGAGATTGGCTGTAGTTTGGTATTTCCCCAGTGCAAAATCATTGCAAGCATTAGCATGTGCATGAAATGGAGTGTGAACACGGGTCACATATTTTCAATCAAGTGTTTATGTGTTGGTATAACATAGAAAATCAATAATCTTTAGTCAGTAAGATGCCAGATTCTGATTCTGAAAGTCAAGTCAACTCCTAAAGCTTCTATACTAATGTTTTTAGTGCAGTTGTGCAACTTTATTCTGATGTCGCTATACATAGGGTTCATTAGTTTGATCAGGTATCATAATTCACTCACATGTACAAAACTTGCAAGGTGTCATTTGCAGTTTCTTGTTGTAGCGAACACACTTTGATATAATTTCAAACGTTGTGTCCAATTAGTTGCAATAATTATGTCCTCGGCTCTCCTTTGTGGCCTTTGTTCGCTTCTCTCCGGCCTCTCGACCATTGTGCCTCCTCAACTCTTTTTCCCTCCGACAAGCAGTTTTTAGCGCATGCAACCTTATCGTGTTTTGCCTCTGTTGACCTTCATCAGTCCCACACGTCTCTTCTGCCGGTCTCAGATGACCCAATTAAACTCTTTCTCTCATTCTGCACCGCCGCTCTCACCGGACTCAAGTCCGGACCGCTAAAAGGGTGAGAGTCAAGGTTCAGGAAAGGGCATCTCCATGGTGAAATGCTGTTGCACGAGAAAAATATGCTGTAATGATAGTCTAGCCAGAAAGTAAATGGAGACACCGTCATACACAGCCTGTCCGTTGTAAATGGGTGGTAGTAACAGAAACACGTCTAATAGGATTCCTCTATCAAAGCCTAATCAATCCCAGATCCCACAGGGTGAGGATGACTTTCTCTAATGTTGCCAATGCCAAGACACTTGTGTTTGTCTTAGAGAAAATGTGTTTAAAATGTAAGTTTCTCAATGATTAATTTGAGAATTCACCCAGTGGATAAAGACAGTTTTATATTCCATTTGTTGCACTGCACATGTTTGGTAGTTTAGGCTTGAATGGATGTTTTTGAAAGCTTAATAAAACCCCATTATCAATCAAATGAAATTGCTGATGTCATTCCTGTGAAGCCATGAAGTCATTTTAAAGAGCCGTAGATGATCTCAAGGTTATATATTCACATCATGCTCTGCTAAAAAACTTTTCGGTCTTGGACTTGCAGGTCAGCACTAACTTTTCCATTCCAAGTACCCGCAAATGGCTGATAAGATATATATATAGGCTTACAGTATTGGGCCAACATTTTTAATGGTCTTAAACAGAAAATACTGCAGATAAAGTAACTTGGCATGGAATAGCCTTCCCCTTTCCGTGTAGGTAAACTTGCAGACAGCTTTTTACTGGAAGAAGCGTCAGTGTTGTTTCACTCAATGTTAATGGCTTCAAACAGTTCATGATAGTTGAAAATGTCTTCCAGATTGTTTGAGTTTAATGTGAGACCAAATATTCACTATAGGGTTCAAATCTGGACTCAATGAGACTGATGTACTTGTTCTCAAGCCACTTCTTGGCTGTCTTTGCAATTTGGCCTGGAGCATTGTCTTGTTGAAAAATATCATCTGATAGTTGACAATTTTTCATTTGTGGGAAGCAAGCCATTCTGTAATGTTCTCCTTTACAAAGCATTAAATGACTTTTCACAGTTGATGTAGCTTACCAATACCAGCAGAAAAAGATCCACACACATGACACCTCTTCCTCCATGCTTCACTGTGGTAGAGCGGCATTTATTATTATATTTCTCAGCAGATTTTCGAAGACGGCACTCTGGAGCATCACCATGCAACTTGTGTTTCATTGTGATTCATCACTCCACACACAACTTCCTATATTCTGCCAAAAACTTAATTCTGTCTTTGATGTTTTTTGATACAGCAATGGCTTTTTAAGTAGTGCATTTGCTTAAATTTGGCTTATTTCCTGACCAATAATTTGTGGTTAAGACAATTAAAAGCTTAGTGTTTAACCATTTTGGGGTTTGCAAATTTTTTTCTTTCTTTTTTGCCCAGGGGTTCTCTGTAAAAAACCGAACCGGTGTCCACCAACGTGCAAATATTGATTTCTCCTTCTATTATTGTGCTTGAACGGACAAATTCACAAAAAAATTGTCAACCTGCCCGTCTTGACGAATATCCTAGCAAACAGTAGGTTATGTTTTAAGTGAACGTAAACAGTCGAGAAAGATTACGCATGTGTTCAGTACTGGATCTGTGCATTATGTCTTAAAGTGACAGCAGCCTAATATTCCTGCTGTCTGTATGTTTTTCCATTTCTTACAGAAGACATGGAAATAACTCACTGCTCTTGACTGAATAGCTTTTGTAACTTTAATAATGATTCATCTTTATTTAATTTATACAGTGAGGATTATATGCAATGTTGTTTTACATTTGATTACTGTATTTAATTTCTGTACCTGAAAATTACTGTTAGATACCTAAATAACCTGAAAAGCACTGCTTATTTTATTTCTATTTTTGCTCTATTGTAGGCTAGGGGTGGGCGATATCTCGATATTTAAAATATATCGAGATATTTTTTAAACACGATATGGATTTTGACATATCGTATATATCGATATATTGTTTATATTTATAAAAAATGTTGTTATTTCAAATGTAGGCGCGTTGCTCGTGGCAAGCGCGCTCATAATGTAAGAGACGCCGGCGCGACCACAACATTGGCCAACATCAAATGGCAAACGTAATGCAAGCGGAACGAAACTGCTCGTTATTATGTGGTTGAAGGACCGTTTATCAGTTTGGACCAAAGCAGCGCGAGCCAATCGTGATCATGCGACACTGTTACTACACGGCGCTAATAAGAGATCCAGTAAAGAAAGCATTTGAATTCGCCACAGAAGTAATAACATCGCTGCTAGATCTAGTGAGAAACATTCACATTTCTCCGTTATTAACAGATCAAACAGCGCTGATGTGGAAACCAGGAGAAACATTGTGCCATGAATGAACTATAGTGTCCACAGATCAGCAACATTCACCATGGATTTACTGTAGTAACACTTACTGCAACCATGGAGGTTTGGCAGGAATAGTAGGCTATAATGCCTTCAAGTAACATTATGTCGGTTTTATTTTGACATTATGAATACATACCGTTTCCATGTGTTTCTCTATACGAAATAGGCCTATAAGTAATATATTTGAGGTACAGATAAAAAATGAGGTAATAGAAGCAGTAAATGAAGTCAAGTATCTTGGAATTATTCTGGACAAAAATTTAAATTTTGATAATCATGTTAAGCACATCTGCAAGAAGGTTAAACCAACTATAAATTGTTTTCGTTTTATCAGAAGGGATTTGTCTTGTCACACTGCTAAACTATATATGCATTCAATGATATTTTCACATCTATCATACTGTATTACATCATGGTCACAAGCATCTCCATCTAAATTAAAACCAATTTTCTCAATTTACAAACAGGCAATAAAAATTATGGACAAGAAACCCATGAGATGGCATCATTGTGATGTTTTGAGAAAGCATAAGCTTTTGGGCTTTGAAAGTTTTATTGATTTTAATTATATTACATTGGTTTATAAATGTCTAAATAATTATGTCTCACCATCATTTTCTAAACTAGTAAGTAGGCGTCAAAGCCATCATCGGGCGAATACACAAGCCACTGTCAGAGGTGACTGTCTAGTCCCGAAGTGTAAGACCTCGTTCGTTCAGTCTGCTTTCTCAGTAAAGGGGCCAAACCTCTGAAATGCTTTACCCACTGATTTAAAACTAGAGACCGATGGAAATGCTTTTAAAAGAGGACTTAAACAATGGCTAAAAACAAAACAACAATGCTCACATGAATTGCCTACTATTAATAGTCTTTGATTCTGATGTTCTGCTGTTTTTTTTTGTTGTTGTTGTTTTTTTTGTTTTGTTTTTAAGCTATATGGTATACTGTAGTTATTTTTTGTTAATATCATTATTATTATTGTGATATTAGTCTTGATATTGTATTTCCTTGCTAAAAGCCTCCCGTGGACAGGTGTTGAAAATTAGCATGTGTGCTATAACACTCATACTAATACATATGGTTCGTCCTATGTCATTTGTATGTCCATGTCAAATAAAATCAATTCAATACAATTGCCTCAAATGTTAATCTGAACTGAAATAAACCTTTATTTATAACTACTACAATATTACATAAATTTTTTTCCAAGGAGCTTTTTTGTTTTATATGCTCCTAGAGTCAATTATAGCTCCAGAATTGCTCAAAGTAAAAAAATATCATACTTGATGATGTTAGTTTTAATTATAATAAAAAAAAAGAATAAAAAAAATATATTATTTAAAAATGTTGCAGAAGCACTTGTTCCTATGTGAACTTGCCTACCTCTTTGCACTTCAATAAAAAAGACTTTGTGGTATTTGGCATATTTGTTTTTGCAGTAGTTTTTGGGGGGTTCTTTTTCCTGTAAAGATATCGAGATATATATCGTATATCGAGATATAGCAAAATATATCGAGATATATTTTTTGCTCCATATCGCCCAGCCCTATTGTAGGCCTATTTATTTCTGCTGTTGCTTATAGTTGGACTATTTGTTCTTTTTTTTTTTTGTTTCTTCTTTTTTTTGACAGTAGGGCTGCACGATTAATAAATGCACGAAATAAAACTGCACGCGTTTTTGCAAAGGCAGGGTTTTTCCTGGGTCAAAAATGGTCTTCAGTGGTGGCTGACAGACATGGTCATCCACACACACAGTAAAAAGTAGCCTACCCACGTGATCTGCGAGCCCAATGTTGACAATACATTTAAATGCAATAAAACAGTTTGTGATTTTGCTTATCTTATTTTGATATCTCATATTATGTATGATCTCTTAATTTGATGTAGGTTTATTTTGTTCCTCATTGTTTACTCATGGTTGCTCATTCAAATTTATTTTTTTTGGCCCCTCATTTTCTTCCGGACTGTGGCTGTTATAGGTTATGCAATTATCAGACACATATAGGCTATTACCTGTCATCATCACTGTCATCCTTTCTTGCCCTCTCTGCAAAAAAAAAGCTGTGATTTCCCCAATGGTTTTCATAGCTTTGTACTATAAGATCCTTCTTTGCTAGACCTGATAATTAATTTGGTATATTATCATATCAATATTAAAAAGTAACATTAAAAAGTTTATTTTAACTAATAGTATAATTTTCTACCATATACAATAGAATAGAATTAGCAGCTAGCTAACAACAACTTGCTTTGTGCTTTGTTCGGTTTTCACCTCACTCCAGTCTAAACTAAATGATTTTATGGGTAATTTACTACACATTGTCAATATAAAAATAACCTGAAAATACTGTGGATTATTAAGGCTAAATCTTTGTTAAATGGGGTAAGCATACTTCTCATTTCAGAGGTGTTCTGAGTAAATGATTTGTTATACACCGATTCAGACCGTGACGTCTCGGCGAGTTCAGGGTTGGACAGATCAGTTGTTTGAACCGATTCATTTTAATGAATGGTAAAAAGGAGTCATTAGGTCGCGAAGTGGACAATTCACACAGAAAAAAAATTCTCTGAATGCGCCACGTGCACGTTCGGATTTCTGACCTTTCACCATTTTGCTGATTTTGATTAATATGTGCGAGGGAGAGAGGGCAAAGACTAGGTAGGGGCTCTTTGCTTGTTATCTCTCAGTTAACAAGTGCCCTGTCACAAGTGTAGCAGTCATCTACATCACTCATAAATCACAATAACTGATCAAATAAGGCTTTGGCAGGACACAATTAGTTTTTGCGGCCGGCAAAACATTTTCAGCAGTTCAAAAAAATAATGAAAAAAAAAAGGTATTCAAATCAATCCAAATTAAATGCAAATAAACAGTTTGTTCTATTACCTCATGCTGTTTATTTGTGAAATTAAAAAAGTAATCACTGCCAGGACAGATCATAAATCAAAGTGTTTAGAACTATTTTACATTTAAAAATCTGCAAATTTATATGTAAAGTCACTGAGTGACTGATTTGAAAAGTTAGTAATAAAATGAACACCAAAGGAACATTACACATTGCAAAAGTGTCAGGTCTATTATTTTGCATGTACACGAAGACTTTATGCACTGTTCATTTAACTTTTTTTTGATGGTCCCTTTAACTCATTCTGTTGATCTGTTGAAGTAACGTTGCACCTATATGTCTACTAGCTCTCATTAGAGTGTTAGTAGAGTATTAGTAGACTGGTAGGGTTAGTAGATTAAGTTGACATGTAGTTGCAAAGTTACTTCTAGTCAGTAGAATCTCTGTTGGAGGGCCATCTCAATAAAGAGTTAGCAGATATTAAGCAGACAGTCTACTAATACTCTGATGAGAGTTAACACATAGGTGCAACGTTACTTTATAGTGCACAGAATGTTCAAAAGGGACCATTTAAAATAAAGTGTTACCAATATTTTCAATACAGAAAAAACCCTGAGGTGAAAAGACCCTTCATTTCTTGTTGTGCTGTTGCACATTTTTCTTAACTAATCATAGGTTCTGTATTAAATTCAGGGTTGTTTTTCTGAAACTACAGTCCTGAAGTCTCACAAAAATTTTGCACAGCATGTCGACAAATAGCAAGGAATTAGGAATAGAGGTTGTTTTTGCAATGATTTGCACTGCCTTCAGTTTTCAAACAACTCCCAGATCGAAGTCAAATTGCAGCATGTGAAAATTACCAATGCGCTTCTAGCATACAGACACATTTTTGTTCGTCACAGCCATCTAAGGCCGCATTTACACTGCAGGTATTTATGTCCAATTCAGATTTGTTGACTATATCAGATTTGTTTTTGTTTTTTTAACGATCTTTTAAAAGTGACCCATATCCAATATCTGCACACTATACATTTGGCGAAACAATCCAAGGTAGGCATACTGGAAAAGCTTTGGTCGAAAAGGTAAGAACAGTGCGATCTGCAACAGAGATAGACAAAATAATACAAGCTTTTGCTTTTCGTACCATCTTTAAAGGTCAGCAAAACATTGCGTTGAGCCTTTGTCCTCCATTGCGCCATTGAAAAGAGTCATGTGATCCCGGTTTGTGTCCACCTGAGTTGACGTCATTCGCCACCGTCGCCTTTTCAATGACGTGCAACTCGCATTGACAGAAGAATATCCAATCTGTCAGCTTACATGGAAGACGCAAATGCATGTATCCGATTCATATCCAATTTATTTCCACATATGAATGAGGCCTGAAACTGATCTGAGAATATCGGAATACTTGTGCTTTTTTCCTGCTTAGACATGCATGGGGCATTTATGATCTGTGATCTTTTTGATTTATTTTTTTGACAGCATTGTTGTTGATGGGATAATGTACCCACAAATATTGAAATAGCCTTGTTTTTATTTTGAAAAACCTTAATGTCACATTAACTCATCATCATGATCTTCACATGAAATTCAAAACAGTGTCTCATCTTCTGCATTTGAAAAAAAAAAAAAAAAAGCATTGAAGAGAAACAAATTTATTGGTTAAGATCAAAACATGATTTATTTATTGACCCCTCATTTCTACAAGGCACTAAGTAACAGTTGTGTTCTGTGTTTTCTTTATGTCCAGACTGTAAAGACTCCTCCGCTGCAAGGTTCACATCGGAGCAAGAACTGATCACATGGTAAGCCAAGAAATAGCTCTCTTGTTCTTTCCTTTTTTGTCAACATCAAGGCACCTTGAGTCCCGCTCACACACGTGGTCTCGGGATAATTGACGAGCTGTAATTGAATCATGGGATGGCTGAAGGTTAACTCTGACAGTGATTCGCCTATTTTTCATGTCTAAAATAACCGAAATGTCTGCACTATTTGTGCAAAATACATTTTGTTAAGCACAGCGATATTGTACCTAATACTATACAGCAGCTTCAAAAAGCAGTTATAACACCGTATATACGGTACCATGTACATTGTTGTTTAATTTATCAACTGTATCAGTTGATATTTCCACTTTCTAACATTTAGATGCTCTTTGGCATCATTTAACACTCATTTAAACTCAGTCTTTAAAAACAATAATAATTTAATAATAATGTTAAATGTAATCATTTGCAAATCTCAAAATTAATAAAAAAAAATGTAAATAAAAAAAATACATTTTCTAAATTTACTTTATATTTTATTTTTAATTTAAAGTAGCATTTAAAATGATTGACTTATTTAAAGTAACATTTAAAACAACCAATTTCAGTTTTCAGTATTTATGTTAAATCTAAAGTAATAAAATAAACAGTGCTTTTCAGGTTATTTAGGTATCTAACAGCAGTTTTCAGGTACAGAAATTAGATACAGTAATCAAATGTAAAACAACATTGCTTATAATCTTCACTGTATGAATTAAAGATGAATAATTATTTAAGTTACAAAAGCTATTCAGTCAAACTTCAGTTTTAATTTAATTTAGCATTTAAAATGATTGTTTTCAGTGTTAAGTTTTTATTTTTCATTTAAACAAAATGGTATGGAATCATCATGAAGATAATTCTGGGATATTTGTGCATATTTGTGTATTGTTTCAGAAATCTTCTACTTGGTATGTGTTTCCTTAACAATGTGATTTTGGAGCTTGCCGTGCATAGTTTGAGAAATAATTATTTATGCTTATTAATTTGAGTTCTTAAGCTAACTGAGTGCTTGTCAAATTAAGGGACAGCAGTTTTGACTGCCTTTTTTTGAAGCTGAAATTACCTGTAATTTAGTCTGGTAGTGTCAGTCCAACCTGTCAAGTCAGGACCACTTCACAAATCCCCCCCCCCCAAACCCTTCACAAGAGTCGCAGGTAAGATTATCTGTTGACTATTCTCTGGGTAATTCCTCTCCAACAGGGTGTATTGTTTCAGGGATCAAGGTGCGTGAGTTTGAGGACTTTCAAAACCAAGCTGCATTCAGAACTCGAATAAGTTCAACCAATGTATGCTAAAGCAATTTTGGATGTGGAATAGTTTATTCTTTTGGTCTTATTATGGTTCATTATGAAATTCCTAAATTCTATAATGTTGAACCACAATAAATGCTATTTTTGTCAGGCTTTCTTGAGTGTTGCCACAGAAACACTGAGTATAGAGTGGCTAGTCTTGACGCGGAGATTGGTTTGTCTCTAAGCTGTTGGAGAATGGAAGAAAATAGAGGCCTCTAATAAGCCTCTTAACTTCTGTATTTGTTTCAGGCCTTTTACAACATGATGGGCTAAGAAAAACTACTTTTGGACTGGCAGTGTGGATGAATTGCAAGGCTTTTGCGTATTATCATACCCATTTTTGGACATATTTGTCATGTGGTTCTCAGAAGTTTATCTGAAAATATCTGAAATGTAATGAAAGCCAAGCTATTGTGCTTTCAAAGCAAAGATATGCATCTGTTTCGAGTTGTGAAGGTGCAGTGTAGGATTGGAGCCAGAGGAGTTTGCTTTAGTGTAGCCTGCATCCATCATGTAATCGATGTCCACAATTTCAACAATATTCAATTTCCAGTTTTGGCTTTGGGCAAAAAAGTACCCTGCATGGTTACTGCACCAGCTTTAGAAAACAAAGTTAGGCTTATCTGTGTCTGGGATGTTTTAACCGTTTAATCTTTTAGAGGTTTGACCATGAAAAGGGCACCTAGTCGATGCTTTAAGACTCACTGCCTATTAAGTAAGAATTGTGCAAATACTTAACATCTATTAAAATGCAGATGAAATGCTTATTGCTTAATCCAGTACAGGCACTTAACAAGAAAACATCAACAAATCAATGTCAATCAAGTGCTGCAAAAAAGTGTTGTAGGGATAGCAAAACGTTTACCAAATGAACATGTTCCATGTAGGGATAGCAAAAATGTAATGAAATAGGCCTATAATACATATTAATGTAGTTTTTTTTATTGTACAAAGTCTGATGTGTTTATTATGGAACTAAATGGTAAAAAGTGAAAATTCTGTCATCATTTACTCACCCTTATGTTGTTCCAAACATGTAAGACTTGGTTCATCTTCAAAACACAAATGAAGATATTTATGTCCACACAGCTTAGCTACCACTTTGACATTTCAAAAAGGTCATAAATTGATCTTAACTATAATTTGGCTGGTTCTGTTGACCAACGTGACCGATCGGGACACGTTTGAACAGTTTTTACATTTGGCATGCAGTCTTAACATAGCGCTCATGGCATGACAGTCAAAAAACAGCACAAGATGCCACACATCTGCCAAAAGAGAGGTTCACACTAACAGTGATTCGCCGTGCCAACGCAAGCGGATGTCATTCATTTTCAATGAGAGGTGGCAATTTCCAGGGGGAACAAGCGGCAGCATTGAGTAGAGGTCAACTTCATGCAAATGAGTAGCGACTACTAATGGGAGCAGTTGGATTACAAAGAAGTGTAGGTCCAGTCGATCTCCGATCTCTGTCTGTGTAAATGTGTCATAGGGATTTGATTGCTTAGTTTAACATGCCAACGACTAATTAATTAGCCTTTGCAATGAATTTTAGCCTAAGGCAAAATTTTAAAAGTGCTATTTCTTTCATGGTCAATGTTCATCATACTGTCAGATTCCACAAACTAAGCAACTCCAACTTGTTTTTTTTTTCTTGTTTTTTTTTCTAGGTAGCTTCTGCAAAATTAATAAAAGAGCTTGCTTTGGTTTGAGTGATACAGTTTATATTTGGCATGTCAGAGAGATCGGAGATATTCGAATATATTCGAATACATTGCTTGATATTTGATACCCGTTCGAATTTGATTTTTCTCAAAAGTGACAGCCCTAATATATATATATATATATATATATATATATATATATATATATATATATATATATATATATATATATTGTATATATCATGGTTTCAACAAAAAATATTAAGTGGGCAGTGGCACAACTGGTTTAAAAACACCAAATCAGCATATTAGAATGTTTTTTGAAGGAGTAAAAACTGCTGAAATCTCTATATTTTTAATCAAATAACTGCAGCCTTGGTGAACATAAGAAACATTTGACCAACCCTTAAACTTTTGGTTGGTAGCATATTTCATAGTCTTGCATGTGTAGGGCTGGGTATCGCTAAAAAATGTTCGATATCGATACCTTGACTTCGATACCAGTTTCTGAACGATAGTTTTTTCGATACCAATTTTCTGAAATCCGTTTTAACATTACATTACCTAAAAAAAAACAAAAAAACTTTGGTTTTATTTTTTATTTTGTTGACTTTTTACAGACTCAAAGACTCATATGGTACTTGGGGGGGTGGAATATATGCCTCGCGCTCAAGCGCACGCATAAAAGCTTGCCGCAAAGCACTGGCAAAAGTTTTTATTAATAAACTAGTGTTTTCTGAGTCCGTGTCGGCTGCAAAGATGAAGTTGACGATGTTGACTCGTCATCTCCACTGTATAGTGAGCGTGAAATGCACCATGCAATGCGATTTATAATTGCTTCTTTTAAAAGTAGACATTTCAAGCTTTCCATAGGCCTATTTCTCATGTCTGTGAGGCAAGTAGCCTATATGCTGAATTTCGGTTTATTTATGTGACACACTGCTGTTCTTCATGCTGTCAAAGACATAGCAACTTTATGCTCTTAAGTTTATTTTGTGCACTGTCAAGTGCTTCATCAGATTTGTCGTGTTGCTGGTCTTGGCAGCAATTATCTTGTCGCAAATGTTGCATCGCGTGCTGTTGGCATCAAGGCTGGTGTAATGTAGCCACACTTGATCTTTTCCACATCTTTTACATCTATGGGGGTTGGGACACTTACCCTATTTAAACTGCACGTCTGTGCCGCATCACGGCCACCGAAAATTATCAGACAATGGCAGGGCTGTAACGATATGTGATATGAAACTGAAATCGCGACACTCAGATCCACGAACCTGTGTCGCGGAGTGAGAAGGCAAAATCGCAACACACCCCTTCCAACTCCCAGAGTCCAGATCCAATGCTGCCACATCTTTAAATTACTATTGGGTAGGCATGTGCCGGTATCAACTTTTCATGCTGCGATTAATTGATTGAGCTTTTACCACGGTATACGGTATTATCACGATATTTTAATTGCTCAAGAGAAATGGATGGATTGGTAGGGGGGATGTAGAAAAAAAACTACTTGCATTACAATAGTGATTGTCAAAACATTTGGTAACTAAATAGAATTTTACACAATTTTCACGCTTTCAATTCTTGGGATTTGATTTCAATCTTGATTCAGTATTGACTTTTTGGATAAATATTAGGTAGGCTACAGTAGATAGACGTTAATTTTTCTCAAGAAAAAATATATCTCACATAATGCTGTAAACATACAGAGAGCCCTGTCAGCTGGTATTATTAAAGGTTAAAAATTAACTAATTAAATTAAATATAATTTGGTTTTCATTATAATAACAATTATGACACAAGTAAAAATATAATACAAATGTAATATAGTGCACATATTTAGCAAAATACTCCTCTCTATAGCTATTTTTTTCTAGTCAACTAACGTGTTGGTCATTAAATGGCTTTCCTGAGGTAAATGTAACGTTCTGTGACATAATAGTTCACCTGCAGTTTTATTGAAAAAATAGCTTTCCGTGGTTGAAAAACACTGATTGATCGATATTATGTATGAGGCATATATACCTTTCGGTAAGTTGTAGCCTACTGTATCTTTAAATAAAAAGTAACAGATGATCGGTTTACTTGAACTGAGGCGCTACAGTGATCTGTCAAGTCACATTTACAAGCACCAAAACAGTATTTATTGTCTGAATTTTGTAATAAAATGGACAGAACATGAGAGCTGAGAATTGTTTTCATACCATAATAACCTGCTCTGTCTAGTCTGTCGGTCTCCGTGTCCTCTTTGCTCCGCGATTTTTCTCTGCGTGAGAAACTGCATGTGGCGCGAGAGCGTTTGAAAAGTGTAAATTGCGTGAGTCTCACGCTGAATGCGTATTGACAGCTCTGCTTTTAGAAGGGGGATAAATCGTCGGCAGCGTGCCTCCTTCCGCCATGCTTCTTCTCCATGTGAGGATTGTTTACATTAGACTAGAGTGCGCACTGCGCCGCACACACACAGCGCTTCTCCATGTGGAGATTGTTTACATCAGAGTGCGCACGTGTTTCGCACAGCATACGCAGTGTTTGTTTAAGCGGTTGATGGAAAATAAGCTAATACTCGTTCTATAAATATAAATTCTGATCTATTATTTTTCACGGTATTTTGAAGTGCCCACGATAACAATATCGTGCATATTCATTACCGCGATTTATCGCATTACCGAATACCGGCACATGCCTACTATTGGGCTATTCCAGCGTTATGGACGTGATATTTGCAGTCAAAACTTGAAATATAAATTCTCAGAAAATGCATTTAATACCAATATATTGAAACGTTTATATATCCATACTCCCTAAATAAAGGAGTCCAGGCATTAGAAAAATATCAGTCTACACATGCGTTTTATATTTAATATGAGGGAAATACACATGCGTTACGGACGTGACACAAAAAATCTGTAACTTTTAGGTGGCAAAATATATTTTTGTAATTCTGTGAATTACACTACGCAAACCAAAAGTAATACTACCCACCGGATGAAGAAGGGTTGGCTCTCCACAGAACATAAATTTAGCAGACAATATAATCAGGATATGGAGGCGCCGGCGCGTGAACTGGAGCTTATCTCAAAAATGGACCGAAACTCAGTGCATAAGCTACTTGCCTCACAGACCTGAGAAATAATCTATAGAAAGCCCTAGAAAATGGCATTTTCGTTTTTTGGCTGAAAATATGAACCGAAAATATATGCCGCCCCTCACTGTTCAGCGCTCAGGTTTCACTCTCGCTCTACCCGTTATTAATGCGCCGTGTGACGCTCTGCTCAATATTCCACTCTATGCATGTGCGCTCAGCTCAGTTGCTCACGGACCATGTGAACGCTCCACTCATGTACCGCTCATGCTCATCGGAAAAGTCCGTTCTGTTTGCAATAGCCCTACTGTGCTGTGACATGGTGTGATATAGCCGTTGCTGGGCAACGCTGGTAAAATGATGCTACCCTCTCGTTTACTGATCGGCTCCACGCTACGCTTTGCTCACATGCTCTCATAATAGCTTTGTTGGACTATACATTATTTGGATGGTTGGTCAAAAAATAAATCTGTTGCATAGAACTGAATAAAGAATAATATATTTTAAAGAATAATATATTTATATTTAATATTAATATATTTTCCGTCCAATTTTAGTGTAATTTTCAATAAGTGTTTTTTTTTTCAAAATGTGGACTAGCTAAAAAAGAAGAAGAAAAAACAGCATTCTCATTAGTCAACCATCTGGACCATCCCTAGTTTCTTCTTCTTTTGTCTGGCTTTTAAGCACAGTCCCTGATTCATAGATGCTATCACCTCCCCAGATTATTTAGCATTACTGTCAAGGCAACCGCCATTTAGTGATGCATATGCAAACCTTAACCTTTGTGCCTGAGCTGTTGCGGCTCGATCTAAATCACACTTGATTGCTGCCTTTTTTATCCGCCTGCTTCCTGTCTGATGTAAGATCCTCCAAACAATAGAGAAGGTGTTTGGCTTATCTAGCAGGTGCATCAACAGTTGTTAACGAACACCCCCCTCATTACCTTATTGTGACTGATGGGGGAGGGGAAGTGTCTGTCGGAGCCTCCATCTTTCTTTAGGAAAGAGCCTTCCATACTCCACTGAACTGTCACTGTGTGTAGGAGTAAACTAACTAACTGCTCTTTGAAAGGAAACCGTGACATCTGTTTCCTTTTAGCTAGGTAGTATTGTGAAGATTGCCCGAAATGTTTTGTGTGCTCAAGTATATGAAGTTTCAATTTCGTTGGCAGACTTTCTGAAGAAAGGGTGTTTTCTTTTCGCACATTCTCAGTGTGAATCTAGGTCCCCTGCTTACCACTGTACCGCAAACAACAACCTGTTTCCGTTCACTAGATAAAAACAAACGAAAAGGCTACTAGTGTGTATTGATTAAAGTTATCAGTGGAAAGCAGATGTTGATATTAAGGGTCTGTCGGTTGAAGATTGCACTCTGGTGTGTTCGGTAAAGTATTGGACGCGGTATTGTTGGTTTAAACAAAGGTCTCGGCTTAAAAGCTTAGAATGAGAGAATAATTGCTCACCTGAGCTAAACCCGAGAATACAAGTTGCCACGGTGATTTGTTCCATTAAAAGGTGATTCAACACCACGACATAATGTTACCAAGTTAATCCCACAGTTTGCATGATAACCTATTGTAATCTTCTCTCTAACTGTCATTGATAGTAACCTGTTGTTTTGAATAATGCTGTCGGCATTATCTGCTCTGACAATCGTTGACCTGAAAGAGAAAACTGACTGTAGTGTGAGTAGTAGGGTTGTCACGATTCCTTTTTGGTGTCTCACGGTACTATAACAGCTAAAGCATCACAAAACCTGAATGTATCATGCATATTACTTTTCTGTTGTATTAATTATTTATAGTTTGCACAAATATTTAGTATTACTTCAACTACACTGAATGATTATTTTACAGATATAGTGTAGTTCTGAATGCATTTCATGTGTGTAATGCGTTTTAATTTGTTTTGTAATTAAATAATTAGGAACTCTTGTGGACTATTGATTTAAAAAATCTAGTGCTTGCTAGTATTTTGAATAATGTCTTTAGAATTGGAATATAATATGAATTTTGGGAATAATTAAGTAAAAAAAAAAAAAAAAAAATCATTCCTCTGAATAATAATAAGGTAATTGCAAGTTTATATCTCATACACTGTAAAAGATTTCTAACCCTCCCAAATCAAAAATTTCAAGTGACCGATAACATCTAAATTTTTCAATTGGCCCAAGTGAAATTCTGTAAATTTCAATTGGCCCAACTGAAAATCCTGTAAATTTAATTTTATAATTTACAGAATTTCACTTGGGCCAATTGAAAAATTTAGATGTTATCGGTCACTTGAAATTTTTTATTTGGGAGGGTTAGAAATTTTGTACAGTGTAGCCTAATTCTCACTTTTTTTCTCTCAGAATTTTGAGTTTATATCCTGCAATTCTGACTTTGTGAGATAAAAGTCTGAATCGCAAGATGTAAACTCGCACTTGTGAGGGGAAAAAAGTCAGAACTGCGAGATAAAATGTCGTAATTATTTTTTAAATGTTTTTATTCAGTGGCGGAAACAAGCTTCCATAATTACACAGCATTGCTTTGTAAAGCTAAAATATTTTCAATAACAAATGATCTCAAACCTCTCTGAAGCCCATCCCACTCATCACGGGAAGTTCTTTCACTTTTATATTCCATATGCACAATTACTATTTTTGGCTTGAATAGAGATGCATCAGATGGATATTTTTAGTAGTTACTTTGGTGGTTTTGGTGTAAATGTTTTTGCCTTAAGATTAGGGCTGCACTATTGTGCCGCTTGTCAGTGAAGTACGGTGCTGTGATCAGTGTGTAAATGCTGCTCCATCTGCGCAGAAACTCCAAATGTGCCCCGCCGCAGAAGTACACAACACATGTCATTCCAGGAAATCCCTCTGTGGGCATCAAACTATCGCTGTCGCTTTTGTTGGACAAGAGGTTCATAAATGCTTTTCATATTTGGAAAGATGTTTGATGCGTGTTGCTTTTTAAAATGCAAGTTATAAACGACTCAAACTCGCAGTGATTGCTAAGACAGATCGATTTGGGCGCGATTTAGGGTTAATTGCGATTAATTGTGCAGCCCTATTTAAGATGCTGTCAAATTAAAAGGAGTTATTTGAATTCCCACCTTGTTTCATTCTGTTGCACTTCATCTCTGCATTGGACTTAATGCAGTATATTGAGGCTTGGGCATTGCGATACTACTCTGTACAACCCTAATTACACTAATGTCTGCTACAGCACTTATGGCGACACTGAGAATGCAACATGCTTGAGTTCTGTTATTAATTGCAGTCTGACACATTTAATAACAACGTGGTAAATTGAGCTTGCTGCTTTGAGTAGTGCATGTTTCGGTCCTAATGCAACAGGCTGTATACATTTTAAAACTGTGTAAGTATTATGTGGTAGTTAATGTAGCGATTGCTCAGAATGAGTTATGTAAATGTTTCTGGTGAATTGGATTTTCCACAAACATTTTCACATTTTATACGAATTGGCAACGTAATCGAACCGATTACAAACTGAATTAATTCCCGAGTTGGTTTTTAACACATTTTGGCCATCCCTTTTCTCTCAGATCAGGCGTTCTTTGGCCTAACACTGTAACGACACCTGCTACTTTGCTTAGCAAGCGCATGCCAATAATCTGAGCTAATTGGAATGTAGGCTGCTCTGGAAAACAGATAGACGCAGCAGGTGCAACAGCACAAAGAAGTCTCAGAAACCCACGAGACATAGACTGGGAGCAGGCTGCCCGAAGGAAGTAGTTTCCACCCATCTCTGTTCAAGCTTAAACTCCGTAGACAAGAGACCACTGAAACCCGCCAATAGCTGTAACTTAACAGCCATGTCAATACATGCGTTTCATTGCTTGGCTGTGGAAACTAACACGTGTGCCCTTGAAAAGTTACAGCACACTCAGGGTGAGCCCAAGATGGTGATTCATGAATGCAGAAATTAATTCCAGACACAGGCATAATCTGCACCTGGGAAAACTGCCCTGGATTTTTACTTTTAGGCCTGATTTAGCTGTGGGTATGTGGCAGGGCAAGTTTTCAATCATATTTCAGACACCATGTTTTGGTGAGGTGACGGCGAGTTTTCTTGATGATGAAATGGACCTTTGTATAAATGCTCAAAGTGCTAAAAAGTGCATGCTTATTATTTATTCTCTTGGCAAAACCATTTGACAAGGCAATAAACAATTTCAGTTTACCTTAAGGTTTATATCTTAGTCCTTTAATAATTGGGAATGTGATTTTTTTGTTTTCTTCTTTTGATGCAAATTAGTTATATGTGTGTGTGTGTCAGTCTAAACAATGATGAATGTAGGTTGAAAGTCAAAAGCAATGTAGGGCAAAACAATGTTTTTTTATTTCAACCCGACAGTGGCGGAACCTGTTTCACCTCTTTGTTGTAGGCACTTACCTTAAAGTTTAAAATGTATATCAGGGTTTTTTTCTGGGTCAAAAATGTTCTTCAGTGGTGGCGGATGAACACAGTCATTCACAAACACACAGTGCCCTATACTCATGTGAACTGCGAGCCCAGTACTGACAATAAACCCAAAATAAATGCAAATAAACATTGTAATATAAACTAATACTATTAATTGGTGACAAAAATGAAATAAATCACTATCACTGAGTGACTGATTTGAAGAGTTTGTATTAAACTGAACAACAAAGTAACCTGACATAAAAAAGTGACAGGTATATTATTTAGCATTTACACTCCAAGACTTAATTCACAGATTGTTTTACATACAGTATGAGATTGTTTTTTTTTTTCGTCCATTGATATTGTTATCACAGTCAATTGGATTCAGTTGCGCATTTAAATGCGGTTGTCAATTCAGAAACTTTGCAATGTGCAGTTAGCAGTAGGGCTGAAACGATTAGTCGACATTGTCGACAACGTCGACAATAAAAAATTGTCGACAAATATCTTTGTTGTCGAGTAGTCGTTTGATCCCACGTGACCTAATGTAAGGGCCTGCAATATCGGGATTTGACCGCTACGGCGCTGTAGCGCTAGAGTGTAATGCAGCCGTTACAAATGCTATTGCGGTAGAAGAAAACACAGCGCGAATTATGACGGAGTGCAAACGAATCCGAACTAGCAAGGTGTGTAAAGTTTCACAAAACTATCGTATGCAATACATGCAAGGCGTAACTTGCTTTTCACGGGAGCACAACATGCATGTTAAAGCACTTAAAGAGGAAACACACCGGCACAAGACGAGCCAGTGAGAGGTGAATGTTCTCCAGCTGAAGCTAAATAACTAGCAGTAAATCTCTTTTTAGAGAATGCAATACTACTAATAGCAATAATATTAACAATAATAATATAATTACAGTAATGTGATGATTTATTTTTGCATAGAATAAAGCTTGATCGAGCTTAGGAGTCAGGGCTGTTTTTATTATTGTAGCTCTATTAGGTAACGTTATTACAGTATTATCCCTTGCCTGTATTTTGTTACATATTCATGAAGACTTACAAAAGGAGATGTTATGAAGAATATCATGTCAGTTATTTTTTTATACTGTAAATTAAAAGGTGAATGAGAATGTCTCTGTCAGCTCAGCTCAATTGTCATATCAATAAAAAAAAAAAATTCTTATAATAATTGTTTGCAGTTTAAGTGTGTCTGTAATGCAGCTGATAATTTTTTTTGTTTATTTTTTTCTATTTAAAGTGAACAGAATATTTAACCAATGTTGCTTAGAGAGCATTTGTGTGTGATTTGAGTTGGACAGAAATCTGAAAACTTAAATAGAATGACCTGTTTAGTTGCTCAAAGTTCATTAAAACAACCATTTCAAAAGCTGAAGTGATTTTTTTATATATATATTATAGTTAGAATATGTATAACTCAGTGTTTTAGCTAATTGAAAAGGCTGAATAATCGTTCCAAAAGTACTGATTAGTCGGCGAAATAATCGATGAATAGTCGATTAATCGTTCTAATAATCGTTAGATTAGTCGATTATCAAAATAATCGTTTGTTGCAGCCCTAGTTAGCAGCATGAAAAATGTATATTACATACAGAAAGCGAGCAAAGATCGCTGCCCTTATAATCACTGGAGCTATCAATTACAATGTGAGGTACACAACGCTGCACTCTTGCATAAACTTCCATTATAATCAATGAAGCTGCTTTACTGTGCAATTCATCTCTTATTGACATTGTGTTTGTACTTTGTTGGCTATGATGAAAGGATTTGTGAGCACGAAGAACTCGCACTGAACAAAAACTCAGATTCGGACTAACTTAAATCAGATTGGCCATTGTGTTCACACACTCAATTGGCTAAAAAGCTCAATTAAAGGCACAAACATTCATTTTGGTGGCTGCAAAAATATTCATCTACATAGTAATGCTGACAGTTACACATACATTTGTGATATCCACCTGTTTTAAAGTCAGTCGACATGAGCTTTTAGCCTGTTGTCTAAATATAAAAGGCAGAGTGTGGACGGTTCATTTCCAAGAAAGACATTCCTTCTGGTATTTTTGTCTTGAAAATGTACGTTTTTCATCACAAAGAAAATTACAGGGAGACATTGAGATTTATTGGACATTTTAAGAAAGTCAATAGACACACTCATTCAGGCTGTTACCTTACCCTGGAGAGATGGGAAACAATAGAGAGAGAGACAGAGTCTCCCAGCAGAAAAATTGGGAAAGATCCATCTAAACTAGCAGTTGCTGCAGAGTCCACAAACATGCTTTCATTGACCTCAGACAGGTTGGTTTAATTGAAGCGTACATTGCAGGTGAAGTCCAGATGCTTGACAAATTCTGCTTCATTCAACCTTTTCTGTAATGTTATTGCAGGTGCTGAAACACTTGGGTTGGATCCTTAAAAAGCGTTTGCCTTGCGGAAATAGAGCTGATAGTGTGGTGAGTATAAATGCATATTGGTGCTAAGATGGCTTTTTTTCTCCTTAAGGAAAATGGAAAAACTTTTTTAGCTGCACTCTGTTTTTTAAAAGGACATGGAAAAAGTTACAGGTGTTTCAGAGACTGTTTTTGAGCAGGAAAATTCAGAACAGACTGCACCTTGTAATGAAAAGCCTTTCGACATTTCATGACAGCTTCCTCAACAATGATCATTGACAGTCAAACTAGACTTCAGATTTAACAAACACTATACACTACTGTTCATCAGTTCTTTTTAGCAATCTTTGATTAAATAGAACGTTTAAAACAGGGTTCACCAATCTCGGTCCTGGAGGGCCGCTGTCCTGCAGAGTTTAGCTCCAACCCCAATTAAACACACATGAACCAGCTAATCAAGGTCTCACTAGGCATACTAGAAACTTTCAAACAGGTGTGTTGGAGCTGGTTGGAGCTAAACTCTGCAGGACAGCGGCCCTCCAGGACCGAGATTGGTGAACCCTGGTTTAAAAGAACATAGGGGTGTAATGATTGACAAATTTTCTTGACGCATCGATTACAAATCCATTTGAATAATCCTATGAATGCACTTTAAAAATGCAGTATCAAATTGAATCTTACTCTGAACAGTCTCAAATTGAATTGATCTGAATTTCCAAAAATCATTATTGAAACAAATCGAAAACGTATTATTCGTGAATCTCGAGTCGCACCCTTAAAAGAACAGCTGCTATTTGAAATGGAAATCTTTTGTAAGTCCTTATTGTCACTTGTGAACAATTGAATGCTTCCTTCCTGAATAAAAGTAGCCTATTCATTTCTCCAGTCAATCAATCAAACATGTAGGCTATTAAGCAATTTAATATTCTTTATTCTCTTCTTAATTTCCTGACAAAGTGTTCCTCACTTTGCTTTGAAAAGGTTGAATTTTTCCCCTTTCATCATCAAAAATGGATCAAGTAGGATCAGAGCAATTTGAAAAGTTAAACACTCAAATGCTGTCTGACTAATTATCAGCACTCTTTGAATGCCAAACAATTTTTTATTTTTATTTTCACATACTGCTATTCGTCATCGATTTGTATGAGTTATGTGTTGTCATAAATTTCTAAAAATTGTGTTTTTGCTATAAAATCTTAATTATAACCGATACCAGTTAGTTTCTATCATGACTCATTGACTGATACACCACAGATCCAGAAAGCCACGTTTCCCACTAATAACTACACATTGTAGTAGCGTTTATGTGAAGGCAACTATTGTCTTATGCGCAAGACTGTCAGCAGATCATAAACTTAGATGGTGCCTTGGATTTAATATAATGGGCTTTTTATAATGGGCCAAAGGTGACAATTGTATCCCAAGTTGCCTTTGTCGGTCACTGTTGCGATTTGAGAACTAACAAAAGCTTCTTATCGTAATCACTAATGCTAATGCACTCCAATCAGAATAATGAATGAGTCTGTGTGTACTGGCACTCTGGCTATAGTAAGTGATTTTGGCAGGTGGTGATATGATGTAACCCTTCGGAACTGCTCCAGCCAGATCATGTTCCAGCAGACCTTTAGGCAGTGCCTGTCCCACATTCACCAGAAACAGCCCATGCGAAGATTCTACATGTGTAAAAACACACACCAACAGCAGAATCCGGTCAAAGGGGAGATTCCTCTATAGTTCCCCTAACACTGTAGATAACAACCCCCTCCCTGTTAACCAGGTCTCCACAGACCTTGAATATGTTACTCATTATTCATTTCTGCTGTCTGAGTTGCGGTATAGAGTTCCTGGAAACACTGTCAGTGCACTCGGTTCACATGCAGATGAATAACTCTTGCATCTGACCAGGGGTGGTTAAACGAATCTGGTATTGATTATTGGCTTTCTCTGAGCCCCAGTGTTGATGACAGTCATTTTTTAGCTCGGTCAGTTATCACTCTCTATCCACT
Source organism: Scardinius erythrophthalmus (assembly GCF_964197995.2). Lineage (NCBI taxonomy): Eukaryota > Metazoa > Chordata > Actinopteri > Cypriniformes > Leuciscidae > Scardinius > Scardinius erythrophthalmus. The sequence continues at coordinate 16,024,323 of NC_138245.1, read as the reverse complement.
GCGGTTTGTCACATACTGGTTTTCTGGATCTCTGTAGGTAACCATGTGATTCTCTCTCTCACACACACACACACCAAAAAAAAAAAAAAAAAAAAAAACACATCCAGCTCATAAGTCACCCCAATATCAAAAGGATAAGTGTGTGTATAATAAAGACATTTTGGTAACACTTTACAATAAGGTTTTATTTGGTATCATTAGTTAACATACTTTAGTTATTATGAACTAACAGTGAAAATACTTCTAAAGCATTTTTAAATTTTGGTTAATGTTCATTTTTGAAATCAAAAGTTGTATCTGTTAATATTATTTAATGGATCTGAGCTAACATGACAACAAAAACTATGAACAGTTATTTTAATAAACAAATACTGTAACAAATATATTGCTCATTGTTAATGCATGAACTAATGTTAACTAATGGACTTTGTTGTAAAGTGTTTAAGAAAGGTTTCCTCAGTTCCATATCAGCATATTAGAATGATTTCTGAAGGATCATGTGACACTGAAAACTGGAGTAATGGCTTCGAAAAAAATCTGCTTTGCCATTATTTTTTTTTCTGTGTGTGTGTGTGTGTGTGTGTGTGTATGTGTGTGTGTGTGTGTGTGACCTGCCGATAACGGATAATCTGATTTTCTTTCAAAACTATAATTAACAGCATATGCATACAAAAATCTACTTTTCTTCAATGCAACATTTTATTTTCAAAAAAAAAAAAAAAGTAAAAATGCTAATAAAATAATAACAAATAAACAAATTTCAAACAACAGCACAAATAAATGCAATAAAATAAAGAGAGAGATGAAATAAACCCGACTACGTTTTTCAGGTGGGTATATAGCCGTGCATTTCACACCTAGGCCTTCAGTGGTGTTACCTGAATTAATTACTTTTAATAGTGTAGCAGCGCACAGACTCTCTATAATTATTGTGAAATTGCTGTTTTTATTTTGCACAGTAATAAGGTTAATGCGGTGAGTTCAGAAAAGGCTGGGCAGAGAGAAACGAGCGAGTGAGCTCGGCTTGTTGGTTAGTGTTCAGTTGTTCTTGCGTTCCGATTATAAGTTCAGAAACGGAGCCTCGTCAGACGTTACAATAGTATGAACGTTTGAAAATCATATTCACCACGGAAAAAACGGGGGCAAAAAAGCATTATACACACCAAAACTACTGATTCTTTTTTTACACAAAATCCATCCTAATTTCTTTCCTCAAAAAGACTTCAATTACTTGGTTGTACAGGTTATCTGTGCGTTTCAATCCCAACAACCTTTTCTATCGCCATCGAGGCTAATGCTGAAAGTCGAGTCTGTCCCGTCGTATTTCTGGCATAAGTTTTAATTCGCTTTAGGGTTGAGAGTGTCTGCTCGACAGAAGCAGTGGACACGGCGACAGTCGCCACATGACGATGTGTACAGCTGACCCATGCTCTCACACAGATTTTTGAACGAAATCAATGAGATCAGCAGGACTTTTGCATTCAAAATCAGTCATGGCATACATTACAGTCAGTTCTGTTTTTACACGGACAGATCGAATATCAGCAAAGTGAATTTCTTTGTCTTTTGTTCTTTGAATAACATGACAGACAGCAGCAGGAATATTAGACTGCTGTCACTTTAAGAGTTTATGCACGGATCCAGTATTCTGTTACACATTGCGCGTTATGCTTCTCAACTAATTGGGTTGCAAAACTGACTGTATTTAACTCGCCAAGATGGCCATTTTGACATGATTTTGTGTGTATTTGACCGTTTAAGTGCAGCAAGACACTCATTTTGGTGCTTGGAACTCATAAGCTGCTTGAGACTGAGAGGCGGCTTGTGTGATCCATTTATATAGATCAGTTGTGAATAATAAAAGCACTATTTAACAGGAGTGAATGAGAGGAGACGGGTGTGTGTCAGAGAGCGAGAACGCGCAGCTGACGTTATTTCCTGTGCCGCTAGCAACAAAGTGTACCGGCTCGGAATCAGAAAGACTGTCCAGTTACCGGTTTGCCGATCATGTGGAAAATCGTCTGATTCCGGTCCCTGGCCGGTCGATCGGTGCATCTCTAATTGTAATATGTTTTTACTGTGTTTTGATCAAATAAACGTAGCCTTGGTGAGCATAAGAGAGTTTGTTGGGAAACATGAAAAAAAACAAAAAAAATCTTACAGACTTTTGATTATTCGTGTAATGCATAAAGAAAATGTTTTTTCCTTTTTGTGACATGCATTTATATCCGAATTAAGCACATTTTCTGGACAGCTTTTGTGAGCTGCTCCCTTGAGGTTCTGCATTGCGTTCCTCTTTTCACTTAGCTCATAACACATTTGTCCTTTAACATGCACATTAATGCCTCACCTTTGGTCCAACATGGTGTTGAATTTAGTGATTCAAAAGAAATGCTGTGTAGGCTTTATCTGGCTTACTCATAGTTTACCTCTGTATCTGCAGGCAATCAGGCCATATTTAGTGTCACTCATTAACGGAGGCAAATGAGTGGATTAGACATCCTCAGCACGTGCGTGTCTGTGCTTCAGCACATTAAATTAGCCCTCGGGATCATTCAGTTACAGGTTGGGAACATTGTTTTTCACGTAGATTCAAAAACAACATGCTGATGACTTGTCAGTGACGGTAGATTTACAATAATTGATAGTCACAGCGTGCGTGCGTGTAGGTATGCTAATCAGAATTATATTGTTATAGATAATTATTCTCTCTTTCATTTTTTTTCAAGTTTAATCAATTCTAGAAAGGAGCTGGTATCATTTGTAACACATTTCCTTTTAAATGCTTTCTTTTTTTCTGTAAACACAAGTCACATTGTTGTCTTTTAAAATGACATGCTAAACAGAGTTCTCAGAGGAGGGCAAAAGCATTACGCAAACCCCATGGTCCTCCAGCAATCCAGGCAGTTTAGGTCTTGTCCTCATATTACCCATTCTTGTTGCCCTCACGTCGCCTCCCTTCCGAGCGACTCCCACCTGTGCGCCAAAGATAAAATCATTGATATGATAGTCAGCATTTCATTACAAAAATGCTGTGAACATCCGCCTCAGACTGAAAAGTGACAGCAGCGTTCAGAAGCAATGTCACATGTGCTGATAACCTTCTCTGAAATGTCCTTTCACTCACAAACTTTACTGTTTTGAAAAGTTGCCATGTGGTGTGTGCTTTAGATTTAACAGTGTCTATGAATCCTTGAAGGATTTCAGATTCTTGTTAATAAAATTGAAGGCGTAAAAAGATCAAATTTTAAGTAAAGATGCAAGCTGCATGTATGCATTTAAATGCCATCATTTAACCTTATTCTACACTACCTATTCATACCTACATTATTCAAACTTCATTTTGGATGAGAAAATGTTTAGCCATAATGTAAAAAATGAGTTTTGCTTAAAGTAACTTATATTTTGCCTACTAAAATTAGTGATGCTTCGAAAGCCAATTTTGATGGATGAAATTTGACTCTTGCCAGCTGTCAATCAGCACTTGCCTTGTTTTTTGTTGCTTGTAAACGAGAATCATCTTTCACAGATGCTACTACTTAAACAGTGCTGGAAATGAGCAGTCTTTAGTCCTTTCAGAGAAGTTGCAGAATGACTTTGATCCAGCTTTATTGGAACTGAAACAAGAAAGTTTAATGATCCCACAGTGCCAGTGGTTTTTCGCTTTACGGGAGGTGGACTGGAAGTTAAAATACATTCTCCTTTCCCAGTTTAATGTGCAGAGATAGCTAGATGCAAGCCATCCGTAGGCTGAAGAGTGTAAACATTGTGGCGTTGTAACTGTAACTGAAGGATCCACAACGGCAGACCAATGTCATTTGCAGGACAGCGGTTAAAAGATCCTTAACAGAACGCACTACGAGGCCTGCGGTGGATGTGTACTTGTTTGACCGCAGCAAGTGGGATCCACTGACCTACTTCTAAGACACTTCACACAAAAGAGGAAGAGATCCATTTATGGTGTGTCATATTTCCCCCACCCCAACATGTTCAGACAGACACTGATGGATCCAGATCTCAAAGTAGGTCAGGTGAGGGGACGCGTTAATCTCCCTGGTCCATGTTGATTTGATTTCCCGCCCTTCGTAGAGTTGGTTGCATCACAAGCAGTTTAGGCCTGCATCTGTCTTAATGTCTTGTGACAGCGTTCACTAGCGTGTGGCAACGGTCATTGTTCCTGCCGGACTGATTGGGTTGCTTTGCCTTTGAACTCGACCTGATTGTTCAATGCTGACGGAGGGATGTGAGCCATGTGCTGATTTCTCCAAAAGCGTCTGGTGAAAATGGTGTTGACATAATTGCCTTGAAAAGAGGAAGAAAAATGGCACAATTGTCTGGATGTGGGGTGGCGGTAGCACGTCTGCTTCCGAGCTCTTCTGTTACCTTGCCTTGATTTACAAACAGCCGAGAGCTCCACATTTTAGGGGAAGACTGTAGTCGATAGCGTAGATGCCATTTTTGACAATAACAAGGCTAGAAAATTTGTATAAAAATGTAAATGGTTATATTGTGTACCTAGGTGTGCATTTAAAATTGATTCATTAATTAATTCTGAAAATTGTTCTGTAAATGTGAAGCAATGTTTGCCCCCTACAATACTTGGTTACATGTTTAATATTTAATTTAATGTTCACATCTATAATATTTCATATTTATATTGGTGTTTAACTATTTCACAATCATTTTAATAATTTCTTTGTGAAAATTACATAAAATGTGAAACAGTGTTTACCTTATTGACATACAATAAGTTAATGGTACATAACATTTAATAAATAATTTATTATAATTTTTAATATTATACAATACAACCAGTATGATTTAATATTAATGTCTTTATTAAATATAAACATTAATAATAATAATAATAACAACAATGTGTATATGTAACAGTTAAAAGTGTTAATATTTTAGCATATTGGTAGCTAAAATATTGAGATGGTTAAATTATTAATATTTTTGGTATCAAATGCTGACATTTTAGAATGATTTTTTAGATGTTTGACATTGCAGCATTGGCTCAAGTGATTGTGACTGAATTTTAAGAGTAATGATTTACGTTACACTCCACCAAGCTCTTTATCTCTGTAATATTGCTTAAAAAACAGGTCAAACATGACACTTTTGAGACAGATTTTTAATGCTTGGGCTTTTGGGATATTTTCCTTTGTGCTTAATTGGTGGAAGATGAACACTGACCATTGGATGCAAATTCCTCAAGACACTCTTTGCAGTCAGTGTTACACAAGAACACAACTCTCCAGGCTTCTCATTGTTCCCTGAGGCCCTGAGAGGTTTGAGAGGATCAAGTTCACTGTTGTCAAGGGAGTCGTGTGAAAAGCCCAACGTACCACTGCCAAACACACACACACACACACACACACACACCGAAAGGTGTAATCAGCCTCTTCTGTAGTTTACAGTGTGTAGATTTTCAGTGCTAAAACACTTTCTCCTCCTGGTTCAATGAGACGACTGTAAGTAAGCCATCTGCATGTTGATTTACAGAAGAGTGTAAAAACTGTCGAAATATTGCTGTTTGCATCATTAGCTTGACATATTAAAGTCGTCATGAAACCAAAATTGTACCCTATGTACTGGACTGCTCTCGACTAAAGATTTTTCTAGTCGACTAGTAGTCGTTCATTAAAGCGATTAGTCAACAAGTCGAGCATTTAAATTAATAAGCCATAAATCATAATAATGAGCCTTTAATTGCCTATATAAAATTCATAGCCTAATCAGCGCTCAAACCCACGCATAAAGCTTGCCACAGCGCACAGGAAAACATAATGATTATGAGTGTGTTGTGGGAAAAAAACAACAACAAAAAAAAAAAAACAGAAGGAGACTGTTTAAACCTTTTAATAATTTATTGGTAATGTTTTCGGCTTTAGATATTAAGTCGACGATGCTGGCTCATCATCTCCGCAGTAGTGAACACGCTTATGCATTTCATATGGATTACATAATCTGAGAATATTTATTTTCCATTTTTTTTAATGTGTTCATCAAAAGCAGACATTTCAGTGATTTCGCCACTTCCTGTGGAGGTTTTTTTCTGCGTCTAACTGACTAATACAATTTTCTCTTCTAAGAAGCCTCTTCTAGTCGACTACAGTTAGTCGTCTATTAGGGGGAAGCCCTACTTTTTACTTTGTTAGCGCACATTACTAGTCTTGTGGTGAACATTTAATCCGTGCAAGTTAATACACACAAAACACATGACGTCAGTTTGATGGCTTGGGTTGAATATTCTTAACCGTCAGTCTGCTATGAGCGAGGGATGGAGAGGAGATGCACTAAAATAAAACCCCTCCATCTATTGTCGGTTGCAACTTCAGGTTCACGGGGACTTTATGTATGTTAATATTTGTGAATTAATAATTTCATCTTGACAAATATTTTTTTTTGTAAATAAGATGGTTGCGCACTTTTTTTTTAACTACTTTCTTTTACGTTTTTAAATATATTTAAAAATATTATTGTTAATAATAATGTTTATATTTAATTACATGACTTAATATTTTACCATAATGGTTGCTAAATCTATTAATGAATAAATCATAATATCTTGAAAAATATATTTAAAAACTTTTAGAAAATAATAAAGATGTGTAGAAAATATTTTTACTTGGCTACACTACATGACATTTTTAGACTTAATAGATTTTTGACATGACGCTTCCAGTCATTAAATAGACTTTTTAAAGATTCAGTATTTAAAAAAAAAACTTTTTTTTTATTTTCTTTGTTATAGATTCTCTTATTTGCCACTTGTAGAGCAGCAGGAAAATGACTTGATAACCGTTTTCGATTTGTAAATTCCCTTGTGCGTGGCCTTCTTTGACATTATTGCTATAAAGTGGCCTGTTATCAGTCTATAAAGCGATAGCCGTCTGTTACACCTTTCACCCAAACCAGTTAAATAGTGTTTCCTCTCAGACTTCCCTCTCAGCCTTGAATAACACAGTACAAACTCCCTCACCCTGAGTGCTGGCGCTCCACTGTTACGCAACACACCGCCTTTGATTATACAATGAAGATTACTCTACACACTAAGCATCCTCCAGCACACCAAAATGTCGTCCAAGGCAGAGGACATATCATGATATTTGCATTCCTGAGGGCGTTTTACGAGGCGCAGATGGCGGTTTATCTCATGGAGAGATCCCTGTTTGCCGTGACCCGTTTCAATAAAAGCTCTTTCTGTGTCACGTCTATGAGGGAAGTTCCCCACCTGTGGTTTCTTTACTTGAACTAATGTTGCGGACTGTAAATGCCTGGAGTTCAAATGCCTGATTTATTGAATTGGTAGCGGTCCTCCTTGGTATCGACGTGGCAGCTCGATTATATAGATGAGCACTCTGCACTGTTGCAGGGATTTAATTTGGCTATGCTGTGAGATAAAAAGCATCGATTCGGTGGCACCGATTGGCCTGATTTGATTGGATGCTACAGTATCTCTGTTATCTGATTGGCTTTGACACACTGGCTTTTGATGATGCTCCTATTTGCATACTTTTGCATCATTTATGAGACGAACGCAAGACAGGCGGACTCTGAAAAGTTCAGCCAGCTAATTAAGCGTTCATCAGCAGGCCAAATGTCTCCAAAACAAGCTGTAGTCGGTTAAGAAGAGAACAGGTAGGTGTTACATCACATGACGGGACCGTCTAGAAATAGAACAAAAACCTCATTGCTCAAAAATGATCACAAGCAAAAACCCTGAGGAGACGAAAACCATCCCTCTTGCAAGCAAACCACATCCTATAACTGCAAACGGAGAGCGACGGGGAAACACTTTCCACTTCACTTCTCTGTATAAATGAGGATGTGATATGGAATGGCGGACGCAGAGGTCGTGAGGAAATGGGTCACTTTTCAGAATTAGCTTGTGGTTACGCAGCGTTTCGGTGTGAAACTGAAAATGTTTGTGCTCAGTGATGCTCTTTTCTGGAGGAAGTCCAGTGTCCAGAGCGGACATTTTGAAATTGTGGCTTAAATGTACAATTTTGGGTGGTTTATTCAAATAATACGCTCTACATGATTTAGCAAGTTGAGCAGTGTCCTTGAGAATCAAATGTGCAAATTTTGCTTTGCTTTAAATCACAATAAAGTGAACAATTTAACTGTGTAAGGACCAACATTTTCAGAGTGTCAAATCTAGGTCAGGTTTAATTTCAAGCAAATGTTCTTGTGCTATAAAATTAAACACGTCTGTAAGTGTAAACTGACATCTTGACAGCTCTGTAATGCCAGTCACAATGAATCCAAGTGTCAAACTCAAGTAAACAAAGGTATTTTGTAGTAGCCCTCATGTAAACATTTTCAGTGGCAGATGTTTTTACTGCTCTGCAGGTTTGGTGCAGCAGCGCCCCCACAGTGTAATGGCTACTTTAGGTACTGCGACTTGTTATTCAGTCATGCAGGAGTGTGGAGCCCTTGGTAACCTCTGGCAGCATAGTACACGCTCAGGTTCCTGCTGACAAAGAGAGCTTTTACCCCCTTATTTCACTGTAAAAGAGGGGTTTTTATATATACTCTTTAGTGGAAGGCAGGAAGCCTGGCAATATTCATACCTCTTCTGTTGTCATTTTTAGTGTCATTCTGTGAGATGGCTTTCTGATGTTGTTTTTGTCCTTTCTCTCTCAGGCTTGTGTCCTCTGTGTGCTGACCTCATGGTGTAAGCAGGTGTGAAGATGAGTATTAGCAGCGATGAGGTCAACTTCCTGGTGTATAGATACCTGCAGGAGTCAGGTAAGTGCTGCTTAAACAAAACATCCCAAAATTGTATCCAAACATACAAACTCATACAGCTCTTGCCATCATGGCAGTTAATAATAACCAGGAGGCTGTTAATAGATCCAAAAAGGACCAAAACATCACAAAGAAAGTATAAATCGAAACAGTCCGCATCTCTTAAATCCACATGACAGCTCATTTATGGCATTAATTGAATAATTTTCTCTTTTTTCATAAATTATCTACTAGTGTATTAAGTGAAAAAAAACACAAAAAAACAGCATTCATATATTTTTCATATACTGGTGAACTATTCCTTTTACTCTTTATTGCAGATCACTTGCGTATCTGTCGAGTAAACATAAGAATGTGATAACTTTTGAGTTTTGGGACACAAGCTGTTATCAGCATTGATTACAGTAGAACACTAGGACTGTTCACAGTCAGGCCGTTGTTTAAGGGAGTGCACATGATACCCTCCGCTGGAGAGAAAGTTAATCCAGCAAGCGTCACACTGAAGTGTTTATCATTCCCTCTGGCAGGGTTTTCCCACTCGGCCTTCACATTCGGAATTGAGAGCCACATCAGTCAGTCTAACATCAACGGAGCCCTAGTGCCCCCTGCTGCCCTGATCTCCATCATCCAGAAGGGCCTGCAGTACGTGGAGGCTGAAGTCAGCATCAATGAGGTGATATTACAGATCAATCAAGGAGCTTTTTTTTTTTTTCTAATTAACAACCACATTTGCATATTTACGATTTACATTTATTATGCAGATTAGTGAATCTTACAAAAAATAATACATTTGTTATATATAGGGAAACACTTCAAAAAGGCCCACACACTAGGGCTGAGCCAAAAACATTATCCAAATATTTTTTTCCATATCATATGATATCAATATTTGTCACGATACTCATTTACCATAAGTGGGGAAGGAAATGCTTTCCACATATTTGTTAGACCTTGAGAATGAATGTAAACTTGTTTGTTTATAATTTAACTTAACAGAGTAGCAACATTTTAAGTTACCTTAAAATCTGTTTTTCATTGTATTTTTTTGAGATTCTGTGTTTTATCATAACTTTTATTTTGACAGTTTGTCGTGAAGATCTTTCAGTTTCAGTTTAGTGTGTATTTGATGGTAGTTTTTCTCAAATGAAACTTGAAAAGCTCATTAAGTGACTCTCAAAGCAGCACTGGATATTAAGTTCATGTCCTCATATATTAAGACTGCAGAAGTGGAAAACACTGTGAGCGGCACGTCACGTGTGTGAGTTTGTGTATCAGACGAAACCGCTGTTCATTCCCAGAGTCACGCAGAAATCACTTATTAGCAACATGCACTTAATTTCAAGTAAATGTTCTTGTGCTACAAAATTAAACAAGTCTGTAAGTGTAAACACGTCTGTACATGAACGTGGCTGTCGTCACGTTTATTTCAGGCTGTTAGATTAATTCATAGTGAGTAAAACTGTCCAGAGCTTATCTTTATTGACGTAAATTTTATACTGATAAATGCATATATATATATAGTATAATGCTTTGTCCCAGTGGTTCTAAAAAATAGGCTTCAGTTTAATAATGTAAAATTATAATTTCTTATTTTATTTCTTTTAGTGCTGTCAAACGATTAAAATATTTAATCGTGATTAATCGCATTAATTTCATAGTTAACTCGCAATTAATCGCACATTTTTATCTATTCTAAATGTCCCTTGATTTCTTTTTGTCCCCAGTATTTTTTCTCATTGTATCAACATGGAAAAGTGGATCGGCTTGCTTTGTGCAAATGTTTTTTTTTTTAAATTGAAAACAACATTGGCATATACTGTATTGTTCAATTTCACACTAACATTCTCACTTGAAGCAGTCATTCACACTTGGAGCAAATAATCGCATCAGAGAATTCACATCAGCTGTGTGCTTGGCCATCAAGTGGTATTTCAGACTGGACGTGCTGCGATGATAGCATAGTTCACAACAACAAACACACCGATCACTTTGGTCTTGTCAATGGAACCATTTGGCAACTTTTTAAAAGTAAACTTTCCATTTAGAATCTTGTTGTATCCATTTCGGCGTCTTGCGCTCGCCATCCACTCAAAACATAACGTTAGCCTACTACTCTTTGGCTAGCTCGCAAGCCCAAACAAGTGTGTGCGGCGTGCCTGTTGTTTTGGTTACCGGTCTAGCCAGATTTGGTGTGGTGTTGTAGTTTTTTTAACGTTACTAGTTGTTGCAACAGCATGTGAAAAAAAACAAACAAAGTTTGCTAGGCCAAAAAGAATGTTAATCTCGCAATAAAAAAAATTTACGCCGTTAAAATGGGTTTGTGTTAACGCCGTTAATAACGCATTTAACTGACAGCACTAATTTGTTTATTTGGGTTGAAGTCCACCCTGCAGATGTTTCTGTGAGGTTCACCCAGATAATGATATTGGTTGATGCACACAATCCCTTTAACGTGAAATGAGTGCATGGCTGACATGTTGATTTCTGTCCGCAGGACGGCACACTGTTCGACGGGCGGCCAATTGAATCTCTGTCATTGATCGACGCGGTGATGCCCGATGTGGTACAGACCCGGCAGCAGGCGTACCGAGACAAACTGGCCCAGCAACAGGCCGCCGCAGCGCCCTCTGCAACCAGCACCAACATGCAGGGTAACCCCAAAAACGGAGAGAACACCGCAAACGGAGAAGAGAACGGTGCTCACGCCTTACCGAGTGAGTCACCGAATAATTCTGGAACACATTACATGTTTATCATTGTTCTCAATGATTGTTTTTTGAAAATGTTACATAATATTGCAAATTTTCTAGCTTTCAGTAAACTGTGGCTGTAAATCAAAGAGCTGTTGCATCCTTCCTCTTAATGATAGACGTCATGTGATATCATGTGCAGATAACCATGCAGACATGATGGAGGTGGACGTGGATGTGGAGATCCCTCAGAATAAAGCCATGGTCCTGAGAGGTCACGAGTCGGAGGTCTTCATCTGCGCCTGGAACCCCGTCAGTGACCTGCTCGCCTCTGGGTCAGTTATATAGTCTCTTTCCATCACTCTTTTTCATCCATTCATCCTTACGGAGTACACAACAGGAACGCAATGATCCAGTACCTGTATTGGTAACGGTGCTAATACTGACCTTTTTAAATGGATCGGTATCTGTCAGATGTGTCAATACTCTGGGTTAGTCATAGCGTTACCCTGCACTTTCAAGCTCCAGAAAGGCTATACAAGTATCCAAAAGTTTACTTTGGCACTCTAGTAACATAAATTGTAATTTGTAGCAGCAGCAGTTTATATTTTAAATACCAATCCATTCCAAACTGTGTGAATACATTATATAAACATCAAGATTAGAAACTGTCAACAGATCTGTTATTGGGAAAGAACGAGTGTGATTGGTGCATTTGTAGATGAAAGGGAAGTCAAAGAGTTATTTAATACTCTGGCTCTCCACAGGTCTGGAGACTCAACGGCACGCATCTGGAATCTGAGTGAGAACAGCAGTAGTAGCTCTACACAGCTCGTCCTGAGGCACTGCATACGGGAAGGAGGCCAAGATGTGCCCAGCAACAAAGACGTCACATCGTTAGACTGGAACGTGAGTTCAGCTCTGACAACACTCTCTATGTTCTGTGTATATTGGAAGACTAACGTTTTCACCTTGTGTTTTTCAGAGTGAAGGTACACTATTAGCTACAGGCTCCTATGATGGCTTTGCAAGAATATGGACTAAAGATGGTAAGCAAAGTTATTTGCCTTCTGTATCAATATGCTTTTCTCTCTGTCTATTCAGCAGTCTGATAAATACAGAGTTCTGTCATGAATCTCTAGGTGGCGCAGTATGATAGGTCCTTAACACAATCTGCTTGCAATCACATCCTTCCCTATAGGGCGCAGCTGATTGGTTCCTTCTGTTTCAGTAGCTAATAAGCTTGCTGCTCCACCTTCAAATACTTGATCTGCATTTGCTGTAGCAGTGCAGCGCGCTTTCAGAAAGCCTCCACCTTCCCCAGCTCCACCTGTATAGATATGCTAAGTGTAATTCATGTACGCTATGTTGTACAGCAGCATCATGTCTTTCTTGCCCACCGCAGAGTGTTGTGTATGTATTGGCAGTAGAAATTCCTATACTTTCTCTGCAGCAGCAGCAGCAGCAGCGTAGCAGATCTATTCCGCCAAGACCAAATATATCAGCATTGTCATATCCATTATAATGCCAAACACTCTGAGAGTTGTCATGACAGTACTGTGTTCATTCACAGGTAATCTGGCCAGTACCCTGGGGCAACATAAAGGTCCAATTTTCGCATTAAAATGGAACAAAAAAGGAAACTTTATCCTCAGCGCCGGTGTTGATAAGGTACGAGAAAGAAACAACAGTCTGTGAAGTGTAGTAAGAAAGCACTCAGAACAATAGCAACATGCTACAAACTACTGCAATACCGCATAGCAACACCCTGACACCTAAAACGATAGTAAATCTGGAACAGGGTTTCCCAAACTGGGGTTACTAAAATATTTGATTAAATACTTTGTTTACCTGCATGTCTTGTGGTAATAAACCAAAATCAGAGAACCATGAACATGCAAAATTATTGAAATATTCACTTTATCTTAGGGGGTTATTTCATGTAAACATTATAGGGGTTCGACTGACCAAAAAGTTTGGGAATCCCTGACCTAGGACACTAGCATTGTAGTTCTGTAGATCCACTACTCATATTTTTTTTTTTCAGAAAATGTAAGTATCTAGTGAATAATTAAACTAGTTAATAGTTTATATTAGCCTACCCTGTCACAGACGAGTTAATATTTCCTCCTTTTCTTCAGACAACAATCATTTGGGATGCTCACACAGGGGAAGCCAAACAGCAGTTCCCGTTTCATTCAGGTTCACAGAGATTCCACTTTATTATTCATAATATTATACTAATATTGTGTAAAATGCTCTTATGCTGTGGCCTTTTCTCCCTCTCACTTCAGCACCCGCTCTGGACGTGGACTGGCAGAGTAACAACACGTTTGCCTCCTGTAGCACAGACATGTGCATCCATGTGTGCAAACTGGGCCAGGACCGACCCATTAAGACATTCCAAGGACACACAGTAAGAACTGTCTGCTCATCCTACTGTTTCCTACACTTTCAGTCTGCCAAAGGGATGAATATCAAACTGTTTTTCTCTGTCTCCAGAATGAAGTTAATGCAATCAAATGGGATCCGACTGGCAACCTGCTGGCGTCGTGTTCTGATGATATGACTCTCAAGGTAAAAGCCCTTACCACACTGGCTACACTATATAGAAATTCAGAATCGTATTTTCATATTGTGGAATCAAGATGACTGCAAGTTAGGGCTGGGCGATATGGCCAAACAAATATCTTTTTTGGTTAAATGGCGATATAAGATATAAATCTCGGTACTTCTCGGTTCTCGGTTTTCTCTTTGGATAAAGAAAATCTGTATTTTAAGAAAAAAATTATTTCACAACCCGCCTAATGATATCCTACAAACAATGTTGATATTGAAGAATATGGAAAGACATATAGTGAATGTAATGTAGGCTATGCAATATATTATGTGCAAAAAAGGTGGTTAAAGTCACATTACATTCTACATTGTAACATTACAGTCTAAAAACAAAAATAATGCTTTTGTTTTAGGCAAAAACCTTTAGTCCAAGGCTAAACTAAAAATGAAAATAAAAACAAAAGCACAAACTAATTATATTACCCTGAATTTGATTACCCAATTATAATGGTCAATTTCATAAAAAATATACTTGTAGGTTTAAAATTCCACATACGGCACATTTATTATCTTCAACAACAAATATTTTAGCAATATGTATATTTTAGCCAAAATTATTGCGCTACTATTCTACTGTGCTCCGTCTGTTTGGCGCTCATTCACGGAAGCTTGAATTTTATCGGAGATTCACTTGCAGAAGGCTCGTCCTCTCCTGACAGAGAAATGGACGTATTTGTTTGACTTTCTAACATTTACAGATGAAGAATATACTTGTGAAATGTAAGTTAAGCACTGAGGAAACATCTCAAACGCATTAAACAGCCCAAGTATTTATCTGTCAGTCTGCAACAGTATCTGACAGGGCAAGATGCTTTAAACTTAACTATATCCTACCAGTCATTTTGAAGACCTTAATGTAAGCTTGTGTCATGTTTAGGACAAATTGTACTACACTTTCACTGCAGCAGCTCACACTGCGTCCTCCGCTATTTTTCAGATGTGCTCGTATCAAACTACTGTTTCGATATAAACGGTATTGCCTCATTCCAAAAAAAAAATGTCAATATATCGTGCAAGTACATGGTGCACATTTCATAAGGTGTTTTGAAAATGCAAATGCTGTCCTTGTGATCTAAATCATTGCTTCTTCCAATGCCCTAGATCTGGAGTATGAAACAGGACACTTGTGTTCATGATTTGCAAGCTCACAGCAAAGAAATCTACACTATAAAATGGAGCCCCACAGGTCCAGGAACCAACAACCCCAATGCCAATCTAATGCTGGCCAGGTATAGTCATCATCCTTTAATATCCAATTCACCAGCTGCTACTCTGATAATAACTACTACTATTTACAAATGGTACAGAATTTTCCCACAATCAATCCATCCACTGTTGTACATCTTCTGAAAGAGTACAGAATCTCCAGATCAAAAAAACAAGTGAAGAAGATAGTTCTTTTCAGAAGATAGTCGACTAAAAAGAGAAACCTGTAATTTAGAGCGTAAATGGAAACAAACTAATTTAGAACTTTAGAATCGCGTGGAAAGACAGTATGTCACATTATAAAAAGGCCCTAAAAGCGGCCAGGGCTGAGCACCTCCGCAAACTAATAGAAAGCAACCAAAACAATCCAAGGTTTTTATTTAACACCGTGGCTAGACTAACAAATAAACAGACGTCACCTGAACAAAATATCCCCTTACAGTTTAGTAGTAATGATTTCATGGACTTCTTCACTGAGAAAATAGAAAGCATCAGAACCACAATTGTAAACGTTCAATCTTCAATCGCACCTTATAATTCAGCCTCAATTATCACCCCGCAAGAACAATTACAGTGCTTTACAACTATAGAACAAAAAGAGTTAAAAAAAACGTATGACTTACTCTAAAACAACAACATGTTTATTAGATCCTATACCAACTAAACTACTGAAAGAAGTGTTACCTATAGTGGAAGAGCCTCTCCTCAATATTATTAACTCATCTTTATCTTTAGGTCATGTTCCAAGAACATTTAAACATTTAGCAGTTATACAAACTCTCATTAAGAAACCACAATTTGACCCACATAATCTAGCAAATTATAGACCCATTTCAAATCTTCCATTTATGTCTAAAATATTAGAAAAAGTGGTGTCCGCTCAACTGGGCTTTCTTGCAAGAAAATGACATCTATGAAAAGTTTCAGTCTGGATTCAGGCCGCACCATAGCACTGAAACTGCGCCCGTTAAAATCACAAATGATTTACTTTTAGCTTCTGACCAAGGCTGTATCTCAATACTAGTTTTACTTGATCTTAGTGCTGCGTTCGATACTATAGATCACACAATACTCTTAGATCGACTACAAAATTATGCTGGTGTTCAAGGACAAGCATTAAGCTGGTTCAAATCATACCTATCTGACCGCTACCATTTTGTCTGTTTAAATGGGGAAAAATCGATCCTAACTTCAGTAAACTATGGAGTGCCGCAGGGATCTGTGTTGGGCCCTCTATTATTCTCAATATATATGATGCCACTTGGAAATATTATAAGGAAACATGGAATTAGTTTCCATTTTTATGCTGATGACACTCAAATATATATTTCATCACGGCTGGCTGAAAATGCTAAATTATCCAAATTGACAGAGTGTGTTAAAGATATAAAAGATTGGATGACGCGTAATTTTCTTTTATTAAATCCAGACAAGACAGAGGTACTACTTATCGGTTCAAAAAAACGCCCACAAAACCTCTCACAATACAACTTTAACATAGTAGGATGTCCTGTTACTTTATCCTCTACAGTAAAAGACCTGGGTGTTATACTAGACTGCAACCTGTCTTATGATAATCATATTTCATATATTACAAGTACAGCCTTTTTCCACCTTAGAAACATTGCTAAGCTACGTAATATGCTATCAGTTTCTGATGCAGAAATGTTAGTTCATGCATTCATGACCTCGAGACTAGATTACTGTAATGCTTTATTAGCTGGTTGTCCTGTATCCTCAATAAACAAGCTACAGTTAGTCCAAAATGCAGCCGCTAGAGTTCTTACTAGATCAAGAAAATATGATCATATAACACCGATTTTATCATCACTACATTGGTTACCTATAAAGTTCCGTATTAATTACAAGGTATTGCTACTGACTTATAAAGCCCTAAACGGATTAGCTCCAGTCTATTTAACGGATCTTATATCGCCCTATAATCCATCACGCTCTTTAAGATCACTAAATTCGAGGCTTTTGGTCATACCTAGGATATCCAGATCCACCAAAGGAGGGAGAGCATTTTCACATTTAGCTCCAAAACTCTGGAATAGCCTTCCTGATACTGTTCGTTGCTCAGACTCGCTCTCCCAGTTTAAAACTAGATTAAAGACGCATCTCGTCAGCCAGACATTCATATAATATTTTTAATCTTACAGTTAAATCCGGCCTCTAGTTCATAAACGCCAGAGGAGAACTGGCCCCCGACTGAGCCTGGGTTCTCCCAAGGTTTTTTTTTCTCCATTAGGTCACCTGATGGAGTTTTAGGTCACCATTAGGTCACTTGATGGCGTTTTTCGGTTCCTTGCCACTGTTGCCTTTGGCTTGCTCAGTTGGGGATATTTAATTTCATTTAATGAATCAATAATACTATTGATCAGCCTTACCCAAACGTAGACGTTTTTTCTCTAGAAACAAACCTTGTGTTATTTTGATTTAATACTGTGAAGCTGCTTTGATACAATCTGTATTGTGAAAAGCGCTATACAAATATACTTGACTTGACTTGTGTCATTAAAGTTGAGTTGAGTAGTCGCTGATGACTTTATTAATGAACAAATAAGCTTGAACCTCGAGCTGAGACTCAGACGCACAGATACGGCATATGACAGCGCTGCCCACAAGGCTATTGCTCCTACAAAACAGCTTATTTGTATCAGTTCTTTTGTCTTTGGGTTGTTATTTTTCTCACAGATTTCTGCTCGTTCTAAATCAGATACAGATAAAGTAGGATACAGATACTAAATCAGATACAGATAAAGTAGTAAAGATTACATTTCTATGATCGCATTCGTGTGAGAGAGAGATTGCGTGTAAATTGTAGGGGTGGTGAAAAAAATCGATTATTGATTAATCGCGAGTATGTTATGGACGAGTATGAATCGATTATCAAATTTTCAAAAATCGATTTTTTATAAAAAAAAAATTAAAAAAAAAATCCACTCTGCGTGCATTTAGAGCATGTTATGTTATGAGAGGCGAATCACAACTACTTCAGAAAACCCAGCACAGTATAGGAACTACCAGGCAGTGACGTATGTGTACGCTGAAATAAAAAGTATTTCACCTCAGAAAAACGGACGTTCCTGTCCTGTCAGCCGTTATACTGTACTCGTAGCGCACACTCTTCAATTGCACGCGCAAATGCGGAGGGGCGCGCCGTGTATCGCTTCACTGTATAGTGCAAAGTGCAAAGGAAACTACGAGCATGCAACGTTGTTCGTTGTAAATTAGTAAGTCATGAAATAAAAGTAAAATACCAATAAATCACGTTACTGGTAGGCTACGTCATGTGTTAGCTGAGAAGGATTTGCATGCAGGCATGATTTTCATTCTATTCACCAGGAGCAGTTTCCATGTTTCATTAACAGTTCTTGTTAGTATTGTGTATTCACCATGGTAACTGTCGTTTCAATATTAACGCCAAAATGCCACTTTATTTTCACTTTGTGTTATTTTTTATATTTGTAAAATACTGTGGTGGCTCATACCAACATTGTATTAAAAGCTAGTTTGGTTCAACTTGATGAGTCACAACACAATGTGATGTATTCATTTCTGTGTTCTACAGAACATAAGCTACATACAAATAATTCTGAAGTTATAACTACACGACACAGAAAGTGCTTTGAGTTGTTACTCAATAAAAGAGTTATGTAATTCAGCAGCTGACTTTTTTTAATACTGCAATCACTTAGTGTATTTTTATTTACTGTTGTGAACTGGAAAATCAATAATCGCTAATCGAAAATCGTTAATAATCGAAAATCGACTGTAATCGAATCGGGACTTCAATAATCGTAATCGAATCGAATCGGGAAATCAGACAGATTAACCACCCCTAGTAAATTGCACCTGGGTTTTAGTTACTAAGAAATATATCCTAAACTTTTCAGTTGCTAAGCTTGATAAATCACAGAACTGTTAACAATACATTTCTGCGCTTCCGAATTTTACTGTGTGCGCGCAATCTGCACGCGAGCATTATAATGCAGCAGCGCATTAGTTTAGAACGCCGATTAACTTACTTGTACTCTAAGCTGTTTAAAACGTGCATTCACCTGATCAATTTTGAACATCCAGATGGTATAATCAAACATATCTTGTGGAGCGCTCCCAGAGTATGCATTTATTTGTCATTTTAACTGTTGAAAACAGTGTAAAAGTGGACTTCAAAGGCTTCTTATTCTGTTGTGCCCTCTATAGACCATGATCAGCAACTAGTCGACGTCAAGCTTAAGCATCATAACAGAGCATTAAAGTCGACCAGTCTGTGCAACTCCATATGAATTTTATACATTTTGTCTAAACATTTCCTCTACTTTTTATATTTTGATTTACCTTTGCTGGCATATAAAAAGTAATACTGTTAAATATAAGCTTTAGCAAATCTCAAAATTAATATCTATCACTTGTAGCATTTAACAGTTTATTTTTAAATTTAATAAGTTTCCATGTTGCCATTGATTGGTTAGCGGTATTTGCCAGTTTCTTTTACGTTGCATCCCCAATAAAAATGTGTGCTGTTAAATAAAGCCATAAATAACCTGAACACAAACTGATTGTGTTATTCTCTGACAACTCTAGTGCTTCCTTTGACTCCACTGTTCGGCTTTGGGACGTAGATCGAGGCATCTGCATCCACACACTAACCAAACACCAGGAGCCCGTGTACAGCGTGGCCTTCAGCCCTGACGGACGCCATCTAGCCAGCGGCTCTTTCGACAAGTGTGTCCACATCTGGAACACACAGGTAAGACTGGACCTTTTCTGATTCAGCAGATGCAGAGCAGATGCAAACACCGCAGCACGATCAGAACTCTCTTGTCTGTGTCATTTCCACAGACTGGTGCTTTAGTCCATAGCTACAGAGGGACAGGGGGCATTTTTGAAGTTTGCTGGAATGCAGCAGGAGACAAAGTAGGAGCAAGTGCGTCGGACGGCTCTGTAAGTACAAGCTTCCTCTGTGCTGCAAGCAAAGGTTATGGATATGTGTTAATATGTATGTAATATTTTTTGTTTTCATTTTAGGTTTGTGTATTAGATCTGCGGAAATAGCGCTACTTGCTGGAAGCCATGGACCGACTATGAATGTGTACATAGCCAAAATGACTGTCCCTGACCCTCAAACTGCTACAGTCCCCTAGTGAACCATGGCCAGCCACTACAGACAAACAAACACAAGCACCCTGACGCCACGGGCCGAGCGCAGAGGATGTGATTCCAACCAGAGACATTCAAATGACTTTTGTAAGGTGGGGAAAAAAAACAAACAATATAGCCGAGGAAGAAGAAAGACAAGAGGACTGGTGTATGTACCAAATTTGGAAGATATTTTACTATTTGTCCTTCAAAACCAATCTCATCAAAATAAACAAACGAAAGGATTTTAATCTTTGTTGGTAGTTTCCGTTTCAGTATGCAGACATATCAAGCGTTTTATTTTCTTTCCCCCCTCTCTTTCTTTCACACATTTGATTTGACGTCACAGCTGCATGATTCCAGGACTCATGTTTTCCCCCGTTTGACACAAGTACAGTTATTTAGTCTTTTGGTACTGGATGTTTTGTGATTTCAACAGTGTGGGGACATGAAAAAAAAAAAATCTATTTTCAATCTTTTTCTTGTTCTTCGGTTTTAGTTTTTATGCTATGGTGTAACTGTTATCCCCCTCGTACCCCGTTCCCCCCCAAATGAGGTACATTAACCACAAAACATAAAAAACAAAAGAACAGGCACGCACATCTTCAGGAAATACATCTGTTCACTCTACTATATTTATTTAGTTCCCCTTAAAATTAACACCAACAATTCTGTTCCTCAGGTCGAGACGTTTGAGCAGCCGAGGACCGTTTGACATGCATGCAGATTAAAAACAAAAGACTTGCTTTAGGTTTGCAGTATTTCGAATTAAACTCATCAGCTTATTTTCAAACATTTTAATAACTGGATTATTTACTTTGTCTTGCAACTCCAGGCAGTTAAAAATACATTACATTAAACATTGAGCATGTTTTTTTTATTGGAGAACTCAAAACTTAAAGCAAGTCTGATGCTCAGAACATTGAACAAACATCTGAATGACATTATTTAAATGCTTTTGAAGGTAAAAACGACATTTTGGGATTTTCTGCACTACCATGTGAGATGCTGATGTTCATTTACAGTAATTGCATGCATGAGGACAGTCTATACTAATGTGCTTTTGGTTTTTCTCAGTGTTTAGACGTTAAACTTCCATTGAGGGGAAAAAGTAGTCACAGACCCAAAGAGTGCAAAAGTCTGTCTCTGTCCCATGATAGAGACTCTGAATCTCTTTTTCCTCCCTCAGAAAGATATTTTAGGACATCACATGATGTTTAACCTTGAATTTTAAACAAGGGCGTGGTATTTGGTCTGTATAAAACTGATAAAAAACACATCTGAACACTATTTATTACAGCCTACGACAACAGAAGGGTGTTTGCTCTTCTCTGTAATCGCCCCAGCGTCTGCCTGCCCACAGCAACCTTCAGTTCCCCAGTGTCATTTCTAATCATTATTCTTACTGCGTCTGTGTCTCCTGGACTTTTTGTACTCTTTTAAAACTTTTGTAATTCATATTTCTTTGTAGCTATAAAAAGAGTAAAGAAATAAGCAAAAAAGAGAAAAAAAAAGAAACCCCAACAAACTACTGGAGGTCGGTTTGAGGGTGTACAGCTTAGACCTCAGTTTTGCTCACTCTGAGTCCCACGTGTTCTCAGATGTCCCCACACCTTTGTTTCCCCAGTCAAACATTTTGGTTGCAAAAATTCCCCCTTGCATTGCATTGATCTGTTTTGTCATTTGAATCAGATCTGAAGTCCAAAATAAAGTATATTTTGATATTATGCCTGTGGTTTTTTTTTTTTCCCTGATTTGTCTATTTAATATGAAATGATGCTGTAAATAAACTTTCAGAGTTCCCAAATGGATAGAGTGACTTAAAAGAGCAGTTCAGACAAAGGAGAAAATCCATTATGCACCCTCATGTTATGTTAATTCAGTAGTTCCTAACAGTATTGGTTTGTATCTGGTTAATCTTGCTTCACTTCTTAACAAGAAGGACATCTTATTAGGCATTTAAGATATTGCTATCGCTTTTCCACTGTAATATGTCGAAGAAAAGCTGCTTAAACTTGAGTTTGGGGTCAGTGAGATTATGGGGTTGTAGCTGTGAAATGCTTATTACTTTCTGTTATAATGTATCCAAAAATATAATTTATTCCTGTGATGGCAAAGCTGATTTTTCAGCATCATTACTCCAGTCTTCAGTGTCACATTATCCTTCAGAAATCATGCTTAATATTAATATCAGTGTTGGAAATAGTTGTATTGATTACTATTATTTTTGTGGAAACCTTGATAGATAAATAGAAATAATTAAAAAGTTCAAATGAACAGCATTTATATTAAATAAGAACCTTTTATAATATTCTAAAATATCTTAAAAAAAAACTTCATTCAATTTATTAAACGTGTCAGTACTGACCCCAAACTTGTGTGTGTATATATATATATATACACACACACACACACACTTATATTAATATTAGCAATAGCAGAATTCCTGTTTTTGGTTGAACTATTCCCATAAGAATAGTTTAATAATAGTCATGCTTTATCATTAGATGCAAGTAATTTTGCCAAGAAAGTATATTTAACCATTTATTACATTATAGCAATAAAAACAATTTTAAAAACAGAAAACTGTGTATAAATAAACTAAAGTGGCGTGATTTATACATGCGTAAACATCTCAAACCCCTTGAATCAAAACACCATATTTATTCTGCGGTTTATTCCTTGTCAAAGCTCTCCAGCCTTGCTCGTTAAATCACAAATTGATCTACTGGACAACAATAATAGCCCATGATTCCCTTAAAGATCTCTTTGTTAATAGTAGCAGCTTTTCTGGGAACGTTGCTATGGTTTGATCGTGCGACTGCGGACTTAATCACTGGGCATTGTTGACTAAATCAAAAAATGCTTCCATAACTCACTGAGAGTACATGCAATTTACTGGATTAAAATGAAGTGGGGGGATATGAAATATATTTTTAGCATGCATGAATGAGGGGTCATTTTGCCTGAAGAACAACTATAAATCTTTTGCGTGAGACGTCATCATGATAGCAGTTTTGTAAATGACCGCCAGAGGCTTGTTCTGTGATCAGTGTGTGCTACCATCCACAGTAGTGAAAACATTAGCGGTGTTGTGTGTGTTGGGTTTGGTGTGAGGTAATAACTGTCCATTCCTGAGGGATCTCAGCTGTTGTCCCACCTGATATCCAGTCTCTCTCATCCAAGAGAAGAATTGGTGTGGAGGATGAGCGACACGTTCTCAGTGATCTCCATGATGGTCTGGAAGATGTCGTAAGCCACAGCAAACAGGAAGTAGATGGGCAGCAGCCAGTGGAGCCTGAAGAGTCTCTCGCTGGCCTTCAGAGGAACCGCCAGATGCCTGTAAACATGAAGAAGCAGTGAAACAGGAGAACGGATGCACATGCAGATGCACAGATGCTCAAATGTACTCACTTGAAGCGCTCAGATCTGGAGGACCTCAGCATGAGGAAGATGAACAAACCCACCTCTGTGTTTAAGGAGAACGAAACCACTTTGTCAAGCATCACAACAAATCCCTGTGCAACAGAAAATAGGATAGAAAAGTTACTTAATCAGGATTGAAGTCAGTGTCGTTATTATTAACTACAGTTAACTAGCAACTAGCTGAAATAAGTTAGGGGGTAATGATGGAAATAAAGCTGAAATAAAGTACAATATAAATATTAAATGAAAAACTATCAAATGGAAAAAAAAAGTTGAAATACTAACAATAAAATTGAAGATACATTTACATATATATATATATATGAAGAGTTCAGATGCAAAAGCCTCTAAGTGCCATCTGAAATTTTCTTCTAGAATGATCATTTATATAAAGCTTGTATATTTTAGTTCAGTAATTTCACTTAAATGGCAATGAAAATTACCTATTAATTGCCATTTAAGTGAAATTACTGAACTTAAATAAATGAGCTTGATAAAAATGATCATTCTAGAAGAAAATTTCAGATGGCACTTAGAGGTTTTTGCATCTGAACTCTTCATATACACTCACCTAAAGGATTATTAGGAGCACCTGTTCAATTTCTCATTAATGCAATTATCTAATCAACCAATCACATGGCAGTTGCTTCAATGCATTTAGGGGTGTGGTCCTGGTCAAGACAATCTCCTGAACTCCAAACTGAATGTCAGAATGGGAAAGAAAGGTGATTTAAGCAATTTTGAGCGTGGCATGGTTGTTGGTGCCAGACGGGCCGGTCTGAGTATTTCACAATCTGCTCAGTTACTGGGATTTTCACGCACAACCATTTCTAGGGTTTACAAAGAATGGTGTGAAAAGGGAAAAACATCCAGTATGCGGCAGTTCTGTGGGCGAAAATGCCTTGTTGATGCTAGAGGTCAGAGGAGAATGGGCTGACTGATTCAAGCTGATAGAAGAGCAACTTTGACTGAAATAACCACTCGTTACAACCGAGGTATGCAGCAAAGCATTTGTGAAGCCACAACACGCACAACCTTGAGGCAGATGGGCTACAACAGCAGAAGACCCCACCGGGTACCACTCATCTCCACTACAAATAGGAAAAAGAGGCTACAATTTGCACGAGCTCACCAAAATTGGACAGTTGAAGACTGGAAAAATGTTGCCTGGTCTGATGAGTCTCGATTTCTGTTGAGACATTCAGATGGTAGAGTCAGAATTTGGCGTAAACAGAATGAGAACATGGATCCATCATGCCTTGTTACCACTGTGAAGGCTGGTGGTGGTGGTGTAATGGTGTGGGGGATGTTTTCTTGGCACACTTTAGGCCCCTTAGTGCCAATTGGGCATCGTTTAAATGCCACGGCCTACCTGAGCATTGTTTCTGACCATGTCCATCCCTTTATGACCACCATGTACCCATCCTCTGATGGCTACTTCCAGCAGGATAATGCACCATGTCACAAAGCTTGAATCATTTCAAATTGGTTTCTTGAACATGACAATGAGTGCACTGTACTAAAATGGCCCCCACAGTCACCAGATCTCAACCCAATAGAGCATCTTTGGGATGTGGTGGAACGGGAGCTTCGTGCCCTGGATGTGCATCCCACAAATCTCCATCAACTGCAAGATGCTATCCTATCAATATGGGCCAACATTTCTAAAGAATGCTTTCAGCACCTTGTTGAATCAATGCCACGTAGAATTAAGGCAGTTCTGAAGGCGAAAGGGGGTCAAACACAGTATTAGTATGGTGTTCCTAATAATCCTTTAGGTGAGTGTATATATATATATATATATATATATATATATATACACACACATACATACATATATACATACACATATATATATTATATATATATATATACACATATATATGTATATGTATATGTATATATATATATATATATATATATATATATATATATACATACACATATATATATTATATATGTATATGTATATATATATGTATATGTATATATATATATATATATATATATATATATATATATATATATACATATATATATATATATACATATATATATATATGTATATGTATATATATATATATATATATATATATATATATATATATATATATATATATATATATATATATATATATATAAACTAATAAAAATGAAAAAAAAAAAAACCACTAATTTCAAGCACCACTAATTTTTTTTATTTTAAAAAGCTAATTCTAAATATTAATAAATACTAATAGTATATAAATTATACTAAAATAATACTGCTAACTGAGGCCAGTTGTATAAGCGCAGTTGCTGAGTTAAGACTGTGCCTTAAGAACTAGTCTGACCAACTAGCAATTAGTAAGTTCTAATCAGTTCTACTTTTCCGATTGAAATAAGACCAATTTACGTTTATATGTAATTGACTTTACAAAGTTATAACCAGCCTTGAAAAAAGTTTGATGACTAACTAGCCTAAGCAGTTTATGCAACCGGCCACTGATTTATATTTTAACATATTACTACCATCTACTTTCTCTGTAATCATTAGGGGGCTGCTTGATCAATTTTGTTACATTTATTCAGCACACATCCTTCCTCTGTCTAAAAAGATGTATTGCAGTTTGAAACCAGTTGTATAGAAAATGAAATATTTGAACCTAATACACATGGATCATAATCACATATTATTAGCATAAACTCCAAGTATCAGCTTCACACGAGTACCGACCTTCGGATCACAAGCTGAAACTACAAAAATGAGGCCAAAAGTCAGAAAGGACATGAAACTGCTGAAGAACCTGGAAGAGAGGAAAGCAGAGAGGTTGTTGAGTCTGGGAGTTATTGCGATTTATCAAAGCCAGTGTTTTTAATGCACCGAAAGCCTTTTTTATTAGCAGAGTAAAGGGATATGCTGGCTGTGTGAGCAGTGACGGGCTGTAAAAGCTTAAAGAAATGGTGTGTGAAATGATCTGCCAGGGCTGAGTCCAGAGTTTACCGTCTGCAGTGCTGTAAGCTCTGGGCTAATGTCCTCCGCTGTGAGCTATGGGGCAATAGCCTCGCGCTGATTCTCGCCATCCATTCTGCATTCTCCGCCCAGTGTGAGCCGACGAGACCATCGACTGAAACAGAAGGTGACGTTAGGTCATGAAATTAGCACTGCGGGAACAAGGAGACAATCATGAAATACTTTATTAGGTTTTTATTAGTTTCCCTTTAGCAGATAACATTTGGCTGCAGACCTGGGAAATGTGTAATATTTTCCCTGTCTCTGAACAAATATCCTCTAATATACATACATACACACCCACACACAGTATCTCACAAAAGTGAGTACACCACTCACATTTCAGCAAACATTTTAGTATATCTTCTCAAGGGACAATACTATAGAAATGAAACCTGAATATATTTTAGAGTAGTCAATGTGCTGCTTATATAGCAGTATATATTTACTGTCCTCTGAAAATAACTCAACATACATGTACAGCCATTATTGTCAAAATAGCTGGCAACAAAAGTGAGTACAGCCTAAGTGAACATGTCAAAACTGTGTCCAAAGTGTCAATATTTTGTGTGAGCATCATTGTTATCTAGCGCTGCCTTAATCCTCCTAGGCATGGAGTTCACCAGAGCTGCACAGGTTGTTGCTGAGATCCTCTTCCACTCCTCCATGTTGACATCACGGAGCTGCTGGATGTAAGACACATGGCGCCTCTCCATCTTCCGCTTGAGGATCACCACAGGTGCTCAATAGGGTTCCGGTCTGGAGAAATACTTTGCGACTCCATCACCTCCACCTTCAGCTTCCTCAGCAAGGTAGTTGTCATCTTGGCGGTGTGTTTGGGGTCGGTATCATGCCGTTCGGCCAAGTTTCTGAGGGAGTTCATGATGGCAAGACACAATTTTCTTGGTACTCCTCACCAGTGCGCCGCCACACATGCTGGACACCATCTGAGCCAAACAAGTTTATCTTAGTCTCATCAGACCACAGGACATGGTTCCAGTAATTCATGCTCTTGGACAGGTTGTCTTCAGCAAACTGTTTGCGGGCTTTCTTGTGAGCCAGCTTCAGAAGAGGCTTTCTTCTGGGACGACGGCAATGCAAACCGACTTGTTGCAATGTTCGGTGTATGGTCTGAGCACCGACAATGAAATGCTGGCATGATCATGCGTCTGTTCTTTGAAGCCAGCTTCTGACGCACAGCATGAGGATTCAACTTCTTTGATTGACCCTTGCGAGGCCTGTTCCGAATGGAACCCGTCTTGGAAAACCTCTGTATGACCCTGGCCAATACTGTAACTCAGTTTCAGAGCGTTACCAATCTTCTTATAGCCTAGGCAATCTTTGTGGAGAGCAACCATTCTAATTCTCAAATCCTTAGAGAGTTATTTGCCATGAGGTGCCATGTGTAACATCCAGTGGTCAGTATCAGAGAATTGTACTCAAATCAAAAATTTGAACTGCTCTAATACAAAATACACAAATTTGTATGGTACTGTCAAGCAGA
Source organism: Scardinius erythrophthalmus (assembly GCF_964197995.2). NCBI lineage: Eukaryota > Metazoa > Chordata > Actinopteri > Cypriniformes > Leuciscidae > Scardinius > Scardinius erythrophthalmus. Next base: position 15,995,981 of record NC_138245.1, on the reverse strand, counting down.
CAAAAACATGAACATGATGAATAGGACATGTGGCTCTACATGGTAAAACGACGTACTGCTGTTATCACTTAGGCTGTACTCACTTTTGTTGCCAGCTATTTTGACAATAATGGCTGTATGTTGAGTTATTTTCAGAGGACAGTAAATATATACTGCTATACAAGCAGCACACTGACTACTCTAAAACATTCAAGTTTCATTTCTATAGTATTGTCCCTTGAGAAAATATACTAAAATGTTTGCTGAAATGTGAGGGGTGTACTCACTTTTGTGTTTTATATTGTTGTAATATTTCACAATATTACTCTTTTTTGGTGACAAAATGCAGCATTGGTGAGCATAAGAGACTTATTAAAAAATATATTAATAATAATAATAAAAAAAATAAAAAAATTATATATATATATATATATATAAAATTACATTTGTATTATTTGTTTATAATGTATTATTTTTTATTAATATATATTCATATACTGTATAAGTCTCATTTTAGCCACCAATGCTGCATTTTGTAAATATACAATACATTATATTAAAATATATTGCATCAAGAATTCTGTCTGTAGGATGTTTTAAATCAGATTACATTCCAGGTAATATTTAGTCCATGGCTACATTTCTCTCTCTGGCATTAATATTATTTTTCAAGTTAAGAATAATTAGTCTTTTGAATTAACCTGCTCTGCAGCGTCATAGTTACTTGATAACACAATACGGTTTCACACTAGCAACTAATCTCCAGATGTGAGATCACACTCACTCAACACTAACAGATGGAAACGTCACATGCAACTCACTGTAATGTGTTACAGAGGCTATTTGAATTCATATCGTGGTGAGCCATGGGTTGGACATAATTCACACTGACACCCTCGGCTGAGAGCTTTGCTGGACTGGGCCCAGAAACAGGCTGATAGATGCAGCAGACAGTGTAACAGAGCCAAGAGTCAGGACAGGACACACATAACCTCCAGTGGAGGCCGTGCTCATGCGTAGGACACGCTGACGACTAGGACTCCCTAAACTATAATAGTGCTACTCAATGGCAACTGATCAGTTGTTTCACAGATTATTTATTTTTATTTAAACTTTTTAGGAGCAGACATTTCAATATATTTGTTGCATATGAAATATACATTTAAATAAGACATACATTTTTTTTTATGAAGACAATATACCCTTATTTGCTTTCACAATATGTTCCTGATCCCTGTTTATATATGTTCCTTATTTTAAATACAAAATCATCTTTGTAATATTTCATCAAAATGTCTAGTTTGTCTATCAATTACTTGAGAATTATCTTAAATGCATTTGTTTTATCAAACACAAATTTTTCGAAATCCAAACAATCCAAAATTCACTTGTCCATCAAGTAAGGAAGAAAGTATGTTCTATATAGTATGTGTGTAGTATGAATTTAATCTGTACAACATTCTCCATGTTGTCATTATCATGCGACCAACCAGCATCAGTTACGTCGCTTCACTGCTATTCATAAATCCTCTCCGTGGCTTCATGGGAAGTGTTCATCGTATGCACATTTACGAATCTCTCTGGAAGTAGCAGGTCATCTGAACACATTTTACCTACCCTTTTATGAGCACTGTGAATTCAGACATACGTTTTTTGACACTTACTGTTTTTCAACTACTGTATGGAGTAGGGAAGAATTTGCTTTTGGATGCAGCCAGATTGTGATTTTAAAGATGCACTCATTATTTGTTCCTTATAACATTTTTACCCCAGAAGTAATTGATTAGATCTTTATATATACACACACACTAAAAATGAGTGTCCTGATAAATAGATAGGCATATAATGATGAACTCACTCGTGTGCTTCATGGCTGTGCCCATCACAAGGAAGCTCACAGTTACACTGATGGTGATGAAGATCTGGATCAGCTCTGCCACCCATGAGAACCGGCTGTACCTCTGTCTTATGACCTGTGGAAAAACACACCACCACGTCACATTTCAATTACCAGCGACAACTCATCAGCAGATGGAATTCAGCTGTGGAATAATGCCCACGGTGAAGAATTAGTGTATGCTGAAGCTGTTATACCACCAGGTCACCACTAGATGACACCATTTGTCTTTTTGAGCACGACTGAACTGGTAAATGGAGTGCATGGGACTGCATTTAGCGTGTAGCAGTTCATCTGCACCATTAGGTCTGTAGCCTATGTGTTTAACAGAAAACAGAAAGAATAATAAGATAATAAAACCCTTTATGCACAATTAAAATATTCAGAAATCATAAAACCGCAATGTGATCCACAATCCCACAAAAAACACCAAGCCAAGGCGAGTCATATATCTGATCAAGAGCAAACCTATTGACATTTAAAGACCCCCGTCTTCTTCTCACCTTTCCAGAAAAATCACTTCTGAGGAGCAGCTTGTGTGCTTGAGGTCACATTTACTGTAGAGGTGAAGTTTTAAAGGTCAGCACTGTCTTAAACAGATCATTATGCCATATTTTTGGGCTAACAGAACAAAACAAAACTGTTTTTAGCCAGAACTTTGTGCTCAAAAGGGCTTTGAGCTCGGGGGCAAAGGCACTGCACACTGAAAAACGCAACTTGAGGAAAATATTTTGATTCAAAAAGTCCTTTTTGCCCATCAATAAAACAGGATTTAACTCAAACCAGGCTGTGTGTGGGCTAGGAAATTTGGGTCTCTCCAAGTATAGTCTTTCTGTCTTCTGTTCTTATTCGTGTGCGAGTGCCCTGATCTCTTTGTGGTTGGCGGTTCTGACTCATATCTGACATTTCAATCTTTCAGCCCGTCTCTGGAATCTCAAGGCTCTTTTCATGTGCTTCTCTTCATCGCCTCTGCATGGTAAGAAATATTTTGGTATTTCTGCTCTGATATGCCAAATCTGGTTCTTCTGGCTCATATTACTTTGATAAATCTTTATAATAAAATTGACTAAGAAAGATTTGTCAGTAGTAGGGCTGAACAATAAAACTAAAAAGTTGTAGCTTCATAATTTTCAACCTTTTATTCTATAATATATATATATATATATATATATATATATATATATATATATATATATATATATATATATATATATATATATATATATATATATATATATATTATGACAAGACAAGTTTCTGAATCAATTTATTTTGTTAATCCTGGAACAACATTCCTGTCAGAAAAATTTGTCTAACTCTATCCCTACCCTTCCCATAACTTATCCCTAATATCAGAGGGAAATGATAGGTGAATAATACTGACGTAGAAACACCTAACCCTTGTTGTAAGCCTAAACTTGACATAACTGTAAACTTGTCTCTCCGATATGATTAGTTGATTTCCAGGATCAACAAAGATGTTTTTCCAGGAACATGTTGTACTTTGTGCTATACCTATGCTATATAACCAATATTTGCTTTGAGAGGGATGGATGGAATTCATGTCATATTATACTCCAATTTACCTCAAAGAATACTACGGTACAAAAAACTAAAAACAGTTTACATCTATGGTAAAAGAATAGTTAACATCTCACTTTTTTTTTTCTCGCAATTGAGTTTATATCTTTATATCATGCAATTGTGACTTTATAACACGCAATTGTGACTTTATACCTCAGAATTCTGACTTTATAACTCAAAATTGTGAGATAAAAAGTCACAGTTACTTTTTTTATTCTGTCACGGAAGCAAACTTCCATAAAAACACATTTTCCAATTCCAATTTCCAAACCCATTTCCAATTCCATTTTTAAATACTTTTTTGTTAGATAGTCCTCAACCATAAAGCAAGTTCAAAGTACTGAATCATTTATTCTGAGTATAAGCTCCTAGCCATCCCAGGTCAGAATATTCATGTACATTCACCATATGCAGTATGCCAAGAGATGCCACTGGCTAAGTCCAATCCTTTAGAAGAAGAAGTTTCGAGGGTCAGCCTAAAAAAAAAAAAAAAAGAGCAAATGGAGTGGTATAGGGAGCCAAAAGTCCGCAGAGAGGAGTCTCAACGCCTCACTGCCCCTAAATTAGATCACAAATTCTCGCTCATGGCACAGTCTCAACACTGGCCCCTCAGGCAAAAGACTGCACATTATTGTTTAATACTTTGCCTCTGTTCTGCTGCCACCGAATACTCTCACACACGGGGATTTTAGCACATTCACGAGTCGACAGAACTAAAGGGCCATACACTAGTCAAGACTGAAGGAAAAATCTGAAAAACAGAAGACATTGATTGACATTTGTATAAAACAATATCACAGCCAAAATAAATGTACTCACCCTCATGTTTTTTTTAAACATGTGCGGTTTTATTTCTTTATTGGAACACAAAAGAAGAAATCTATAGCCGGTTATAATATGCGCAATGATATTGAGAGCAAATAACAAAATATCAGTCTGTTTGTTAAACAAAGACTTGGAATATAGAGAATAAACTATGGACCACTTTTATTATGATTTTTGGAGCTTGACAGTCCCTGGTCACTCTCTGCTTCTATTGTAAGGACAGTCAGCTAAATATACATTACAGATCAAAAGTTTGGGGTCAGTAAGATTTGTTTAAAATAAATTAATACTTTTATACAGCAACGATTCATTAAATTGCTCAAAATTTGGCATTTTTATTGCTTTTATTGCTTTATCAATGCTTTCTACTCATCAAAGAATCCTGAAAAAAAGTATCAGTTTCCACAAAAAAATATTATGCAGCACAACTGCTTTAAACATTGATAATAATAAGAAATGTTTCTTGAGCATCAAATCATTAGAATGATTTCTGAAGGATCGTGTGACACTTAAGATTGGAATAATGATGCTGAAAATTCAGCTGAATTAAGTTACAGTAGGGAACAGGACTGTAAAATAAAGTGCTACCATGTACAGTGGTACAGTACAAGTATTTGATACACTGCCGATTTTGTTGAACAGACAATTTAATAGAATAGTTTATGCCGAAAGCATGTAGAGGTCTATAATTTTTTATCATAGGTACACTTCAACTGTGAGAGGCGGAATCTAAAACAAAAATCCAGAAAATCACATCGTATGATTTTTAAATAATTAGGGGTTCAAGCACGAAGTGCTGAAACCCTATTGTAATTGCCCTGATTTTTATTATTATTATTATTCTTCCCTAAAACGCATCGTGCAGCCTAAACCGTAAGGCCTAGAGACGTGATACTTGGTCAAATGGTAGTAGTATTGCTCGCTACTCAGATACACGGACTTAGCCAAATCGGCCCATAGGTGGCGCTACAGCGACCAAAAGCGCGAAACTGCTCATAACTCCTAGAGTAGACTGTATGTCGTAGACTCAAGTGTCTTATATCATTGGAAAGCTGGATGCCTGACGAACAAAACGTATATCTCCGATTTCATTTCCGCCATGATAGATTTTCCGCCATTTTGAATTCTGCCAAAAACCTACTTTTCCGAACTAGTCCTAGGTTTTTCGCCCGATCGGAACCAAACCAGTACAGAAATGTTCTCTGGAGTCTGAATATCAATAATTATCGAAAAAAGGTTGAAATTTCGATTCGCGGACGCTAAGGGGCGCCAAAACGTACGTTGTGGGAGGGGCCTATTTTACTAAAATGGCTATAACTCCAGAAGTAAATGAGGTATCTTCACCAAACTTGGTACACATGTGTAAGAGGTCAATCTGAGGTCACAGTAAAAAAATCGCGCTATAACATGAAAAAAACATAAAACAGGCTTTAACCACCTGACCGTTAGTCCGATTGACTTGAAAATTGGTATGCAGTGTCTTGGCCCAAGGTGTCATGTATGTCTATGAGGACATTGGTGTATCTCAAAAAACATGGCCGCCATCGGCCAATGAAGTTTGAGCACCTATTAGACAAGGTTAACGGAGGCCGATCGGAACGAAACTCGATGGGCATGTTCAACTCATAGCCCTAGAGGTCTGTAAGAATTTTGAAAGAAATCGGCCACTAGTTGGCGCTAACGAGTTTTACGGCTCTGTAGTCACGTGGTGTTACACTTATTGTCACAAAATGCATATCATTTGATAGATCTGCTCATGCTGAACAACATTGCCTCAAGAACCATTGCTGTCAATCAAATCGTTCATTAATTATTCGCGAATATGTTAAAAACCTACTTTTGCGAACTAGTCCCTGGTTTTTCGCCCGATCGGAACCAGACCAGTCTAGGACAATTCTCTGGACTCTCCTGATCAATAATTATCGAAAAAAAAGTTGAACTTTTGAATTTTTCGTATGGCTATAATTGGGTCATAAAGAAAATGGGCGTGGCAAAATGCACTCAAAAGCTTATAAATCCTAAACGAAAACTCAGAACTTCACGAAAATTGGTGAGCATATGTGCCATAATATTCTAAACAAGCATGCCAAATTTCATGTTGATCGGACCATAGGTGGCGCTATAACTGTTAAAAAGGTTTGAAAACCATATATTTCCTATGGTAAATTGCCTGTATTGGCTGTAAATGGACTTTTCCATCTATTATTTCAGTGGTTAAAAGCTTTCTAAACAATAGGACAATAGGCAAGCAGCGTGGTGAGAAGGCATCAACTGTTGGTGCAATTATTAGAAAATGGAAGAAGTTCAAGATGACGGTCAATCTCCCTTGGTCTGGGGCACCATGCAAGATCTCACCTCGTGGGGCATCAATGATCATGAGGAAGGTGAGGGATCAGCCCAGAACTACACGGCAGGACCTGGTCAATGAACTGAAGAGAGCTGGGACCACAGTCTCAAAGAAAACCATTAGTAACACACTATGGTGTCATGGATTAAAATCCTGCAGCACACGCAAGGTCCCCCTGCTCAAGCCAGCGCATGTCCAGGCCCGTCTGAAGTTTGCCAGTGACCATCTGGATGATCCAGAGGAGGAATGGGAGAGGGTCATGTGGTCTGATGAGACAAAAATAGAGCTTTTTGGTCTAAACTCCACTCGCCGTGTTTGGAGGAAGAAGAAGGATGAGTAAAACCCCAAGAACACCACCCCAACTGTGAAGCATGGAGGTGAAAACATCATTCTTTGGGGATACTTTTCTGCAAAGGGGACAGGACGACTGCACCGTATTGAGGGGAGGATGGATGGGGCCATGTATCGCGAGATCTTGGACAACAACCTTCTTCCCTCAGTAAGAGCATTGAAGATGGGTCGTGGCTTGGTCTTCCAGCATGACAACGACCCGAAACACACAGCCAGGGCAACTAAGGATTGGCTCCATAAGAAGCATCTCAAGGTCCTGGAGTGGCCTAGCCAGTGTCCAGACCTGAACCCAATAGAAAATCTTTGGAGGGAGCTGAAAGACCATATTGCCCAGCAACAGCCCCGAAACCTGAAGGATCTGGAGAAGGTCTGTATGGAGGAGTGGGCCAAAATCCCTGCAGTGTGTGCAAACCTGGTCAAGAACTACAGGAAACGTATGATCTCTGTAATTGCAAACAAAGGTTTCTGTACCAAATATTAAGTTCTGCTTTTCTGATGTATCAAATACTTATGTCATGCAATAAAATGCAAATTAATTACTTAAAAATCATACAATGTGATTTTCTGGATTTTTGTTTTAGATTCCGTCACTCACAGTTGATAAAAATTAGACTTCTACATGCTTTGTAAGTGGGAAAACCTGCAAAATCTGCAGTGTATCAAATACTTGTTCTCCCCACTGTACATACTATGTACTTATTATAGTAATGGCAATAACTGGGTACTAACCCTGAACCTACACCTAAACCTATCCTTAACCCATGCAGTTACCTAATATTACCCAGTACTTTCTTAGTGCACATACTGTAAAATAAAGTACATTTTATAATACATTAAAACATATATATATATTTTAAATGGTAATTTGAATTTGATCAAATAAATGATAAGATAAGAATAAAAACATAGAATAAAAAGATACTTTGTTAAAAAACATTTTAAAATCTTACCGAACCCCAAACTTTCATCATACAGGTTTTGAAACAGCATGAGGATGAGTTAATGACAAAATTTTCATTTTTAGACAAACTATTTACTAGAGATATCTAAATGCAAAACGTGGCTGCTGTCAGCATTTTTTATTTATTTAGACAAACACCTATTAACAGAACCAATCATGGATAATCTGATGAGTGTTGTAATCTAGAGTGCTTAAAATTAACATAAATAAAACATGATCTGCATCAAAAACAAACCAATAAAAAAAACATATAGAAGCAGGCAATTTGGAAATGTTTGAACAACGTTAAAGGAATATAACATCACTGCATCATAAATTTGAGATGCTTCCATGCAAATTAGGATTCTAAAGTTTCTCCATCTCGCCCCTAGGAGGAGAGACTTTATTTATATCCTCAATGAAATTGTCAGCTTGACACACTCAGGCAACCCATGAAAAGTGCTTGTCTACGTATAAATAGAAACAAGCAGACACGCTACAAGACCGCTGCCACGGTACTCCTCAGAGCATGATCACAACTTTTCTGAAATTCTCTGTAAACTTTGCTGAAGTTTACAAACCACAGGCATGTCTTTGGTCGTGACTAACTTTCAGGCTTCACAGAACACAGTTCAAGCTGTATTTATTCTTTATGTATTTCATATAAGTTTCATAAATAACCTAATGCCTTGACCTCCATTAAACATGCTACTATAAACCTTGTAAATAAACTTGCCAATTCCCTTCAAACTAGCTAATGCTCCTGGCAGTTTATAGTTGATTTCAAAGAAATAATTCAACCACATAATTATGTACTCACCCTAATGTCAATCCACAAAATGGTCCCTGTAATAGCATCATAAAAGTTGTCTATATGAATCCTAGGGGTGGTTAATCTGTCTGATTTCCCGATTCGATTCGATTACGATTATTGAAGTCCCGATTCGATTACAGTCGATTTTCGATTATTAACGATTTTCGATTAGCGATTATTGATTTTCCAGTTCACAACAGTAAATAAAAATACACTAAGTGATTGCAGTATTAAAAAAAGTCAGCTGCTGAATTACATAACTCTTTTATTGAGTAACAACTCAAAGCACTTTCTGTGTCGTGTAGTTATAACTTCAGAATTATTTGTATGTAGCTTATGTTCTGTAGAACACAGAAATGAATACATCACATTGTGTTGTGACTCATCAAGTTGAACCAAACTAGCTTTTAATACAATGTTGGTATGAGCCACCACAGTATTTTACAAATATAAAAAATAACACAAAGTGAAAATAAAGTGGCATTTTGGCGTTAATATTGAAACGACAGTTACCATGGTGAATACACAATACTAACAAGAACTGTTAATGAAACATGGAAACTGCTCCTGGTGAATAGAATGAAAATCATGCCTGCATGCAAATCCTTCTCAGCTAACACATGACGTAGCCTACCAGTAACGTGATTTATTGGTATTTTACTTTTATTTCATGACTTACTAATTTACAACGAACAACGTTGCATGCTCGTAGTTTCCTTTGCACTTTGCACTATACAGTGAAGCGATACACGGCGCGCCCCTCCGCATTTGCGCGTGCAATTGAAGAGTGTGCGCTACGAGTACAGTATAACGGCTGACAGGACAGGAACGTCCGTTTTTCTGAGGTGAAATACTTTTTATTTCAGCGTACACATACGTCACTGCCTGGTAGTTCCTATACTGTGCTGGGTTTTCTGAAGTAGTTGTGATTCGCCTCTCATAACATAACATGCTCTAAATGCACGCAGAGTGGATTTTTTTTTTAATTTTTTTTTTATAAAAAATCGATTTTTGAAAATTTGATAATCGATTCATACTCGTCCATAACATACTCGCGATTAATCAATAATCGATTTTTTTCACCACCCCTAATGAATCCTATATTCAAAGTCTTCGAAAGTCATATAATAGTCATACTGAATGTTTGAGGACCAGACTTGTATGTTATTCATTTTAATGTTATTCATGATTAAACTCAATAATTGAATCAGTCTGATAAATGAATCAATCAATCATTCAAACCGGTTTTGCGAACTGGACCAATTGACTCATTGATTCGACTCAAAAGAACAATGAATAAGAACAGGAAGATTTATGAGGGGGCTGGGTGGGGAGGTGTGGTGTCAAGATTTTAAGTGAAATTAAGTTTCTATTAAATTGTCTGTTCATCAAACAAAACTACTCAATCGTTTCATAAAACTGGGAGTACAGTGCACAAGTTTTATGGACTACCATTACTTTGCTTTTCTGTTCTGGTGAAGCTTGAATGCTTAAGTTCCCTTTCATTTCAAATGCATGAGAAAAAATGACTAGTAAAATAGTAATAAATTCTCCTGTTGTGCTGATGGAAGAAAGTAAGTCACACAGGTTTGGAACAACATAAGTAAATAATGACCTTTTGCATAACATGACCTTTTTATGAATGCACAGACAGAGCATTTCTTATTTATGGGTCTGAAAAATTTCAAGAGCCTCATAGGATTGCAGAAGAATACAGCAACAGCTCTGTGACAAATATACATAACAGTAAAGATAAAGTTTCAATAGCAGCAAAAGCACAACACATTTTCACTGTTCCAGCACAAATTTTAGGATTACAGAAAACTGTAGCATTTCTGATCTCTCCATGACTCAAAGGAAATGCTAACCTATTTTGCTTCAGTGTAGAAAAATTTCACTAGCAGCAACAGGAATCAACACAATTTAACAAGGATGAGATGACCTTTAGATTAAAAGAAGCATGTCCTGTTGACAGAAACCTTTATCATTAATCACTGTTCGAAATTTCCAATAAACAGTCATAATTTATATGCCATCCATTCTTATCGCTTCTTTTTAAACGCATTCAAATGACATCTTAAAGGTTCTAGTTCAGAGCCAAACTCAAGGTCAGTTCAAAGCTTTGAACAGATAGAGGAGTTTTGATTGATGGCAGTTGTGAGGTCAGAGCCAGCTCATCATTATGCTAATCGGATACTGATTGGACAAATTTACACTGTAGATGTGAAAGTTCAGCTGAGGGATGTGCGATAGAATGATAGATAGAACAATAAAACGACATACATACAGACAGATAGACAGACAGACAGACAGACAGACAGATGATAGACAGATAAACATACAGACAGATAGACAGGCATACAGACAGACTGACAGATAGATAAAAAGAAAGACAGAGAGTTAGATAAACAGATGAGAGACAGACAGATATATATATACAGATAGATAGATACAGAGACATATAGATGACAGACAGACAGATAGACAGATAGATAGATAGATATAGATAAAAAGATACAGATAGATAGATAGATAGATAGATAGATAGATAGATAGATAGATAGATAGATAGATAGATAGATAGATAGATAGATAGATAGATAGATAGATAGATAGATAGATAGATAGATAGATAGATAGATAGTACAGTAAGTAGTCCTCAGTGGACACGCAAGCCTGTCAGAGCCTGTCCAACAGGCGCAGAGGAACAACGGAGCGTGTGTCATGGCAAAGAACCTGGGATTGAGAGTTACAGCATAATGCTAAACAGCCCTGCGTGTCCCAAACGCCTGCAGCAGAGCCTGAATAATTGATGAAGTGCTGGGAATGTCAAGACCCAGCGAAATCTCTGTACTTGTTCAGTGATCAATGGGAGAGCCCATATTTCTTGACACCCAACTTATCATGTTTACATTAAGAGTCTCAACTACAGCTAATGCTGTTTGATGTTGCTCAGCAAAATCATCTGCTTCAATGGTTGCCTCTGAATTAAGGAGCTCCAGTTCCAGGCTGGGAATGTAAAGTGGTCACAGCAAACCTTTCAAATATATATTCCCCCCGGAACGTATGTCGCGGGACCCCATTGCATGGTGCATTATCTGTCAAGGCAAGCAAAAAAGCAGGATTATACAGAATGGGTGGCATAGGTGATATGCCCCTGGGATTTGTTAGACTATTTCATTGTATTAGATGTTGCTGTATAAGCCAGATATTAAATTGAGAAACAATGATTCAGCACTGTAAAGAAAAAAAACTATTTCATCATCATTCTCTCTAAAGCAGTACATATGCATGCACTTCTGATTGGGCACCATGCAGAGGGAGGAGTCCTTTTTTTATTATTATTATCAATTTTACAACTGGAGCTGAGATAAATGTTTGTAAGTGTTGATTAATTTGCTAAAACGGAGAGCATCCTTGAACACTATGGATATTTCAATTACATCAGAGGACACAGAGGACATGTATATTTTCTCTTTTGCTGTGTGATCTCAAACAAAAGTTACCTCAGCATCTGAAAAACCTCTAAAGTGTTTTGGGAAAACAAGACAAAACTGTATATACAGTAGGGCTGAACGATATGGACAAAATTTCATATCTCGATTTTCATGCCAGATATCTCGATATCGATACAATACGATATGACTACGTAAGTACTAAAAAAACAATACATTTAGAGTTTGTAAAATACACACTGATGTCTATGGAAGAGGTAATAATAATCCTTTACATTATAATTCGACACGTTTTATTCATATCAGATGCACATTGTGTAAGTAACTTCAATGTTTACTCTATTCTATTCCCAGTTAAGGGCAATTCCAGCGTTATGGACGTGACATTTGCAGTCAAAACTTGAAATATAAATTCTCAGAAAATGCATTTAATACCAATATATTGTAAACGTCTGTTTATATATCCATACTCCCTTAATAAAGGAGTCCAGACATTAGAAAAATATCAGTCTACGCATGCGTTTTATATTTAATATGAGGGAAATACACATGCGTTACGGACGTGACAAAAAAAATCTCTAACATTTTGTTGCCAAAATATTTTTTAGTAATTCTGTGAATTACACTGCGTAAATGAATTACACTGCCCACCGAATGAAGAAGGGTTGGCTCTCCACAGAACATAAAATATTCATTTTATGTTATTTTTCGTTTTCGCATTTATGAGGAAAAAACAATGTTACGGACGTGACAGTTCTCCGTTACGGACGTGACCGCTCTGAAAGCGGCACTAAAATACTGCTTTAAAACGTTCACAGAGACCTCAAACAGGCATTTAAAACACCAAATATTAAGGATTGGTATTATAAGCAAAAATAATATTCGATGTTTGTTCGAAAATCGTACCTCTCCCCCAACATGCTCACCGGTAAGACGGCGTTCACTCAAATCCCGCTCCAACATTACATTTGAGTAGGCATTTAGTCTCATATTAATGTTTAAATAAAATAATTGTATTTTCTATTTCATATGTTGATTATATGAAAGGATAACAGCATGAGTAAGATCATAAGATGCGCAATATATCGGATACAGTATATCAGCGGGCAGACATGATTTTGACCAATTCTTTAGGTTTTTTTTGTAGAAAGCTTTTCTTTAATGTGAATTTCGTTTTGTATAAATTGTATCTTAATTTTAATCAATGTTTCATCAACAAATTGCCTGGATTTTTTTAAATAAGTAACAAATAGGCTATAGCAGACAATTTAATCAGGACACAGAGGCGCCGTCGCGTGGAGTGCGCCTCATAAATGAACCGAAACTCCGCGTATAATGTATAGGCTACTTGCCTCACATACCTGAGAAATATATCTATAGAACGTCTGAAATGTCTAATTTTAAACTACTTTTAAGTCGTGAGTCAAAATGATTGCAATATCACTATTATTTTGTCAGCTTGATCGCGGGATTATGATGAATATTCATGTTTTAACCAAGAGGGAAAAACGCGACATCCCGGAGGAAGGATCCCATATTTCTATGGCTATAAGACACATGCTCTTCTTTAAGTTGTACTGTATCATATACTACCTTCTGATATTCATATTTCGTCCTGTAACTGGCAGAGGAAGAGAAGATCCGTTCATGTGCGCTTCATCCTCCGCGCACTGAGGCGCTATATATAGAAATATACCACGCCGTATTAAAGAGCGGCCTCTATTGTTTACATATTGTTATAAAATAGACTGAATTTGAAAGTTGAGACATTTTTTCATATTAAAACTAACAAAGCACAAATATTATTGCGATTATTGGATATGCACTGAATATATGATAAGCCTGAAACCGATCACAAGTGCATATGTTTTGATGTGAAGCGTCCGTAACGGTCACGTCCGTAACGCATTATTATGGTTGTTCAGAGCAAAGTAGTGGAATGAAATGTCGATCCTAGTAAGCATAAACATAGTTTAGCTTTGCATATAAAGTTTCAAGTTATTTGCATTTATAATTGTTATATTATATAAACTTAATCTTTAAAACGTTACGGACGTGACAGAGCACTGAAGCGTCGAGACCTCTTTATTAACCCTCTGGAGTCTGAGCGGTTTTCTGGGCCCTTGAGATGTTCTGACATGCTCTTACATTTGTGCTTTTTTCAGTTGCTTATAAACATATTAATGGCAAAGGTGTAAATTCACTCTATAAAGCACAAACAGGGCTACCATAATATGTGAGCCACGTGTATGTACATGTTTTAATTTTTGAGAGAATAATGTTTATGCGTGGATATTGAAAAAACTAAAAACTAAAATTTCTGAATTAAGGCCACAAAACACATAGTAAATATGTGTCAATAAGACTTTTGACCAATGGATGTCGTCGCCTATAGTTTTTTCTTCAAAATTATGTGAAAATAGTCTTGCTTTATCGTTCAAATAAAACCATACATTGATTTAAATTGATGTAAAACAGGTTTTGCTTGGAAAGCCAATATGCGAGGGGGCGTGAACGAGGAGTGGTTTTCACCTGAATTACCACCCACTCTGCATAATGATGAGCCATTCACACAGGTGTGAAACTGGCTGAGCCACAATGCTTGGACAAAAGATATTTAGAAGAAGACTTATATTGACCATTTAAGATTTTGCTTACATCTATCTTGTACATATGTTGTGCTATTTTATTAAAAAGGTTACAATTACAACAATAATTACAATTTCAACAATATTTCAAGTGTACTCTTTCTTTGTAAAAAAAGAGAAAGATTATAGGCCTACATTTTATCTATGTATTCATTACTTTGAATATAGCCAACATTGGAACAGCTAACATCTTAGTTGATGACTTTATTTTTGACAAAAATATTAGGCTATTTTATATATAGAAATTGCTAAACAAAAGCTTATTTGACGAGGCAGTATATTCTACAGTAAAAACTGTACCCAAATCTACTAAACAAAATGTTGTCTTTCATATTTTGCCTGACTGTAAAGTTGTTTTCATGAAATATTAGGGCATATAAATGTTAATTTGCAGTTTACGTTGCTTATACAAATAGCCAACATTTTATTTCAACATATTTCAGTCGATTTTTACTCATCTCAGTATAGCAATACAGTTTGCTAAAACATCATCATTCGTTGACGATAGGCTTATTTACTTTAAATCCAGGAAAGTTGTTAATGAAAAAATTATTAAAATTAAGATACAATTGATACAAAACGAAATTCGTTTTAAAGAAAGGATTTGTACTTTCTGTTTTGAGGTCTCTGTGAAAGTTTGAAAGTCTTTTAGTGTTTTTTTTTTTAGAGCTCGCGTCCATAATGGAGAAAAAACAGAGCGCATGCCGTTCATTCGTCAATAAACAGAAACCCGAGAAGGAAAAACTTACTAGTATTCCTCAGCTCGTATTCCTCGTATTCCTCATTATTCCTCACAGCGCTGCAAGACGGTGTAAGCAAGTAATGTTCTGAATAAACTTGTGTTTTGGTTTTCTCGAGCTGATGGGGGCGTTCACAGGATTGCGCGGATTACCTCAGCCATTTGCGTTTGAATAGCGCACGCTCTCCGTGGGCGGAGTCACATTACATTTGAATTAGCTCTAATTAGGTCGACTGGAATCGCTCTCTTTTAATACAGATTTCACAAGATGAGAATATTTGTTTTTTATATAAATTACTTCATTTAAAAGAAGAGATTTCAAGCTTCATAAAGACATATATCACTTGTATGTGTGAGAAGTATTCACTGAGTTATGGTTCATTTTCGGACGCGTTTCAGAATGGACTACACGGACAGAGAGAAGGCAGAACTCGCTTCGTGTTAATTTTTCTTTATTTGTCGAAAAGCACAACACTATGTTTTTATTGTGAGTATACACAAAAATAATACACATTTAACAGAATCGATTGATGTATGGAACTCCTATGGAAAATCAAAGTCAACAGAGTATTCATGAGTTTCTTTTACACTGATAAAAAAAAAAAGCGAGCTGGTATCGCCGGCGATACCGTCGACCTCAGGGGGTTAAAGCCCTTATAAATTCAACAGGCAGTGCTGTTATGACCAAATTAGTATATTTATTTCTCAGGTATGCCTCCATCTTTCAGCAAAATGCTTTATGTTCAAATTAAGTTTTTAAAAGGGGGGTCTTTGATACCTCTTTTGAAAGCATGAAATATGGCTGGTTGAAATGAAAATTTTAGCATTGTTGCTCACCTCATATGTGGTGAAAAAAAAAGGCAATTTTCTTAAAATTTCTGATACAGCACATTAATACAGTATATTACAGACCTAAATGGACAACTTAAAAGGGGTTTTGATCTTTAGGTAAAAACTTTATTTTTTCATGGTAAGGATGACTTTTGCGTGGAATTGCCCTTCACCAGCCACTTACTTTTAAGTATTTCGCGAGAAGTGGATGAATTGTTTACACGTGTTGTAAACATAGAGGTTGTAAATCCAACAGATCCGATTCTCTGAACTGCGTCTGCGGCACAAACTAACACGGCGGCGCCCATCGCGCATACAGCTCAACTAACGCGATCGTTATAAAGGTGTTTAAACAACAACTCGATATAGATACGATAACGATATGAAGAGTTCAGATGCAAAAACCTCTAAATGCCATCTTAAATTTTCATCTAGAATGATCATTTTTATCAAGCTCGTATATTTAATTTCAATAATTTTACTTAAATGGCAATTAATAGGTAATTTTCATTGCTATTTAAGTGAAATTACTGAACTTAAATATACAAGCTTCATAAAAATGATCATTCAAGGAGGAAATTTCAGATGGCATTTAGAGGTTTTTGCATCTGAACTCTTCATATATCGTTCGGCCCTAATATACAGTATGGCTCTAATTAATTGTAATTCATTTATTGCAATATAAATAATTATGCAATATAAAATAATTGTATTCATTTATTTTTTTAATCATCAAAAAATTTACGTATGCACAAATACATAATGTATGTATATACTGAATATAAATTTCATTGGTATGTTTAACTATGATACAATGCAGTATTTCCACCATGGTTTATACAGAATGCTAAAGTCGAGCAAATATAATAGTATAACTCCAGCAGGAAATTAAGCGTTTGAAACGAGCCTTTAAATGTTTAATTTTATTACATATTTGAAGATTCATGTTGTAAGTATAAGGAACCCCTCTTTGTGTATTTGCAGAATATCTTACAAAATATTCCAGGGGGAAATTCAGTCTTGTCAGCTTTCACTGACCAGCTCTGACAGCTTTCTTTTACGTACATGTTCATCTGGTTGCTCTGTCAGCTGTTTTCTGAAAAATGAAAAATGTGTTACAGCTTCCACTCCTTCCTAATGCCATCGTGTTTTGTTTTCTGTCAGTTTCTCCTCCACCTGTCATGCCGTACCCGTGCTGCCATCATTTTCTCTTTCAATGCTTTCAGCTCTAGGGATTCATTGGCTTATCTGCATAATCCTTGCCCATACGGTGTCGCTCAAGAAAAGACCAGCTCCCAAAAATTACATCAATCTCAAAGCTGGCTGGCACTGACTCTAGCACATTACCGGTTATTAGCCTACGAGAGGCTGTCTGTTAACCAGCATGCAAATGAGCACATCAAAGTTTGTCCAACATGTCTGGTCCACAAGACCGTGGTTACAGGGCAGCTGATCTGTTGTCTTGCTCATGCAGTTCCTCATAACATCCAATGAGAAGGATCTAATATATTCCCTAAGATGAAGGCTGCTGAAGAAAATAGTGCTGAGTCACCACCTGCTTCAAAAGACCGGTGCTCTGCAGATTCGTATTTGAATAAGGAACAAAAGTTCAATTTCGTGAAAGTACTTCAAAAGTTGTCTTTTCAGCTTCCTTAAGGTTGAAGATGTTGACATTTGAAAGTTTGAAGGCGTGGTGCTCATTTACTCTCGATAAAGGTAAGAATATAAAGATGGACGAAGCTTGTTATTGCAACAATTCTGATGTATATATTATGGTATGAAAACTTACAAAAATGGGAGTGCAAAGATCCTCATAATCTCCACTAAGCAAAAAATATAGCCTGCACCGTCAATCACACGCAGTGTCCAAGTGTTTTACGCTAGTCTCTGGAGTAGACCTGCTCTGTAATCATTTTTATAACCCAAACCAATAGAAAACATCATAAATAATAGAACGATAATTGTGAAAATGGATTTTCCTAGTCTACCTCAGCTTTAATCCGTAATGCAATGAGAGGAGCCTCATATTCAGTCTCAACTGTAATATGATTTTTTTTCTTCCAATGCTGTTGGATTCAGACCACTTTTTTTCCTTGGAAGCAAATGTTTTTTTCTCCCCTGATTGATATCAGCATCGATTCATTCTTCTTCTTATAATGAACATCCTCCCAAAATGTTCACCTTTTCTTTACGCGTACTGTACGGTGGCGCCTGAGCTTCTTATCTGACACTGAATCGGTCTCGAGTGCAAAGGTGTTGCCGTATCGATATCTGGCCCCTCACACACATTTCATCTTTACCAATGTCCATTCATATTTCCTCTCCCTGTCACCTTAAATCCAATAATAAAGCAGGCAGGTCAGGTTTCACACATCCATCCATTTCAACTGACATCTTGTCTTCCCCTGGACTCTGGCATTCAACGTTACCTCTGAATAATGAATGGATCTCAGCTGTTTTAAGCAGCGCTCAAATGATTTTGACAAATATTGACCAAAGTAATACAGAGAGAATTCCTAATACATTCTGATAAGCAGACTCATGCCTTCAATCACAGTCAAGTCTCCAACGGCTGAATCATACCATCAGACAGAATGCTTGAGGATGAAACGGCTAAACTCTGCAGGACAGCGTCACTCCAGGACCGACACTCAAGGCTTATTGAATTTGCCACAGTTGGGTTTTGACTTTTTGTTAGTCAGATTCAAGTAGCAATTAGAGCTTTAGATGAATAAACCACTTGCACCCTTCTCCTTCAGCACAACTTGAGCATTAACTTGTTTTTGAACACCTGTTTTTCAGAGTGAAAACAACCAAAAGGCCTCAAGGAACTAGTGATTGTTATTGACTTCTGCACAGGCAACCAAACTCTCTTTAGCCGAAATATAATGAACAGTTCAAGGGTTCTGGAAAACTGCTGTATATTTGCAAAGGTAAAACAAGTTGACAAGGCAGTTAGAACTGTAATTGATTCAAAATTGTCCTAATAGAAGTTCAACTGTGACAGCATATAGATGAGCAAAAAGGCAACAGTTGTATTCAATATTGTTCTTTATTCCATCTATTATGTTCAGTAAGAGCTGTTTTCTGAGTGCACAACTTAATCTCTATAGCTTTTATACGCACTCTTTTTAATATAATAATATTAATAAAATAAAAAAAATACATCTACCATTCAAAAGTTTGGTGTAAGATTTTTTTGAAAAAGAAATTAATACTTGTATTCAGGAAGGACACATTAAATTGACTTGCATTTTTTAGGATTCTTTGATGAATAGAAAATGAATCACAGTTCCCACAGAAATATTAACCAGCACAACTGTTGCTGCAGCAAATTCAGCTTTACCAGGAACAAATTACATTTTAAAATATACTAAAATAGAAAAGTTATTTTAAGTTTGAATCATATTTTGCAATATTACTGTTTTTACTGCATTTTGGATCATATAAATGCAGCTTTGGTGAGCATAAGAGACTTCTTTCAAAACATTACAAAATCTTACCGACCCCAAACTTTTGACTGATAGTGTATATTACAAAGTGAAATTGTTATTAGTGTATTGCTATGATTAAGGATATTTATGTCAGCATCGGAATTTTCTCAGTAATTGTGGTCAGTGCACTACGCACATTCACTGTATAGGGAACAGTGAATAAGTGAGCAATTTTGGACGTAGCAATTACAACTTCATTGTTGGTTAAACTAATCTCTCCTGCCCATTACTATACAATGGACTGATGAATTACCCTAATTCATGACCTGATGGAACACTGTGTTCATTAAAACTGTTGCACAGGATAATTGTGTCGTTTGGTAGCAGCGTTTCTGCTCTTGAATGTTGTTGTGACCAGGGAGGCAATGTGCGACTGTCATTGATTCTGACTCATTTCATCATTCGAGCGTCCATAATGTTTAACACAATTAAAAGTGAGAAAAATAATCTGAATATCTGTGCTGCATTTTAAGTAACCACCTACACAACCACCTCCTCAATCGGCTGCAGTGAGTTGTTTTTGTACAATTTAATATCATCACCAAATCGTGAAATAAAGAACATTATATATATATATATATATATATATATATATATATATATATATATATATATATATGAAAGAACATTGAACTGCCAAAGTCTAATATCTGCCATAAACTGATAATGCACAGTTATTAATTAAATAATGAACATAACTATATAATTTATTACATAAATTATACACACACACACAAACACACTGGAATATATCTCAATATATATATATCAATGACATATATCATTGTATAATGATTACGAATATACTATAGAAATAATGGATATAGTTAAATAACATTTAATTCAAGTTATTTAGTGGGTGTGTGTGAAATATATATATACAGTACAGGTCAAAAGTTTGGAAACATTACGTTTTTTTAATCTTTTTGAAAGAAGTCTCTAGTGCTTATCAACGATGTGTTTATTTGATCAAAAATACAGTAAAAAACCCAGTAATATTGTGAAATATTATTACAACTTAAAATAATAGTTTTCTATTTGAATATACTTTAAAAAATAATTTATTCCTTTGATGCAAAGCTGGATTTTCAGCATCATTACTCCAGTCTTCAGTGTCACATGTGACATCCAGTCTATCACATGATCCTTTAGAAATCATTCTAATATTCTGATTTATTATGTGTTGGAAACAGTTCAAAAAAAGAAAAAAAAAAATACTGACCCCAAATTACTGACCAGTAGTGTATATTGTTTACAAAAGATGTCTATTAAAAAAAAATGCTTCTTTTTATTTTTATTTTTTTACCTTTTTATTCATCAAAGTATCCTAAAGTAGTATCACAGGTTATGAAAAAATATTAAGCAGCAGAACTGTTTCCAACTTTGATAATGAATCATCATATTAGAATGATTTCTAAAGGATCATGTGATAGACTGGAGTAATGATCCTGAAAATTCAGCTTTTGCATCACAGAAATAAATGATCATTTAAAGTAAAATAAATTGAAAACCAATTATTTTAAATTGTAATAATATATCACAATATTACTTTTTTTTTTCTGTATTTTTGATCAAATAAATGCAGGCTTGATGAGCAGAAGAAACTTCTTTCAAAAACATTAAAAATGGTAATGTTTCCAAACTTTTGACCTGTACGGTATAAATATATACACACACACAGTGGTGCCCAAAATTATTAGAACGGTAAGACTTTTTAATGTTTTAAAAGAAGTCTCTTCTGCTCACCAAGGCTTCGTTTATTTGATCCAAAATCCAGCAATTTTTTTTTGTATTTTGGATCAAATAAATGAAGCCTTGGTGAGCAGAAGAGAATTCTTTTAAGACTTTTTTCTTTTAAGACGCTACTCTGGTACATCACTCGTCTGGAACGATCACCACTTCAAAACCTCCTCTCTTTACCCGTCTCTCTGCTGGTAGGGTGTCAAGTAAACTGTTGTATAAAGATCACGCACAATTATGTTGATGTTCTTGGTGGTTGCTTTCTTATAAAAAATGCTTGTTGTGTTGGTAAATGATTACTTCAGGAAATTTATTATAAATTAAGTGTCATCTGACACTGTAGATGTTAAAATATCACGCAATTTGGTGTCTGCAACATTTATAAGCAACACCAGATAAGTGTCAGTATTTCCAAGGGTGAAATTAATTTAGAAACATTTTACAATTTTTTTTTTAAATACAAATATTACTTTTTTCACTTTTTTTTTTTTAAAGCAACTTACAATTAAGGAACATCACAAGTAATTAATACTGGTGTTAGCCAAGGCAGATGCATGAATAATATTGATATATCATTTTGTTTGACTTATTGAGCAGAAGTGTTATATTATTTTTCTAAGATAGAATTTTCCCTCATGGAAAATAAAATAGGCTAAACAAAACTAAACAAAACAAACTTTTATAGAAAGTGAAACCTAAGTTATATCTAGGGGGTCAGCATTTAATTTGGGCTGCAAACAAATATCCATAGCCAGTAAGCAACAACCTAGAAACATCATAGCAGCCAACAAAAACAGCTTGCTAAAACGTGCTAAAACACAGAAAATCTGTAGCAACTGAATACAGCAAAGCCCAATATTTCATTCTAAAATAGTTGTTTTTTGAGCAGAAACCTTTTTTTTTTTTTGCATGTTTTCTTCAGCAAATTTCATTTTGTATGTTTATCCTTTATATTATTATTAGTGCTGTCAATCCATTATACACAAAAATGATTACTCACATTTTTTCTGTTATTAATTGCGATTAATCACACCTAACATTACAGTTTTTTATATATTTTTATGATGTAATACTGTCACATTTTAAACTCTAAAATAATGTAGAAACAACATAAAGACAGTATATTTTAAATATTTGTTTAAAAGGTATCTTTTTTTGAAAGAAGGCCAGTATCATAGATTCCAATACTGATGTATCTATTACATGGATTACCCACCCTCCATTTCAACATTACAGTATAACTGAAAGCTATCGATTTTAACATTTAATAGGCTTTAAAAAATATAACATTTAATTTAAGTGAACTTAAAACAATCTTCACATAAACCTATTGTAATAAATGACACATTTAGCTGTGCCTTTAATATATCAGCGGTCAACACTACGTTTTTTTTTTTTTTTTTCAGGTGGGACAGGTCAGGATTTTTACCTGCCCTGCTAAAATGTACAAAAAAGGTATTTCTTGTTTTTGACCAATTTTGACCAAACTGTTTACCTTGTAAACAGTGCTTTTAGATTTTCAGGTAGGTCTAACAGGTAGGATATACTGTATACAGAAATTGAATAAAGTTATCAAACACTTCACAGTCTTCACTGCATAAATTATTAATGAAATATAGATTAATCCTTATTAAAGATACAAACGTTATTCAGTCAATAGCAGTGAGGGATTTTCTCTTTGTCTTTTGTTCTTTGATTAACATTAATCACAAACAGCATAAGTTTATTAGTCTGCTGTCACTTTAAGAGCTGACGAACATGACCCGGATCTGACACATACTATTTTCTCACAACTCTTTGATTTAATTTAACACTTTTTAACTCATTTAAGACTGTGCTTACGAGGATACTCGACAAAAAGACAATTTTGGCATAATTTTGTGTGTTTTGTGCATTAGAAGTGAATGAGAACTAAATTAAGCGCTGCAGTGTTGTCTGAAGCATTTCGGGTTAGTTGACAGAGCCGATTCATAGACGCGTACCAGTAAAGATTTGAGTTCTTTTTAGCGTCTTATCGTGATTGAACGGTTTAATAGCACTTGAATGAATGATAGCATGATCATATACTGTAGTGCGGTATATAAAAAAAAAAAACGGTAAAAAAAAAACCCCATGCAGCGTTAAATACTTTTAACGCATTAAACTGAAAACATTTATTGCATGCGCTAATGCATTAATTTTGACAGCACTAATTATCATTGTAACAGTTTTTTTTTTGTATTACTTTGCACTGCAGTTAACCATTACTAAACTGAATTCTTAATATATGTAATGCATCTTGCTGTCACTTTTTGGGGCAGATGACTGCATATCACTCTTTGATAAGAGATATTTATGCTAATGTAAACAGAAGGTGCTTTGGAGGTGATATCCAGCACATGAACAGCCAGCCACTATTTCGTGTACATTTTCATAACAAGTAGAGCTGGAGTCTTTCCTCACAAAGGCTCCTTGTAATACAGCACATCTCTGTGAGGCGAAGCATGAAGGTTGCACTCTGAGCAATGCAAATGTCACAGGGAAACCGGGGACGTCGAGCTTGAAAATGTCCTCAAAAGAGTGTGTGTTCTGCCAACCCAAATGTGACAGCATAAAAAGAGCAAGGTTTACTAACTAGGGTGATGAACCCCCTGTTGAGTCCCTTCCTTCCTTAAGCAGGGCGGCCCTGCGCCGTCTACGGCAGGAGCTGATGATAAAAACATTCCTGTTCCCGTTTCATTTATTTCATTTTTAACCTACTGTTTTGAGAATGAATGATTTGAATGAGAAAAGCATTACACCCATCATACTCCAAATGGGAAAGATTAATTTGGAAAACAGCCAGCGAAGCTAGTATATAGTAACACAGAGCTGAACTCTACAGTTGTTATGACGGTGCGCATTACCCACAACACCACATGGGAAGCTTCTGAGAACGTCTTGAGTTGAGGCTGGGATATTTGTGTGCTAACAGATTGGAATGGAAATATTTAGCCTCATTACAAGGTTGGTAAGACTCAAGCAAACCAAGAGGAGCGCCAAGATACAAGAGTGCGTTTGAAAATATTTAGTCATGCATTATTCATTATTGTGATTCCTCTCCTGCCTCTAAGCTCATTTCCAGAGTACCGGCCATAGGCACGAGACACAGCAGAATGATTTTTCACACTTGAGTTGCAACAGTATTGCCAAAGACTGTTCACATGAGAAGGGTTTCTCCCTAAGGGTAAGGTTGTGTCTTTTAGTCGGTTGCATTATTTAAAGAAATAGTTCAACTCAAAATTAAAATTCTGCCATTATTTACTCAACCTCATGTTGTTTAGACCCTACATGCTGGATTTTGGATTTTTTCCTGAGGGGTTGGGAACGAAATACAAATGTATACATTATTAAATCATTACGCAGCTTGTTGAACAATAGTTTATATTAACCAGGGGCTGTCATGCTCAAGCATATGTCCTTTTTGACAGAATAAATATTCAAACAAATTAAAAATTAACAAATGAAAAAATATTATTGTGTGTCACAGAAAAAATAAGATCAGTCACTTTATTAGGTATTGCATTGTGTCATTTTCAGGACAATTAAGCTTATTTGTTTAATTTAAAGGAAATCAACATGATATTTAATTTAAGTCCCCCTGTAGTCAATCATTTTATCCCTAAAAAAAAATCACCAAAATGACAATACATTTTTTTTTTTTCCTGTGAAAAAAAATATTCATGCCTTAAATAGCTTGAATGTAACTCTAGGGGCTTTCGCACCGGAGGAACCTTTTCATAGTTCCTAGAACTATTGGCGGAAGTACCCGGATTTTGGCGCGTTCGCACCGCAGGAACTAGGAACGATTTTATTTGCTGCCTTTTACCGCTAAGAGGAGCTACAATCACAGACTTTGTGTCAGTTTATTCTCTCTATTGCGTAATCTGACGCGGCTCATTGAGAACTAGCCAGCAGATACATTCAAGTGATACATTGCAGTTAAACAAATTCATAATCCCAATACTGAAATTTCAGTACAAATTTAGAACTGAAACAAATGTAGGCTTCTATTATTGCATCAAATTTAAGCAAAGTAGGCTAAACGTTAACACTGTGTGCCCAGTTTTCTATAGCTAGAAAGGCAATGCATGTAAAGGTTATGTCTCTTATACTTCGTGTTATTTTAATTTAGTTAGTAGTTAGTAGGCCTAGATTTATGAACTAAAACATAACAGTGAAATAAATTAAACTAAATGATCATAAAATTAAAACATTGTCAGGACTTGCTAACTTATGTTAGTCAGCAGCATTTGTGTATTAGGATTAATTAAGAATTAAATAGGCTTACAGTAGGTTGTTATTATTAGCATAAATTTCTTTAATAAATAAAAACATTTCAACAAACATTGCATAAGAAAAATGTCACATCAATGAGGCTTTGCGTAAGCATAGGTTAAGCTCAAGCTCATAAGACAGCGTTCAGACGATAGTTGTGAGGTCAATGCTTCAACATGAGCTTCGCGGTGCTTCAAACGGTCTTAGTTCGAATCTCAGCTCTACTATCTTCATATTTTTGTTTCTAGTTTATTATGCTATTTGTCATAAATAAAAACTTCTGAAATGTTAATTTATTGATTAGAAACACTTTTCAGGGCTTTGTTATTCATTTTCTGTCATTTTTATTAATAGGTGTTTGGATGATAACATTGTAGCCTACATGCTGTTAACCGATGCTGGCCGACAGTGTTGGATGTTTTACCGTTCTTGATGCTTAAATAGGTAACAGATTATTAAAGTCAAGCATTTTGTTTAATTAATAATGGCACATTACAACATAAATTTGCTACATTCCAGTTGAGCCTCTGTTGCGCTGTACAGACGACAAAACCCGAAGGTGCTGTTGAAGGCAGAATATCAGCCGATCGCACCAGAAAATCACAATGGCCTGAAGATAATGAAGCTCGTCTTTAATCTGCTAAATTATTGTTTTGTGAATCATTCACAAAACTGAGACGATTAACAGTGATACCCGGCAATAGCAATGAAAGACAATTTTAAAAAAAGATCCATACATTGAAAAAAAAAAAAAAAAAAAAGACTTTTTGAAAAAAAAAAAAAAAGACTTGTTTGTTGACTTGGCTACAAAAAATAACAGACTAACTAAATAGTGTTGCTTTCAATATAAAAACCAATGAAAATGTAAAAGAACACCCATCACATATTTCAAGGTTTAAATAAAGAGTCGGGACAGTTTATTTACTTAAAACAAGTCGAGTTTAGCGTTTCCCTTTGCGATGCAAAATGAGAAATACAGAATCTTATTCTTCCGACATTTTAAATTTGTATTGACAAAGAAGTTGCAGCTTTGTTGTGTACAATTAAAACAGTACAAAATTCAAATAGTAGCCTAGAAAGCAACATAAATTAAGATTGTGCATTTTTCTTTGCCTCTCTCTTGCAGACGCGCTGGATCTCTTTTTAGCAAGTTCCTTTGTCTCCCTTCAGGGTAGAAACACATCAAATAGCTGATAACACTGTATATTTCGCTAAGTGTCATCCACACCAATTACAAAAAACAACTGTAACAAATTATTTAGCCTTTGTTGCTTCAAAGAAAAATAATGCCTTTTTGAATCCACCTTAGAATAAAACAAGGTTGATTGCAAATTAAAGAGCTCTGTATCTGCTGGTCACTCGCATTCGTTTAGTTGGCATGAGCGCGTTTCGTCAACAGTTCATGTTTAGATAAGGCCAGACTGTTGACAATTACACACTGCTCAAACATTCTAAAACTCTACAAAACCAGTTGAAACAACTGGATTGAACACTTCAGTTGAATTTTTTAAATCTTTAAATACATTAGCTACAATATTTATAATTTAATTAAGATAGGGCTTATTTGGACACATCGAGGGATTTATCCAGAAAGGAATTTTGCCTTTGCCTGTTCTGTATCATTAGGCTGGCTATCCAACACTCTCCATATGAAAGACGGGACATTAACAACTATAGGCTATTGTCCTGCATCCCCACAATAAAGCCACTGAACTGCCCCTCCAAACCCCCCACAGGCTCTGAGAGGAGCGTCTGAGACAAAGAGAAGTCGCAATTCAGACTTAACTCACTATTCTAGACAACAGCATTATTAAAGTGTTGATAATGAAGGAATTAAATTATTTAGGCTAGCCTACAGGTAGCAGGGTAATATTTTTGTCATAAAAAAAGTTTATTAACTAAATATTTCATTATTTCAATAGGCTAATTGAAGAATTAAAATGCTACTTCGGTTAAGGCCAGCTTTTTCCAAGCAAAATGAAATACAAAGTTCAAACTCATGTTCAATTGTTGTCATGAAAAAAAATAAATAAAAAAAAATCAACTCAATATTAAATTCCACAGGGATCTTTCAACACGATCTCATGAAAGTGCAAATCTATACCACAAATTTTATTTCTCGTGCCATTTATACGGCAAAAATGTTTTTTTGCGTGCATGCTAAGCACTGTAAACCCCTTGAGCAGGATTAGGGGTGCAAAATGCGTGCGTATTACACGTCATAAAGTGCGTATCACATGCACGCAAAAAAATACATTTTTGGCGTATAAATGGCATGAGAAAGAAAATTTGTGGTATAGATACACACTTCCATGAGGTCGGCCTGGATCTTTGGATCCTTAAAACCAGGGTGTGATTTGTGAATTAAGCAGTTAATAATGTGTTGCTAATATTACACAAACTATGTTCCCGTTAACCATCTCAGAGTCAGACAGCTGCGTTCTAAAATCAGCATCCTTAAAAAACTTTGAACAACTTAGAACGTCAGTGGAGAAAGGCATATAACATCGTAATATACATCATATACATAATTCCCTGCTATATTGTTAAATGTACATAATTTTACTCCCTAGCTTTGCAAGAGTTAATAATATGCTAAAGCCCGCTCGCACGTCGACGTGATTGGTTACAAGGTAGTTTGTGACTACAGAAGAAACACCGGTGATTTCAAACCACGTTTTTTATACTATCTTTTTTTCACTGCAGTTTTTAAGAGAAAGTACTCATCAATGGTGTTGACTTATGAATTTGCTCATGGTTTGTCTTAAAGCATATTAAAAACACCACATAGACATTGAGTTTTAGTGTGTCTCCCTTTAAATGCAAATGAGCTGCTGCTCCTGCACAGAGGGCGGAGCCTCACGAGCTTGCGCTCAATGTCAGGACAATCTCATCTCATGGAATCATATCAAAACAGAAACTCTCAGTAGCTGTGTTCATTTCGACCCAGAGTCAGACAATAATGCCCACAGAATCAGAGAATATATGCTGTATAGAAATAGAACAGGTATAATCTAGTTTAATCACAGTTATAACTTATTTTTCATCTTGCTTTTATCCACTATTAGTACAACCCTGTTGTAGCGGACCGCATCCGAATGATGGCTTTAATGAGTTTAATGAAGTTTATTGTACATCACACAAAAGATGAAGCGTCAGTCTTACTCCAGAAAATCACTGTAAGAGCTGAATAAACACAGTATAAGAAGTGCGCATTAAAGTCTTAACCATAAACTCTCTCTCTCTCTCACTCTCCCGAAGTACACAAAACACTCATTACAACTAACAGTACACAAATATATACACACATTTTCAGTCGGTGCTTAATAAACTGGTAAACTTTTTATCCTTAAAACGACTCGATGAGTTGTCATAAGGTGTGCGCTATCCCTTTCATTTCTGTCGTGATCAGTAACGTTAGGCCTATCTCCGGAGACTGTAAGCTGGATCACAAACAGTTGATACAGATCCATGCGAGAGTAACAGTGAGAGTAAATGAAGACTGCTATGTTCATTCTGACATCCAACAACAAAATACCTAAATCACTTTAGAAGACATTATTGTCTACACCTGCTCCTGTGTCGAAATATCTATGCTAAAACTGCAGTGTCCGTCAACAGTCGCGGGAAGGGCTTGTGCAAAAGTACGTCCCTTTGCCCCGAATCTGAAAACAGCTTGTTCTGAGACAGCTATTATGATTTATGGAGATTTAAAAAAAAAAGCACTGGGTGGAATTTTATCATTATAGGGTGTACACACACTGCTAACACACATTTATGTTCAAACATACGTAAGTGTGAATTTTGCATAATAGGTGCCCTTTAAATAACAAGAAAGAAAATACCAGATGTATCACAGTATATTGTGCATATTTGATAATATCACAAACCAAAGACATTCCTGCATCCTAACAGTAGACCTTTTAACAGTAGACATTTATTTATGCAAATTGCTGTACTTTTGCAGTGAAATGTGAGCTGAACATTTATTGACAGGTTTTATGAGATTCATTCGAATAATAACAGAATTGTAATATTTAGGTGAATTTAGTTGATATAATATAAAACTGGGGTGGGTTTGTTTTTATGCTTCACATGATCTACATATAGATGTTCAGCATCTAAATGCTACTTTCTGGTAAAGTGAAGAGAGAGAGAGTTCAAAAGAAACACAGCTTCAACAAATCAAGAGGTCAACAAGAGACGTCAGTAATGATCTGTGATTCAGACATGAAGCCATCACATACGCATCTGATTATAGCATCTCAAGCCATGTAGTAGCCTCTCTTACAGTACTTGCAAAACACTTGAACTTCGAAAGTCAAAAAGCACTCTACAGCACATGATATCAGAAAGCCCCTACACTCAATGGTTTAAACACAGGAGAAGCATCTTAATATTTACTTATTCTTGGCCTGTCATGCATGCAAAGCACTACAGACATTTCAATCCATTTCTCTCTCACCGGATTACAAGGTCAGTAAATCTGGATTCGAGATTCTGAAAAGAACATGATTTCATTTACCTTGGTTAGTGGTATCGTCGCGATCTCCCCAGCCTTTTCTGACCTGCAAAGAAAAAGAGGCATAAAAAGAATGAAATAATCTGATAAAATATGACCAGTAAAACTATTATAAGTGTGGTGTAAGCGTAGTAATGTGTATTACTGTCAAATGAGCACTACTTTGACTACAACACTAAAATTCAGTTCTTTTATTACTCCAGTCACATTGAAGAACATTCAGTTAAGCGGTCAAAAGCCTAAAGGCAAAAAGGCCAAAAGGTTGCTACATGTGGAGCATGGAGTGAATCTGTTACAAGCCTCCGTTAAAAAACTTTTCTAGGTTTGGTCCACAGGGTAAAATATACCTCCGATCTTTCAAACAGTCACCCCTCTGGGAATGTGTGGACTGATTCTCCATTCCATTTTCATTCACTGTTGTGTCTTATAAAGTCCTTGCTTTTGGCTCAGTCCCTGTGTCTTTGAAATTCAAATCATTTTTTGTCTTTTTTCTTGGTGGCTTTGTAACTAGAGGGCTGTATTTCAGAGGTATTAAGCTGCTATTGGAAAGAGGAAGCCTGCAGTAACACTCGATGTCTGGCCAGTTTTAAATCATCAGGGAGGTTACGTTGTAAAAAAAAAAAAAAAAAAAAAAAAAACACGAACAGAACTGTAGAGATTTGACCACATACATGGTAAAAATGCCAGAACTACCCTTAAATACACTGTTTTGGCCAGAAAATCGTTTGGCAAGTGCTTTGCTTCAGGCCAGAAATGAGGGACAGCACTGACTTAATGCCTTCACTTCATCTCAGACACGTTTCAACTTCAACCAAAGGGTAGATGCATGTCAAATAATAAAATGGAAACTCACTGCTCTATCCTTCCGTACGGCACACCTAAGGAAGTCTGTAATAAAAACTGTTAAAATTTTTTATTATATATTATATAACACTTGAAACCTTTATAACCTGCCACTGACTAGCAATAACACTAGATTGTGCTGAAAATTTTAACATGATTAAACATAAAAAATAATAATATTATTATTACATTACTAAATGTTTATTAAGAAAATTAGAAAAAAAAATAAACGATTTTTTTTTTTTTTGGAAAAAATAAAACTAACAAATTTAAATGGTTTAAAAGACAAATAATAAAAAATAAAAATGTCTCTTTCTAATATGATCTCCTGAGCATTCATATGCATTTTTACATAAAGTGTGGTTCTACCACACACACGTTTACTTAGATTTCAGTAGACAATGCAACGTACTATACTGACAGGCTGCACTACAACGTGAATTTATGTAAGAAAAACTTGACAGACATACAAAGCCTGTGACAATAGAACCATAAAATACACAAAATATGCAAAAGTATTTACAAATTTACAAAAGTAATACGTTTTATTTGTGTGCTGTAATCCAAATATTTAGATTCCATATGTTTGCGAGGAACAGACCCAAATTTAAGCGATCTTCATCTCCATTCTCCATTCAAACGTTAATTTCCCGTACTTGTTATAATTGCCAAAAATGCTGCCTCAACAAGCTTTACGACATGTTTTACGGCAGTGGTATCAAACGTTCAATGGCTCTCGCCTGCTTTATCACTGATTGTGACATGCTGTATTTCAGTTGATGTGCATTTGAATGAGAAATTCAACAGGGACAGGGACAACATTTTCTGAGATTAATAACTTAAATTCTACTGTGTACCTCACACAAAACTATTATTTACCACCAGAGAGGACTACGACTGCAACACATCGTCATCTGAATTATTTTTGGTAATGATTGACATTTTCGCAATAAATATTGTGATTACACTTGTGTCGCCTCTGGCTAGCTTAGTTGGGGACACTTAATATTCAACAATATTATTGATCTGACTGTACTGACACTGCTGTATGAGAGCATAATTTTCCTGTTATGGCTGTAAAGCTGTTTTGAAACAATCTGTATTGTATAAAGCGCTATATAAATAAATGTGACTTGACTTATGTTTTTCTTTATAACTGTACATCTTTTTACGAAGGCCTTTAAAAGCCGTACAGCAAACCCATCTAATCTGGTGCCTATCACACGACAAACTAAGATTGTGGACACAAAAAGCAAGACTGTTAAGTTAGCACTTTTAAACATCCGCTCACTTAAAAATAAATCACTTCTAGTCAATGACTTTATAAGCACATACAACCTGGACTTTATATTTCTAAATGAAACTTGGCTAGAAGCCAGCTGCAGTGCAACAATCCTCAATGAAACATCTCCTCCGAACTTTACCTTTATGAGTGTCTCCAGAGCTGGAAGGAGAGGTGGGGGTGTAGCTGCTCTTTTTAAAGATGTCTATCAATGTAAGCAAATATCATTTGGTAATTACCCGTCTTTTGAATATCTGGGTATTGTGTTAAAAGGTGCTCCACGGATTTTACTTATCACTATTTACAGGCCTCCAAAATACTCTTCAGCCTTTGCTGAAGACTTTACAGAACTGTTATCAATAATTTCCTCAGAGTTTGACAGTTTCACTATTGCTGGAGATTTTAACATTCACATAGATAATTCAGAAAATAATATGGCAAAAGAAATCAATACTGTTTTAAAAACTTTTGATCTGATTCAACATGTACATGGGCCCACACACAACCGTGGACACACTCTAGATTTACTTATCAGTAAGGGTCTAAACATTTCATTGAATGATATTAAGGATGTCGCACTCTCTGATCATTACTGTATTTTCTTTGATTTATTGATCTCTCCTGCCATTGAAGTTAGATCTGTGTCTGTCAAGAAGAGATGCCTAAATGAGAACACTAGTGTACTATTTATGAAGGCCATATCCCTAAGACCGAGCATATCTGCTGACTCGGTTGATTCTCTCCTTGTTTCTTTTAACTCGAAGGTTAAAAATGTAATTGATGATATTGCTCCTGTGAAAGTCAGGAAGAATGGTAAACAAAAAGCACCTTGGAGAAACTCAACAGCAGTGCAAATTATGAAAAGACAATGCAGAAAATCAGAGCGCATGTGGCGAAAGACAAAACTTGTAATCCACTATAACATCTATAGAGACACCATTCGTGCTTTCAATATGGAACTAGGCAAAGCTAGACAGACTTTCTTCTCCAATATCATAAACAGAAACCTAAATAATACTCGAAATCTCTTCGCTACTGTCGACAGACTAACAAATCCCCCAAGCCAGATTCCCAGTGAAATGCTCTCCGACAGCAAGTGTAGTGAGTTTGCTACCTTTTTCTCTGAGAAAATCAATAATATTAGAAAGGTGATCAGCACATCCTTGAGTTGCACTGAGGTCAGACAGATCAGACTACAACCTGAGAAAGTAGTTACTATGTCTGATTTTGAAGAAATTGATGGCAAAATTCTGAAAGAAACCGTTCAGCACCTTAAAACATCAACCTGCGCCCTTGACACACTTCCCACATCTTTTTTTAAAAGTGTGTTAGACTGTTTAGAAGCAGATCTCCTAGAAGTGGTAAATGCCTCACTTTTCTATGGAAGTTTTCCAAACTCCCTTAAAACTGCTGTTGTCAAACCCCTCCTGAAAAAGAGCAATCTGGATAAGACTATATTAAGCAACTATAGACCGATCTCAAATCTTCCTTTCACAGGCAAAATCATTGAAAAAGTTGTCTTCAACCAGCTGAACAAATTCTTAAACTCAAATGGATACTTTGATAATTTTCAATCTGGTTTCCGACCGCACCACAGCACAGAGACGGCGCTCATTAAGATAATAAACGATATTCGCTTAAATACGGATTCAGGCAAATTATCAGTGCTGGTTCTACTCGACCTCAGTGCTGCATTTGACACTGTCGATCACAAAATACTTCTGGACAGGCTGGAAAACTGGGTGGGGATTTCTGGGATAGTCCTAAAATGGTTCAGGTCATACTTAGATGGGAGAGGTTATTATGTGAGTATAGGAGATCATAAGTCTGAGTGGACGCCCATGACATGCGGAGTCCCTCAAGGCTCAATTCTTGCGCCACTCCTGTTCAACCTGTACATGCTCCCAATGAGCCAAATAATGAGAAAGAACCAAATCGCTTACCACAGCTATGCAGACGACACACAGATCTACTTAGCCCTATCGCCTAATGATTACAGCCCCATTGACTCTCTGCTTCAATGCATTGACGAAGTCAACAGCTGGATGTGCCAAAACTTTCTACAGTTAAACAAAGACAAAACTGAAATCATTGTGTTTGGAAACAAAGATGAAGTTCTCAAGGTGAACGCATACCTTCACTCTAGGGGTCAAACAACTAAAAATCAGGTCAAGAATCTTGGTGTGTCTTTAGAGTCAGACCTTAGTTTCAATAGTCATGTCAAAGCAATAACTAAATCAGCATACTATCATCTGAAAAATATTGCAAGAATTAGATGCTTTGTTTCCAGTCAAGACTTAGAGAAACTTGTGCATGCTTTCATCACCAGCAGGGTGGATTATTGTAATGGACTCCTCACTGGCCTTCCCAAAAAGACCATAAAACATTTGCAGCTCATACAGAACGCTGCAGCCAGGATTCTTAGCAGAACCAGAAAATATGAACATATCACACCAGTACTCAGGTCATTACACTGGCTGCCAGTTACTTATAGGATTGATTTTAAAGTATTATTACTAGTATATAAATCATTTAATGGCCTAGGACCTCAATACATTGCAGATATGCTCACGGAATACAAACCCAACAGATTACTCAGATCATTAGGATCATATCAGCTAGAAGTTCCAAGAGTTCACTCTAAGCATGGAGAGTCTGCTTTTAGCTATTATGCCAGCCGCAGCTGGAACCAGCTTCCAGAGGAGATCAGATGTGCTCCTACATTAGTCACATTCAAATCCAGACTCAAAACACATCTGTTTAACTTTGCATTTAATGAATGAGCACTGTGTCACTGTTTGTCCGACTGTTTATACTGTGTCTTATTTTAGTCTTTATTCTAAACTGTTTTAATTATTTTTAGTTCTTTCTCGTTTCTTTATTTTAAACTGTTCTTTATTCTAAACTGTTTTAATTATTTTTAGTTCTTTCTTGTTTCTTTATTCTAAACTGTTTTGTATATTCTTATTTCTTCTGTTTATTTTTAATAGTATGTAAAGCACTTTGAATTACCATTGTGTATGAAATGTGCTATATAAATAAACTTGCCTTGCCTTGCCTTGCCTTGCCTTGCCTTGCCTACGAAATGGTTATGGGTAGGTTTAAAGGTAGAAGTGGGATTAGCAACTGGAAATTTCTTTTTAATGCTATAAATTGAAATTTTCGTACACAATTTCGCCCATTACATTTATATATTATTTTTTATATTCTCTATAAAATAGCTTTGTTTGGGTTTGGGTAGGGTTAAGGGATGTAAAATGGATGTATAAAATGGTAAAAGGGCAATTTTACAAATATCGTTATGACATAAGTTTCGTAAATATTTTAAGTTTTCTTTAGCTGTAAATATGCAATTTTTTACATTTAAATGTTGTCAATACGTCCATCCAGTACATTACAAACCATTTTGTTTCATCAAAATACAAAGCTAATTTTGAATAGGAAAATTATAGGTAGTGCTAAACCAGCTAAAAGGAGTATTTTATTAATACCCTTTTAATCACCCAATACATCCTTAAGTTCTTTGACTACATAAACTGGCACACACGTATATAACAACCAAGGTAAGGACAGCAGATCAATACGAGCAATGGAATTATCAAATTCAGTCCAAAAATAATAAATAATTATAGAAAATACCTCTGCTCCGGTTGTAAAAAAGTCTTAACGACTGTAGACAAATCAATCGCACGGCTGACAATATAATTGCCAGCGTGGAAGAAATATCGAGTAGCTCCCCTATAGTGCTTTAATTGAATTGAAAAAGCAAAGCTCTGAGTCAGTGCTTAGAATCTATCAGCAGTATATAATCAATGAATCCAGAGGTTATCAAACGCAAGGCCTTTTAAAGGCAACGTCTGAGGCAGACTGACCCTCTAGCTGTGGGGGTAATGCCTCTGCCTGCTTAAGTATATTTCGGTTTCAATAATGGAGGCTGCCAGATGAGAGCCAGTCAGGCCTTTAAATATTTAACCCTGGCTTTTGTAAAAGAGACGCATAATGCAGTGGAAATGACATTCTCTGTATCTGTGGCTTTAATTATTTCTTTCTTCCCACTCCCCCGGAGTCCTCCTCTCTGCAGCCAAAGGATCGTGTGAAACGTTTCCTTTCTGACCTCCATTTTTCAAAAAATTCAACAGTTTTGCCGAGAGACAGAATGTCCCACATTTCCCACCGAAATCCCTTGCGTCCTCACACCCAGGTGTGGACCGCATTGTCCCCAGGTCTTTGTGACATTTCTGTAGTGCAGGCAAAAACTTAGAGAACTGTGTGCACATTTGAATAAGGCAAGGGAGTCAAACGCACAGACCGTTCTGCTGTTGGGGGACTATATGAAATGGCTAATTGAATCGAATGAGCAAATGAAAGCCTAAACTGAATGTGAAGCCTATCATGAGATGAAATCTACCACTAGAGCTTTTGGAGAGCCTCTAGAGAATCTCACTACACATGGCAGCCCTGAGGGGAGGCTTTTACTCATTAGCGAGTTGTAGGTTTGGTGCCGAGAGTGAGAATGACAGCAAGAGAGAGAGCAAAAGAAAGGGGATATGGCCATAGTAAAGAAAGAAAGATGATGAATAAGGTACTTATTCCAGGAAAAAAACTCGTAAACAAGCACTTGAAACCCGAAAGCAAGCAGCTACACATTGATTTATGTGTAATTGGAAGAAAGATAACATGCATTCACAGATGCATCTTATACTACATGCTTAATACAAGCAATAAGCAATAACAACGTACTTACATGCAAGCAATAATTTACAAGATTGATCACATATGCAGTGAAGTTCAGCAGATTTTATTTTCAAGGTATTTATGCCCCTGATAATGAAGTTTAAGCAGACCAGGCTCATGCAGTACATGTTTTAACCTCCAGGGGCCACTGTTGTTCTGCGGATCTCTCGCTCAGAGTCCCATCATTCCCTCTCATAACTACCCCTGACACCTGTCGTCATTAAGAAAACATTCACATATTCAAAAAGCAGAGGTGCGCAGACAGCTAAATTAAATAACTGTCAAAATACTGACATGAAAATCTGTTTCACTGCAAACATAAAGGAAATATTTTGTGTGAAATAAAAATCAAGTGGTGGGCATGTTTAAGAGCAAGCCTTCAATTTCCCCCTTGATGTTGTGTTTTCTAAATTACGGCTGATACATCACCTTTAGATACTCTTTGAATAGTTCAAATAGTGTTAGTCTTCACCAATAATTCTTTTAAGAGCGCCAACAATGGCTTTCAAAGTAAATTACAGAGTAGGAGGACCTTCAAGAAAATTGCAGTCTAGTAAAGCTTTACTAGACAAAAACCCCAACAGATGAGTGAACAGAGTTATGCGGCTCAATGAATTCCCTGTCAAGTGTTACGTCTGAGTAACACGTACGCCCAAAACACACTTTCATTTTATTCCAGAAATCCATTTCCCTAACTCCATCTTTCTGCTAGTTTGGAGCTGGCTGGATTACCTAAACAAACCCGGCTGATATAAACACCGGATGGGAGGGGATGCAGAAAAGCAGAACTCTGCAATCTCCAGGTGGCAGAATCCATCCGCAGAGGGCTCGAGATGGAGGGAGGGGCCTAAAACGAGATCATTTCGAAGGGAAAAGCTTATTTACAGGGTCCTCACCTGCTTAAGTGCTGCTTAGTCAATCATACGATGCTCGGCGCATCACTCGAGGTGTGTGCCGGGGTGAAAATGGCTGCACGAGGAAGCATCTGGGAGCAAAGAAACCACCTCTGCGCTGACTGACGTGTCTAATCATGCTACTCTATCCACCGTCACACAAACAACTCTGAATCATTAGGGCCAGAAATCTATCTGGTTGTATTACACATGACACCCATCTGAACGGAGCTCATTTAAATATTAATACAAGCCTCATACATAAACAAGTACTGTAATGTATGAATCTCTAAAAAAAGACTCCTGCCGAGGATGTTCTCCATTTCCCCCGTCACAGATGAAGCCAAGGAGACAGCGATTAAAAGAGTGTGAGCGATGTTCACATTCAGACTGACTTGCGTTGTCATTTATTGTGCGACTTGTTTTATTGAGCTGTAATTCTTCGTGACTGGAACCGAACGCGTTCTAATTCGTTATCTGCCATCTTGCATTACAGGGAGAAGATGTGCTTTTAAACGCACATGTATAACAGTAGAATACAACATCTCACTGAACTAAAGTTGCACAGCAAACCTCAGATGTTTGATTTTCTTGAGTTATTTTCTCACAAACTGAGAAACTAGAACTGGCATTTGTTAAAAAAGACTTTGGCCCATGAAAAACAGCACCTGGTACACTAAGTAAGGGAATCATGACAGCAACATGTGAAAACACGTCTCCTGAGACATTGTACAATAACCTCAATGCATGTGCAATAACCCGATGTTTGTATGTTCATGTGTATGTATATGCACTCACTCCTCGAGGGAGATGTTGGAGTAGATAAATGTGTGTACTGGATGAGTCGCCTCTGTTTGTCCTGCACTCCTATTTAAGAGTTTCTCCTCCAGCAGTGTCTCCACAGCCATCTGGGGAACAATCTCTAAAACTGCCCAACACCTGCGAGAGAGAGAGAGAGAGAGAGAGAGAGAGAGAGAGAGAGAGAGAGAGAGAGAGAGAGAGAGAGAGAGAGAGAGAGAGAGAGAGAGAGAGAGAGAGAGAGAGAGAGAGAGAGAGAGAGAGAGAGAGAGAGAGAGAGAGAGAGAGAGAGAGAGAGAGAGAGAGAGAGAGAGAGAGAGAGAGAGAGAGAGAGAGAGAGAGAGAGAGAGAGAGAGAGTCTTCACTTAGTGAATTATTTGGAAATAAATTAAAACTTATTCAGCAAGAATGCATTAAATTTACCACAATAGTAAACAGTAAAGACATTTATAATGTTACAAACATATCCTGAAAAATGCACCATGGTTTCCACAAAAGTTTTATGCAGCAAAACTGTTTTCAACATTGATAATAATAATAAATGTTTTTGAGCATCAAATCAGCATATTAGAATGATTTCTGGAGGATTACGTGACACTGAAGACTGGAGTAATGATGCTGAAAATTCAGCTTTGCCATCACAGGAATATCTTACATTTTAAAATATATTAAAATTGCAATTTTAAATTGTAATATTTCACAACTTACTGTATTTTATATCAAATAAATACAGCCTCGATAAGTATAAGAGACTTCTTTTTAAAAAAAAGCGCATATGTACAGAGATGATCTGTTTCCCATGTTTTCACAAATGCATATTACATGCTAGTGGAAGAAAAAAATTCCATACATCATACAGGAAGACGTCGCTACATCCATTCGTGCTTGTGCAGTTAGAACATCTTTCCCTCAAATGCTTTGATAATTAATGCTGAAGTACTCAACACACTCTTCAGAAAAAGCTCTGTGCTTAAACATGTGCATCCTTAATGAAAAGAAAACAGAACTGCACACTCTCAAGCACATTTTATTATTAGGAGGACAAGTGGCATTTGTCAAGGTATATGAATAATATATGTAAATAATATGTATAAACGTGCATACAACATGTTTTCGCAATTTAATGAAGTTTTGGAAGCATATTCATCTAATCCTGCCAATCACGAGACAGGTGTACGCAATCGGTTGCTTGCACCGGATCGTTCCTGTGACAACTCCTGTAGCATCCCTCCACCCCACTTGTATTACATTTTTAAGCATTCTTGATCCCTCCATCATGGACCACAATCCAAATCTGTCCGTCCTCTATCCACTTAAAGATTATATTAACGTGAATACTAACATCTTGACACTTTAAATATGCACTAAATCCAACTGCACCCTCCCTTCTTACTATCTGTGAATCTAATGAATACTATTGCAGTTATGTTCCATCAGGTGACTTCCTGCTATTAGTACATTTCATATGCTGGCCACGTATGTGGCAAGGGGACCAGGTTTAAATGTGTAATGACTTCGGATTTCGTCTTTATCATTTTTGGAGGACGGACAGGCATTTCTGAACTCCTGTAGCTCTCATAATCAAAAAGTATGCCGGACAAAGAGGAAGTCATTATCCCAGGATATGAGTGCTTGTGTTTTCAAGCG
Source organism: Scardinius erythrophthalmus (assembly GCF_964197995.2). Classification (NCBI taxonomy): domain Eukaryota; kingdom Metazoa; phylum Chordata; class Actinopteri; order Cypriniformes; family Leuciscidae; genus Scardinius; species Scardinius erythrophthalmus. Next base: position 15,955,322 of record NC_138245.1, on the reverse strand, counting down.
GACCCCCTGTACCTGGGTGTTCCACGCAAAGCCGATTATGTGCAGGTCTGCGTCTCTCTCACACCGTGAACCTTGCGGTGATATTTCAGCGAGAAAATGGGTCAATGCCAAGCATCAGCAGGCTGCTGTTGCATATTAATGATGAAGCTTGGCTGTGACAGATGAGATTGGCCCACAAGGGTCCTCTCTCTCTCTCTCTCTCTCTCTCTCTCTCTCTCTCTCTCTCTCTCTCTCTCTCTCTCTCTCTCTATTTCTCACACAAACAAGCACGCTCATTCTCTTTGACTGCTCTGTTCCAAAACCTAGTGAGCTGCCTCAATATCTACTGTCTAGTCGGCAGCAGCTTTATTTTTGGAACACTCTACATGTGCGCCACACAAATAACGCTCCTCGCACAAAGCACACAGGAGACTCGACTCACAACTGATTTGTTTGATCAAAGTTTCTTTAAAGGGGGGGTGAAACACTCAGTTTCAGTCAATCTCATGTTAATCTTGAGTACCTTTAAAGTAGTACTGCATCCTTCATATCTCCAAAAAGTCTTTAGTTTTATTATATTTATAAAAGAAAGATAGGCTGTACCGAGTGCTGTGTGGGCGGAGCTAAAGAATGGGCGTACTGTTTTCGCTCTCTCGCTCTGGTCTACGGGTGCGCGCGCGCCCTTCCGGGAGAAGTGCACTTAGGACCCGTATAAGGAAATTCCGCCCCATCTGACGTCACACATACCCATAGTCGAAAAAAACTTTCCGAAACTTGTGACAAACCGGAAGGAGTATTTTTGCCACAGAAATACTCCTTCAAACGTACAACTTTATTTTTGAAACTTTGTCCATGTTTAGCATGGGAATCCAACTCTTTTAACAGTGTAAAAAACTCAGTATGCATGAAATAGCATTTCACCCCCCCCTTTAAGGCAAATCGGCTCAATCTTAGTGCCACATTAGCAATATGCATGCAAAAACATTATATCTACTTGAATGAAAAAAGCAAAACTGTTGTTTCCCAGAACAAATTTCAAATCACAAATAAAATCTGACAACATCATAAAGGTTGTCCAGCTAATGCATTCTTGTAAACATTAAATATAGCTCTGGATTGATAATAGCATGTTGCTAGAAAGCACAAGTACGTGTATGCGATGTATGCTAAAGAGCACCTAATCGGGAAAACATCTGAAAAACGTCTTAGAAAAAGCAGGTATACATACACTCTAAATCATAAACATCTTAAAGACATTTTCTAAATGTCTATTTAACATCTGACAGGAAACGTATTTTACACTGAAATTTATATTTCAAATAAATGTTCTTTTAAATGTTCTATTCATCAAATAATCCTAGATTTTTTTTTAATCAGTTTCCAGTTTTAAAACAGTTTCCAGTATATCAGAATGATTTCTAAAGGATCATGTGACACTGAAGACTGGAGTAATGGCTGCTGAAAGTTCAGCTTTGCCATCACAGGAATATAATACATTTTAAAACATATTCAAATAGAACCATTATTTAAAATTGAAAAATGTATCTGCCATCATGGATTTCTTTTTTCACTTAATAACATACTTTTTCATAGCAAAGCATTCTGGGATTACCATCTTCTTAAAGAAAACATTTGATGCTGCCTTAGAATTTGGCCAAAAGAAAATATCTTAGATGTTTGCCTATGATGCCTTAAAATGTGGTCTATATAGGTAGCTCACTAGGATTTGGAAAAGTCTTTTTTCTCTTCCATATCCATTTTTCACTTTATATATCTCTCACTGGCATTCACTTTCTATCATTTGGTTCTGTTTCTGTCTCATTTCTCCATTTTAGTTTCCTTCAACGCCACACCTGCTCTTTCATTCTCTCTCTGTCCCGCTCTTCTAGGGTCTCAAGAGAATAAACATAAGATCGAATCTGCTGTCTGAATGCACAGAGAGGCTTTTGGAGTCAGTTCAGAGGAGACCTTGCTATGACTGAGGAGAATGATGGCACACAGTATAAAGCCATGGTGGCTGCTACGCTTTCAATCGTGCCGGCTTTACAGGACTATCCGCCGCTGTGCAGAGTTCAAGGATGGGGTCAGGCTATGAATCGATATCACCACACTGTCTGAAATAAACTACACCTTGTGTATTTCAGGCAAGACCTGTGATGAGTAAAAACAGGTTACTGGAGTTCAAAATGTTAAAATGTAGTATTAAACATCACACATTTTTCCATTATGTTTTCAATAATGAAGTTAATTGTCTATGTAAGCAGGTTGTAGATTGATTTGGCTTGTAGAAAACATCAAAACAAATCATTTTTAAAAGACTGAAAGACAAAAGGTCTATTTTTAGGATGCAACATGTTACTGCAATAGTGTTTACGCATGTCTGCATGCTGCTTTACGATTTGTTACTAGTTTAAGTGTTCGTACACATAACTGTAATTTATATGAAATGACAAAATGAACTTCTCTGTGCTTGAGGAGGAACAATCATATGATAATTTTTATTTTAAAAGCTTTACTGGGTAAATTACCACAATATATCTTGTTTATTTACATACTGTACTAGTATCTATAATACTAGATCAACAGACAAACTTTTACTCAAGATCCCAATTTTCCATTCAGAAATAGGTAGATCAGCCTTTTCTAATTATGCTCCTTATGCATGGAACATCCTAAAGTTTTTATAGAACGGTGTAAATTTTTTAATAGTTGATTAGGATTTGTATTGTCTTTTAGATATGGGTATTTTGCGTTTGTTTATGATGTTGTGTTATGTACTACTTTTTGTCTTGTGCTGCCTATCTTGACCAGGACTCCCTGGTAGAAGAGATATTGTTCTCAACGGGATCTTCCTAGTTAAAAAATAAATAAATAATTGAAGTCACATGTGCAATTTCTTCTATGTTAAACTACTTATCTCAAGTTAATATGCATAGACCACTATAACCACATTAGAGTGGTTCCTCTTAAGTGTAAATGCACCATTGTTTGAACCTGACACAACACAACTCACTCCTCCATTTGCCAAGAGTTTGGAGCAGGACTAGCCAGTCATTATTTTTACGATTTCATTTGGTGACGCAATCAGTACCGTGGGAAGTAGGGGTGCTAATGTTGCTGCAGCACCCTGTGACGTGGAGCTGGCCTTAGGAAGTCTTTAACATTATTATGTGGTCAACAGTAAACCAGTACCATTTCTGTAGCCAATATTAAGAATTAATGGCCATTTCTACAGTGCATTGTGTGTAGAGAAAGAGTCTATTTATCCCTCCGCAGCAAATAATCTTGCATTCTAGTTATTTATTTATATAAGGTTATGCAGTTGTCAAAAAGTACAGACTTCGGTACCAAGTCGGTACTGAAATTTAAAAATGTGACAATACCAGCATTTCCCTCTTACAATTTGAGCGCCGTTTAGCAGATTCTTAAACACCTCTGTTTGGCCAATGTGTTCACACGCTCAACATTTTTGTCTGTGATTGCCTACAATTATATACAGTAGTTGACGCTCTTCATTGAGTGCTTACATAAATACACACGGGAGTCTATCACATGGGCGTCTATCAGCTAATCCCTAATATATCCGCTGATAGACGCCGCTTTCAAATGCTCGATGAAGAGCTTCAAAGACAACATGATTTTGAAGCAATGATCATTGTAGCCAATCACAGACATAAATGTTGAGCGCGTCAACACAATGGCAAATCAGAGACATATGTTGAGCGTGTCAACACAATGGCCAATCAGAGGTGTTTAAGAATCTGTTAAAATGCTAGAGGGAAATGCTGGTATCGTCACATTTAAAAAAAATTCAGTACCGACTTGATACCAAAGCCGGTACTTTTGACAACTCTATAAGGTTATATAGCGTACTAGGGATGTGCCGGTGAGGACATTTTTCCACCGATTAATAAACTTCTGACAACACCGGTGTAACCGATTACACTGCATATTTTACAGGTAAATATATTTGTCAAAGACGCACGGGATCTGTAGCGCTTATTTTGATTTTTAACATTAGATCCTTCCTTTTTTTGGAACAAAATAAATGCCTAATGTTGATTCAATATTACTCAATGAAAAAACAACAATAAAATAGTACAATGACAAACTTGTTTCAATTACATAGTCTAGAAATTTTAATAACAAAACAAGTAAAGTCATCGCACTTTAGTCTTGTCAAAGAGACTCCTTTTGGACTGTACTAAAGCATAAAAAAACACCATAATATGTTTGCAGATATTTAGGAAACAGGCTAAGTTCACATACTTGTTTTTTTGTTGCTGACAAAAACAATGTTACAGCCAGTTATTCAACAGTAGTCAAAGAATCAGTGGATCAAAAAAGTTAAAGTTGTCCTAAGACAAGAACGGGTTTTGTTCAAAATTCATGTATAACTTTGATGAAAGGTTTTGATCCACTTCAAATGTTGACAACTGTATTTCGAAATGTGCATTCCGTGTGGGAATGTTACTGTCTGTAGTCTGTTACTGGCACTACCTGGTTTAGAAAACATATAAATTCGTACCTATTTTACGTTTTGATGAATTGGTGGCTAATTCATATGAATTTGTGTGATGTGCTTATACTGTATCCCCACTGATAGTTAGTGTGGCGAGCAGGACGAGGCCGAGGGCCGTGGGAGGACGGCGCGAGGCCGGTGGTGTAATTATGATGAGCTACACCTGTGAGACGCACCGGTCTCGCACCGTCCTCCCACGGCCCTCGGCCTCGTCCTGCTCGCCACAGTTAGGTTTAGGGGTTAACACCTTCATGCTTGCATTTTTTTCTAAAAATCATTTATTTCCAAGTGAATTACATCCTTCAAAATGTAAAATAGTTACATTTGCTCATAAGATCAGGTTGGTTTAGATCAGCGTTCCTCAAATCCAGCTCTGGAGGGCCACTGTCCAGCAGAGTTTAGCTCAAACAATGATCGAACTCACTACCTGCTATTTACTAACTTTACTAACTAGGTGAGCCTGATTAGGGTTGGAACTGAACTCTGCAGGTCAGTGGCCCTAGAGGACCATATTTGAGGATCCCTGGTTTAGATGGTTATTGTTGTGGGTATACCAACCTGACCAGTGTAGCCTTAGCGAGTGACTGGCAAAAACCAGGATTAAACTGGTCATCATCTTCTAAACCAGGTCTAGGCTGGTTTCATCAGCATGATAGTGAGCTGACATGTTGGAGTGTGGTGGTTAAAAAAACCACGTAACTTCTAAAATAGAGAAATAAAAATATAAAGCATGGGCAATGCAGGCCTGTTACTTGCATAAAATGTCCCAAAATAATATTTTATGGTTTTAACTGGTTGTAAGTTGGTCAGCACCTTCTATACAAAGTCTAAGCTGGTTTCTTTAGCAGGGTAGTGAGGAGAAAAACATTTTTAAAGTTGGGGAAAACTGCACAAATATGCAACTTTTCCAAAAAATAAAAAAATAAACATTGAAATGTAGAGAAAATTACAACATGTGTCAGCTCTCCTGAAGCAAAGCAAAACAATCTTGAGAACTTTGAGAAACTGTAAAGAGCAGATTTGTAATAACTGATATCTGAAAAACTCAGAGTATCTCAACTGGCCCTCTGAGAAAGACAGAGCGAGTGAGTTACCTGATGGTGAAATAGTCTGTCAATCATGGAGTCTAGATTGCTAACACAGCCACTCAGGGTTAATGACACTCCATGAGTTTTGGATGATTTACAAAGTCCTTACACTCCACACAACCAGAAATGATTACAAGCCGTGGCTTACTCTAACGAGCGTTAATAATGACAGCGGCGCCATTCATCCCCCTCGCACTTCCATCAGGACTATGCTGGCGTTTATGCGGCAATGCATTCATATCAATTGCGGTGTCGCTTTCCAAACGTCGTCCGATTTATGGTGCTCCTCAGACGTGATGCGTCACAGCTTGATGGTTTTGAGCTTGTTTTGAAGACTCAATCATTTGACAAACAGGCTGTGTGACGTTCTTGATGCTCTGTCTCGCAGGAGTCAGAGTGGGGGGCGGGGTGGGTGGTTCTCATTTTGGTGACAAATCTAGCATGGCGGGATCCACCAGCAATCACTCATCAGTCATAGTCATCACGACCCAAGCTGCACTGGCTGCAGGGTTCATAATGCTGTGCCCGCAGGCCAGCTCCACTCCGACCGCTCCGTCACTGATGACTCAATTACAATAGGACAGCAGCCACCCAAAGCAAACTAAATCAGAAGCAGGAGACATTAGCAGCGCCGTTCCTCAGAGATGACAAAAGAGTGACTTGTTAAATGTCAGAATGGCGATATGTAACGCATAGCCTGACAAGAGAGGCGCTGCGGTGGTGATGTATACGTTCGATAGGCCCTATCGCAGAGGATGACATCAGCGGCTGACTGAAACAACTGTTTCATAGCAGATACCTCCTTCGAGGTTTAGTTGGGGATCGAAGCAGCCATGACCTAAGGTGAAAGTAAGTGATACTCTACTGTATATATTACAAATGAATATACAATTTATAAAATACGATGTAAAATACAATCACATATTGTATATATCATATTATATAAATTGTATATTACAAATTACAGTCCTCAAAGCAGATTAAAATAAATATGTGGTCTGCAACAAAAGTATTTTAGAAATGTACTTTATTTGTAAAACATTGGCTCTTTTTCAAAACTCTATTCTAAATGAAACAGTGGCATGAATGCTGCCAGGACACAGAAATGAGACGATACACTGTAGATTAGTTATATGGCAGGTTTATCAGTTACAAATGCTGCTTAGTCCTGCTGACTAGGTCAAATGTCTAAAAATCAAGAGTTTTTTCTATAATATTAATTTACACAACTGTCCAAACAACATAATAAAAGAACCCCTGTGGTGAAAATCAAGTTTTAGAATGTTGTTTATATGTCTATGTGGTGTTTTTAATATGCTTTAAAAGGGTCATGAACTGAGCAATCAAATGTTCCTTGAGTTTTTGACATATTAGAGGTCATCATACTAACAGAATATCCTGTGTTTCAGAACTGAAAACTTCCTTGTTAGTCCAAAAACAGCTTTTGTTATAGCATAACATGTCTGTGATCGGCTACATGCTCATCACTGCAACCTTTCTTGCCACAATCTAAATATAATGCTATATATCTACATATAATTGTTATAATCAACACTTTTCATGATTAGTTAACCTTGAGAGCTGTAATAGTAAAAATGTGCTAAAGTTTTTCAAGAGAATTCCACTGTTCTACATGTAATACTTTGTAATGCTATGTCATATGCAAAGATGTTAGCCAACACGGTCTCATGTTACAAGTCTCACAGCACACACACCCCTTCAAAAAGAGCGTTCAAATCAGAGGGCTAAAATCAGGGTATGAATTTTATTTTTTATTTTTCTAAATTATGAAATTTTTTTATGCAAAATCATACTACCAATTTAAGTGCCCCCCGGGAAACATTTTAAAATAAAATAATGTAGTTCATGACCCCTTTAAGACAATCCATGTGCAAATTCATAAGTCAACACACCATTGCTGAGTATTTTCTTCTTAAAACTCGAGGTTCTGTCACGGCTGAATGAACGAGAGACGAGGATTCAAATGCAGAGGAGATTTATTCCACACAAACAGATAGGATACAAACTCAAGACACAACTAGCCAGCGGGAAGGAACATCAGGAACAGGTAACTCAGACAACGAACCAGCACAGGACTACAAACACAAGGAAGCTAAATAGGGGAACAAACACAGGAGGGTAATGAGACTAACAGGTGGGATAAATTAACCAATAATCAAATAACAAGCTGGGAGGGGCTAGACAATAGACACGAGCACATGGCCCAACATAACAAACACCCATGTGCAGCACAAGACAGGACAGGCATGTGACATTACCCCCTCCCTACGGAGCGGCTACCAGACGCTCCATAAGACCAGGGCGGGACGGGAGGGACAGACCAGGGCGGGACGGGAGGGACAGACCAGGGCGGGACAGGGGAAAAAAAATGTCTGGGACACCAGAGTGGTCCACAGGGTTCAGGAGGCCAGGACGGGGCAGGCTGTGCAAACGGCCAGGGTGGAGACTTCCTTCGGGCGGCCAGGGCGGAGACTTTCCCTCGGGCGGCCAGGGCGGAGACTTTCCCTCGGGCGGCCAGGGCGGAGACTTTCCCTCGGGCGGCCAGGGCGGAGACGGCAGTTCATCGGGCGGCCAGGGCGGAGGCGGCAGTTCATCGGGCGGCCAGGACGGAGACTTTCCCTCGGGCGGCCAGGGCGGAGACGGCAGTTCATCGGGCGGCCAGGGCGGAGACGGAAGTTCATCGGGCGGCCAGGGCGGAGACTTTCCCTCAGGCGGCCAGGGCGGAGACTTTCCCTCGGGCGGCCAGGGCGGAGACGGCAGTTCATCGGGCGGCCACGGCGGAGACGAACCCTCGGGAGACCAGGAAGTAGACGACCCTTCAAGCGACCATGGCACAGGAACCGACCCCAACTCAGGAACAGGAACCGACACCGGCTCAGGAACTGGCACCGACACCACCAGCTCAGGAACTGGCACCACTGGAACTGGCCCTGGAACTGGCACCACTGGAACTGGCCCTGGAACTGGCACCACCGGCTCAGGAACTGGCACCGACACCCCCGGCTCAGGAACTGGCACCGACACCACCGGCTCAGGAACTGGAACCACCGGAACTGACAGTGGAACTGGCACCACCGGAACTGGCACTGGAACTGGCACCAACGGCTCAGGGACTGGAACTGGCACTGGAACTGGTACCACCGGCTCAGGCACTGGAACTGGCACCACTGGAACTGGCACTGGCACCACCGGCTCAGGCACTGGAACTGGCACTGGAACTGGTACCACCGGCTCAGGCACTGGAACTGGCACCACTGGAATTGGCACTGGAACTGGTACCACCGGCTCAGGCACTGGAACTGGAACCACCGGCTCAGGCACTGGAACTGGCACCACTGGAACTGGCACCACCGGCTCGGGCACTGGAACTGGCCCCTCTGGCTCGGGCACTGGAACTGGCACCACCGGCTCGGGAACTGGCACCACCGGCTCAGGAACAGACACCACCGGCCCAGGAACAGACACCACCGGTCCAAGTGTGTGCGTAGCCCACACACACCACATGGCTGTGGCCATAATGGCTAGTGTCGCGGTCACTAAGGGCTCAGGAACAGACACCTCCGGTTCAGGAACAGGCACCACCGGCACAGAAACAGACACAAGCACAGACACTGGCTCCGGCTCAGGAACAGACACTGGCTCCGGCTCAGGAACAGACACTGGCTCCGGCTCAGGAACAGACACTGGCTCCGGCTCAGGAACAGACACTGGCTCCGGCTCAGGAACAGACACTGGCTCCGGCTCAGGAACAGACACTGGCTCCGGCTCAGGAACAGACACTGGCTCCGGCTCAGGAACAGACACTGGCTCCGGCTCAGGAACAGACACTGGCTCCGGCTCAGGAACAGACACTGGCTCCGGCTCAGGAACAGACACTGGCTCCGGCTCAGGAACAGACACTGGCTCCGGCTCAGGAACAGACACTGGCTCCGGCTCAGGAACAGACACTGGAGGTTTGAAGGGGCGTCTCCAGGATCCGAGCTAAACGCTCTAAATAGCCGATCAGTGCCCCCCCGGCCGTGAGAATGGGCATCTCCCGATCTATCTCCGACTGGGCAGACGTGGCTTGAACCATCTCTGGCTGGGCAGATGTGACCTGAACGGTCTCTGGCTGGGCAGACGGGACGTGAACAGTCTCTGGCTCGGCAGACGTGACGTGAGCAGTCTCTGACTGGGCAGACTGGACGTGAACAGGCTCGGCGGCGGCCATCTTGTCCGAAGACACAGGCTCGGCAGGCGTGACGTGAACACTCTCGGTGGCGGCCATCTTGTCAGGGGACACAGGCTCGGCAGACGTGACGTGAACACTTGCGGCGGCGGCCATCTTGTCCGAAGACACAGGCTCGGCAGGCGTGACGTGAACAGGCTCGGCGGCGGCCATCTTGTCCGAAGACACAGGCTCGGCAGGCGTGACGTGAACAGTCTCTGTTGCGGCCATCTTGTCTGAAGACACAGGCCCGGCAGACGTGACGTGAACAGGCTCGGCGGCGGCCATCTTGTCCGAAGACACAGGCTCGGCAGGCATGACGTGAACAGGCTCGGTGGCGGCCATCTTGTCCGAAGACACAGGCTCGACAGGCACCACCGGAACTGGGACCACCGGAACTGGGACCACCGGAACTGGGACCACCGGAACAGTTACGGAGGGAGCCTTTCTCCTCCTCCTATGTTTCGGGACCACCGGAACTGGGATCACCGGAACTGGGACCACCGGAACTGGGACCACTGGAACTGGGACCACTGGATTCGGGACCACCGGAACAGTTACAGAAGGAGTCTTTTCCCTCCTCCTGTGTTTCGGGACCACCGGAACTGGGACCACCGAAACTGGGACCACCGGAGTTGGGACCACCGGAACAGGCATGGAGGAAGTCTTTCTCCTCCTCCTCCGTCTCGGGATCAGTGGTGAAGGCTCTCCTTTCCGCTGATCGTCATCGGCCATGGTCCTCTCCTCCTCCCAAGTCCTTTGAGCGCATCTGGCGAAGTACTCAAATAAGGAGATTGAAGATCCCTTCTCCTCTCCCTGAGGAAAAACCTCACTCCGCTGAATCCACATATTGGCTGGTTCGTTCTGTCACGGCTGAATGAACGAGAGACGAGGATTCAAATGCAGAGGAGATTTATTCCACACAAACAGATAGGATACAAACTCAAGACACAACTAGCCAGCGGGAAGGAACATCAGGAACAGGTAACTCAGACAACGAACCAGCACAGGACTACAAACACAAGGAAGCTAAATAGGGGAACAAACACAGGAGGGTAATGAGACTAACAGGTGGGATAAATTAACCAATAATCAAATAACAAGCTGGGAGGGGCTAGACAATAGACACGAGCACATGGCCCAACATAACAAACACCCATGTGCAGCACAAGACAGGACAGGCATGTGACAGGTTCTTTCTCGCGCATCAAGCAGGTTCGGCTGCGTTTCTGTTTGCTGGTAAATACTTAATGTGAATAAAAGCCTAAATTCAATCTTTTCATCACAACGTGATTGAGTCTCTTCAGTACATTTGGACTAAATCAATTCATATGGATTGGTTTTACAATCTCTTTATGAACTTTCTGAAGCTTCAAATTGGTAGTTGCATAGCTGTCTATGGAGGGATAGAAAGCTCTCAGATTTCATCAAAAAGGTCTTCATTTGTGTTCCGAACTAATTGTTCCGACAATTAGTAATTACAAACAGTTTCATCAGTAGTTTTAACCTCTGACAGCCCCCCACCCCCTCTAAAGCCCCCTAAAGTATCGCTTAGGGGTAGATGCACCCCTGGTTAAGAATCAGTGCCCAAGTAAAACTAGGTTGATTCTGTGATTGTAGATAAAAAGGAAAAAGATAAAAGATCAGCCTCAAACAAAGACTGACAAAAAAAGTTGAAAAAAGTTGACAAAAATCAAAGGAAAAGCATTTGCTTCAAAAGGCAACAGTCAACTTCATAAAACGGTTTTCCTCGCTCTCCAGCGGCCACCGGAGATTTATCTTCTAATCTGTACAAGCTATGCTTCAGAAGATCTCAATGCAAACCAGAGAAGCTCTCCTCCTCTGCTCTCTCAATAGAAAACACAAAATAAAATGATGCTCATTTCGATAATTAGATGATAAAATTATGAGCTGGCAAACTAAGAAAAAGGAAAATCGCTCTGCAGTTGACAGGTTGGGCAGAGAGCACTGATGCAAAGTGCTGATAAAAGCACATTGAACAGGGCAGATTTCCCTATCAATGAGTGTATGGGAGTTACATTTCTTTGGGAAATCAAGAAGATGTGTGTGATATTGAGGCAAATTATGCTGAAATGAATCCACAGTGTTGTGGCCAAGTCATTTTTTGTTTCAGAAACAGGTTAGAACAAACAAATCTGTACAATTGATCTACAAAGAGCTGTTGCTTGTTGAAATTATGTAAGAATTTGGAAATAATTTATGCAGTTTAGATGTACAGTATTACATTACACAATGTAATTTAAAGGGGTTTGAATTCTATGCCCTTTTATGAAGTCCTGATTTTGTATTTGGGGTGTACTAGAATATGTTTTCATGCTTGATTGTTAAAAAAAACACATTGTTTTTCACATATTTTACATTGTTATAGCACCTCTCTGCCCTGTCTGACACGAATGTGCCGAATTTGATGAAGGCCCTCCATCCGAAATGTGCTGTGATTAGCTGGCACAGAGTGTTGTGACTGGCAGCGATTAGCATGCGTACGGGAAATGTCCCGCCCCTCCATAACTGCGAGTTCTTCTCTAGTGTAAATATCATAGAGTGTAAAAAATATGGACGTAGTGTCCGTGACGTCACCCATAGGTTTCTGAAGAGCATTTTTAAAGCCAAAAAAACTAACTAAAATTACTTTGTAGTCCAAACAAGCCGTTCGTTGCAGTTCTTGAAAAGGAGATTCTGTTAAATAAAATATCTCCCTTTGGAGTGGACTTTGAGCTTTGAAACCTTACAGATCTTTTTTTATCCTGAAACAGCAACATTACACACTTAACTAAAGTGGAAAAAGTGGAAAAGCATAATAGGACCCTTTTAAAGTAAATTATTTCTGCACTAATGTTACCAAGTGGAATTGTAAAAAATTATCATGTACAAACAAGTTTCCAGAACACTGTCCAAACTGTCACTAGTCAGACAAACCGATGGTCACACCCCCAAAGTCATGACATTGGCTAAGGAAATGTGGCTGTGTCAGGCTTTTTGGTTGGGTTGGTGGGGTCGATTGTTTGGTTGGCTGGTATTTGAATCAAGTAAAAATACCTAAACCTTAATACAAGATTTACTTACCAAATAAGCAATAAAAAGTTTAGTATAAACAACACTTACTAAATAAATAAAGATATTTTCTATGAATTTTGTCATGCAATTTTGCTTATCACCAATAATTATTTTTTGCATTTTTGCCTTTATTGAAATCACTTGATGCCGGAGTGCTGCCCGTGAGGCTATTTATTTTGTTGTAGGGATGTTTAAATATTTTTATGCAAAAAAAATAAAAATGTATCGCCTTAATACAATGTTAACTCACTAAATGTAGAAGACAAAAAAAATTGCCACTAAAGTTTAAAAAATAATAATAAATAAATTCAAGACGTTATCTAAAAATAATTATGCAGTTCTGCTTGTCAATATTTTTACACAAACAAGATTTTTTTTTTAATGCTGCTTTGTACACATCTCACAGGAATCAGCCAACAAATTACAATGTCTCTGCATATTAAGCTTGGATAAGAGAAAGTATTTTAAGTAACATCAAAAATTACACACTTGAGCTGTAAGATACTGAACTGCATCTATTCTGGGCATGATCTGATGATTATATCCACACCTGTTTAGAAAAAGAAACATCTAAAGGCTGATAGAAAGATGAGATGTGCAGTAGCTGTCTAATATCTCTAAAAAAAGACCACATAATGCCGATTTGAGCCATAAAGGAGGAGGGCTGAAACTGTGAAGCTTTAGAAGAAAGTGGATGTAATGGATAGCAAGTAAAAAAATAAATAAAACCTTCACAGAGGTTGCACGGTGCTGGAACATGGGCCTTCTGGCCAGAAATGATGGCGTGAGAGTTCAGTCGGTTAAATTGGGTGACACCGAATGCAGTTAAATCAAACAAGCATGTTGGCTGAGGAAAGAGTAAATATGTCTGGATTAGATGCAGCAAATCAAATAAAGCTACAAAGAAGCAGGAGCTCATGTAACCAGGACATGGGAAGCTGAATCAAATAGCCTGTTACTGTGGTGGCTCAAACTGTGTGCCAGAATTAGGACTGAAGAAGCATGCCAGAGAAAATGCTGGCTGATATGTTTTTTATGTTGTAAAGTTTTACAACATCCAAAACACTGCTGTGTGCTGGGCCAAATGCGATTGTTATATGTGCATAGATGTGATGGTATTTTTTACCACCTGAGAACTCAAAAAAGCTTATTGAATGTGTAAAGGAGTCAAAACAGTGCCAGGAATTCCTCCGTAACACACACAAATAAAGATCTGCTGCAAGGAAATGTTGTTTGCGACGCCTGTATGAAAACTGTAATGGGCAACATGGCTCCTATGACGGGGGAAAAAAAAAACAGTTATGCTTGAGCATTCTGTCCTTTTTATGGTCGCATCTTGTGACATTGGTCCATGTCTTTGGTCTGTTGTGTTCATATATTTCATTCAAACCGCAACAGAGTTCATTTGGACCCACTTTTTCAGTGCGCACCAGGGATTGAATGGCAGCGTTCACACTTATTCAAATGAACCGTACTAACAGAGCAATCATACCAGAGTTTGTTTTAATCAAATCAAACCAAACCTGCCAAGTGTGAACACACTCTAAGTGGACAATCCTGTCTCTGTTGAGAAAACAATGTGTCGAAACAAATCTTCAGATAACAGTCGATTTAGCTGGAATGGAAAGATGATGCTTTCCATTGCCAAACACAAGTTGAAACACTGTCTTCTATCAGCGGATGAGTGTAAATCTCAGTGATATGAGAGAAAGACAAAGTTCTGCCATAGTGGCAGGGGTGCAGCAGTGCATTCTGGGTCTCCGAAGAGGCTGACATGAGATCTCATCTCCTGTATCAGTCTCCTTTCATCTCATCTGCTCCAACATAATTGCTTTGGGTCTCCTGAGTAACAGTGCTGATTGGTAACTCAATAACTTCTTTCCAGATGATTAGATGAAACGTCAGTGTGTTGGAGAGTTTTTCAGGGTGTGCTAAAATCAGAGAGACATCAGGAATGGAGGACAAGCGGCCAGCTCAGGAGGGAGACGAGCCACAGACGTCTGCATGTACTTGAGATGGAAGTCATTTGGTTCAGCTCTTTCTGGGTTATTTTAAAAACGGTAAGTGCTTTTGCTGTGACAAATGAGCAAGGAGGGCTTTGTATTGTTAACTTTGAACTTGACAGTAGTCCTACATTTCAATTAAACTGAAGGACACATCACCTTTGTAACAAAAGAGAACTTGAAGCTGGCTTCATATTGACTCCATTTAGTTGACTGTGCATAATATTAAAAAAGCATTAAAAGGATAGTTGACCGAAAAAAATCTCTTCGGTCAGTCCCTCACACAAAAATATAGTGCTATATTTAAAAGGCTTGGAATATAGTGCACAGGTGGGCTGCTTTTTTTGGTAATTATATGGAGCTTTTTGTCATTTTTGGATATCCTTTCACTGAATGGAATGAAAGCTTTGTCAATATTCCTTTTTGCATAGAAGAAAGTCATACAGTATGTGTGTAATGACATGAGGTTGAGCACATGGAGACAATTTTCATTTTGGATTAGCCATTTCTTTAAATGTCCTACATTTAATAATGATGAAGATAAAAAGCTCATATATTTGTAATAAAAATTAAAAAAAATAAAAACTTACCATAATATATTTAAGATTGTGCATGTGGCAAGTCCTCCTAGTACAGCTCTTCTGAACCATAAGACCTGTCCAAAATACTTCCATTACAATGTAGAATCCTCATGACACAGTTTAATGCACAACAAAAGGGATAAATATGATATTAATTATCATAATATTACCTGTGTTTTAACATGGGAGATTTCAGAAAATAAAAAAGGCATGACGTTGACAATCCCACCTGGTTGGAAGAAACATATTAGTCAAGATACTGTTGACATTTCTTAACCACTGTTAACTGAAAATGCAATTTATAGCTTAATGAGCTACCTAAACTTACAGTTAAAAATTATTTTTGATGGTGTAAGAACCTATTCAAGCTGATTCAATCATATTGAAGAGATTTTTTTTTTAATTTATTAAAACCAGATAATTTAGATGTCACAACATGAAACACATTTACAGTGAATTATCAAATTAAATAAATGGCTGAAAAGTGTTAAATAAACACCACTTAGGTTCATTCCTCTGGCTGAGAAAAAAAAAACACACACACACACAATAAAAGCTTGTTAAATAAATACATTTTACGTTTTATTTTATGAATTTCATTTAAAATTCTCCTGTCATGTAGGCATAATATTCTTTATTAGACTAACTATAGACTGTTTACAGTTTCCATATAGCAACTTGCCACATTAATTTAAAAAGTGCAGTCACAGTTGTGAGTTTATTTGCATTTTAAAATGGCTTCGAATGAGGCTGATCCAATCAGAACCAGTCTAAATGAAATGGTCCATTTTAAAAATCTACCCTCAGTGGTAGTAACTCTTATAAAAAAATCTAGGGAATTGAAAGCAGCTCTATAAATGTTCTCTTAAAAGTGCTGACAGTCACAACTGTGTTTTCTCTTGCACCAAATGAAAATCATCAGTAAGATAAATACGAACGAGGAGCAGGGGACTAAACCCAGTACATTACAACAGATGGCGCACAGCGAAAGGTAAGAGCCCTTGTAATTGCAGATGCTCCCGAGAGCCCAAAACCAGATTTCAGACAAATAAACCAAACGGTGGGCCCTTGTGAGACTGCTCCACTTTTTGTACCTATTCTACAGCATCTGCATTAACCAAGCAGATACTAACAACCTACCTTGTAACCGCCGCACAGTATGCTGACATGCATTATAAGCATTTTTTCACACTTTTTTCTTTTTGTAAAGTGCTCCTGTATGACACCGGGCCATCTTAGTCCTTTCTTGTCAGCTGGATCAGAGACAGATAGACTCCCCTAGCTGTCACTATAAACAAAGCCTGGCCTTGTGACTCCTTAAAAGCAGACGCCCATTAGGTGCCTGGAGGTTCCACAGGGGCGTGTGCTGGGCCCTTTAAAAAGACCGTTGAGCAAGCAGCTGTCTATTCAAAGGTGTCGCAGTGGCTTTGGCTGTAAATGAGAGCAAGGCGATGTGTGAGACTCTAGCAGGCGGATTTTGTTTGTTCTGTGGACAGGAGCCTCCTGCGGGCCAGCAAGGTTTGGCTGCCTCAGGACCTTACAGCTCTGAGTGTGGCAGCCAATTAACAGGATTAGAGAGAGGGACAGAGAGAGAATTCCCTGGACTCCTGGCTAACATCTACATTGTCACAGTGATAAGGTTCGAGAGGTACTTTCATTAACTGCTCAGCACACCAGCTGCAATGAACACACACTGGTGTCTCTACAGATTCCAAATCTCTTCACTTCACTTCACTAAACCCAAACACACTGACATTGCCACTGCCCACACACTACACGAACAGAGAAACAAAGTATTCTTCATCCTAGAATACACTGGCATCAGAAAGCATCTGGACACTTCGGTTCAATTTAAAAATGTATATTTTGCATTTAAAAAATGCACCATCTGTTGGAATACCATTCCATTCCATAAAACACAAATCCAAGGGCCATTCATTTTAAGACACAAACACACATTTCAAGCTAAATAGTCCCAAAAATGAAGTTTGTTTGGTTTAAACATGCCAAACAATGGACTTATTGTTCAAAATTAAGTATAAAGTACTTAATGCAAATGGTATTGACTTTATGGCCAGTTGGTTAAGTTGGCATGAAACGGAAATTGCAATCAGCTTTTCTTCTCTAGTGTGACCTACTGTAGGGCAAGACTTTATTTTGTTTCTGATCCAAGGTTATTATTTTGAACTAAAACTAATAATTAAACAATGAAAAATGATTTTCGTTACTTCAAACAAAATAAACGTTAACTGAAATAATATAAAACAACATTTCTTATTTGCTTTTTGTTTAACGAAGTGCTAAAATAACTAAAACTAAATAAACTAACACTAATAAGTAAACGTTACGGACATTAAAAAAACAATAAAAATGTCAAAAACAACTAAATTACTAAAACTTAAACTAAAATAAAGTGAAAACAGAAAAATAAAAACTAAATTAAATATCAACAAAAACTATAATAGTATTTAAGTGATACTAAAATAACACTGTTACGATGTCATGTGACTGATAGGTTGCTGGAGGGGAGGGATTATTGCCTAGTCATCACAGAAGAAATGCTGTTGCTTAAGAGGGAAGGAACTTAATAAAATTAAGTTTATTCCGAGAGAAGCTACAGCATGGTGGTGATGTGTCACTTGATGTTTTGTTTCTGACGCAACGTTTCTGAAATTGCATTTTTGAGTGTGACGTAAGTGTCCAAATACATTTTTTGGGGGAAAACAATAAGAGAGGTTTGTCTTACCGAGAGCTACTGTTCCCATTAGAAAAGGTTTCCCGATTTGGGTGAAGTCATTCGTGGTCTCATGGTGAACTTCTGAACCCACAACAAATGTCACGGCCACCTTGGGGCAAAGAAATTATGACAGGCTGTAAGACGCACGGCACAGAGCATCCGATGTAATCCAACCCACCAATAGATTCTCATTTCAAATGACATTTGCAGGGATATACAAAAGCAAAGAAAAAGTGCAATGACAAATGTCTTGGTAGTTTCTGTCAGGGGTTACTGTGGAAATGCCTTGGGGGAGCACAACCAAAAAGTGTTTTACCACAAATTGATAGTTTTTAATGTCATGACCACTGAAATTGAGAAAGAGATGAGATACAATGTACAATGTGATACAAGATATAATGTGAGAGAGAGAGAGAGAGAGAGAGAGAGAGAGAGAGAGAGAGAGAGAGAGAGAGAGAGAGAGAGAGAGAGAGAGAGAGAGAGGGTGTATATGTGTGTGCGAGAGAACAATAGTCCTTGACCTGGATATTTGTGGTGCATGTCTAGCTCACAGCTGAAATAATATTTGCGAAAAACATGCTGCATCATTGGGATAATTTTTATTAGCTAAATTATTTGAGGTGACACAGACATGTCAGTGCAATTTTAATCCAGTACAATTAAATCTATTTGTTTAGTATGTGGGAACTCACAAAATAAGCATTCATTTATGCGGCCGAGCAACTAGAAAGGCTGGATGATACAGCCAATAAAAAATCTTGATTAAAAATAATCTTGATTTTTTTTTTTCACCTTTGAATTTATGTATTTATTTGTTTTGCTATTGTTTTCAGAGGAACAATCATTTAAACCAATGCAGTTCTTGTTTGTTAAAATAATGATTGCATGTTTTCCAAACCGTTACTGAACAAATTTTTAATGATTTTCATTTATTCAACGCACCAATATTACAAAAAATAATAATAATAACAATAACTTTTTCTAATACTAATAATAAAAATAATTGAATACACAAAATTTGATATTTAAAACATGACAAAAGGAAACTTTAAATTTTCGGTTGGCAATGCAAATAACCAAATTTCTAAAATGATTCATCAAAACGGACAGTTTGAACGGATTCACATTAATGAATCGAACTCTCCAAATCTAACGCAAATTTTTCGACTGAAGACGACGCTTTAAAACTAATTTATTGTCTAACTCTTTCTTAAAACGTTCATACGTATACTACTGAGTTGGGATACTAGGAAGTGGTTCTGGTACTCTCGTTAGAAAAAATAATAGGTAAATAGAAAGCACATTTCATCACTATGCACACCACGTGATTTTAAGAAAAACAGTACTAGTGTGTTAGCTGCTAGGCCAGGCCTATTATAGCCTACTACAGCATTTCAATATGCAAGAAGTTAATATCTATTGAGTATTAAATATTGACAGTTACCTTGTCTATTTTTGCTCCAACCAAAGTATTCCAAAAAGCCACAGCAAAAACAGCACGCAGTAGCCATGTATTGTTCCTGAATGAATCAGTGTGAACGAATCTGAGTGAACGATTCTATGATACACCCATAATACTCTTGCCGCCCCCTACAGAAATAACAATCACCATTTACCACCGCTAATGAAACACAAGTGCAGTGGAAATACAAATCGTGAGATATTTTATAGTCCATTATTTGCCAGTTAAATAATAGAGAACATATAACTAACAACACTTCTGCTAATTTAAATAGACCACTAATAATGCATCTCTTTCCGGTGATAGGCAGAATGGGAGATTCAGATCTTATTCGGCGCTGTTATTATTGTGTTCCAGGAAATCACAGGACCTTCCTGTTGTGTTAACCCCAATTCTCACTATAGTCGGATTGCCAGAATATCCTATACGGCTGGCCACGGGAGGACGGTAGTACTGAGCAGAGAGGGGCTGCTCTTCTATCGGGAGATGACAGCCCACCTGTGCGGCCAGACTCAGTGTGCAGTCGCGTCCGAGCTGTGAGATTGTTAATGGAATTTTGCAGCACTACATGCCCGTGAGAGAGCAACGAGAAGCTCCTCAGAAACAGCCTGCCTACATCTCACTGCCCACACATGCAGGGCCAGGAAATTACTCCCAATGAGGGCAGACATCTCACTCCCTCTAAAGTTCAGAAAGAGCGAACGTTTTGGATACACACACACCACACGTCTTAAAAATAAAAATGAATAAAAATAAAAATAAAAATGTTTATTGGTGTGTGTGTATCCAAAACGTTCGCTCTTTCGCATTTAACAAAGTAGGCTATATACATTTTATTTGGTTCATGTTATTTGATATAATTACTATACTTTTTAAAATATACACTTTTAACGTTTTATTATTTTTTTTTTTTTTTAGAATGTCTGTAATGGGCAGCAATGTTGCACTTATTGGATCAAAATAAAGTAAAAAAAGACTAAGTTTTTTCAAGACTTAATTTAAAATAACCGTTTTCTATTAAATACATTTTAAAATGTACTTTATTCGGCAAAGCTGAATTTTCAGCATCATTACTCCAGTCTTCAGTGTCACATGATCCCTCAGAAATCATTCTAATATGATGATTTGGTGCTCAATAAACATTTCTTAGTAGTATCAGTTGAAAACAATTCTGCTGCTTAATATTTTTATGGAAAACTTTAATAGTTTTCAGGATTCTTTGATTAAAAAAATTATATAAAAAAAAAAAAAAACATTTATTTGAAATTGTAATCTTTAACATTATAAACCTTTTAGGTTTGCAGATAAAAAAATGATTAAAAAAATTAAAACTTTTTAAAATGTAACATTTTCTTTTCTGTAAAATAATTTGATAACATCTGTCATGCAGCTTTAATGTGTACATGGCCTTTGATTATCTATAAGTGGAATTTATGGGTGACAAATATTTCTATAACCATTTATTTCAGAACAAGCTTGAATGTGTAGTGCTGTATGAGTCTCTGAATTAGCTTTTTTTTCTGTGAAATTGTAATTCAGAGAGTTTATCAATGAGCAGAAGAGGAAAAGCTGGTGTAGAGAGTATCTTTTGTTTGTAAGTAAACATCCTGCTTTCAAGAACCAGGGAAGAGTGACCTGGATTACTGAGAAGACATTCCATTAGATGCACACGTGTGGCTTTGAGCTCAGGTAGAAAAAAAACAAGATCACATAAAAGTGGCTCTCTGTTTCCTTTTAAAAGGCCTGGATGGTGGAGGGAGACCAAGCAAAGACTGTGATTAGCCTCTTTCTAACTTGACATTGTCAAAAATCTCGAGTGAGATCAAAGAAAATGAAGTGTAAAAGCATATATTACCCAACAGCGGCTGTTCGTTCAAATCTCATGGCTTTACCTAAAAGTGTCCTACCCAACCCTTCAACATCTCTCCTTGTTCTCTCTGTTCATTCCTTTTGTTTTGAGCATTGCTAGAGCTGAGAATAGGGTGGGAAAGGGCAGAGGTGCTCTCCCTGAGGAGAAGTTCTGGTCTGCTTAGCATTCATATTGGCATGTTTAACACCGAACCTTAAGGCATAGGAATACGTTCACAACCTGATTGGTCAGCTTTTATGACATAGCCTATATTTCGAGATGGAACTTAACAAACATCCAAAACAATGCTGTGTGCTGGGCTAAATGCGCTCGTTGAATGTGCGTAGCCTACATATGATGGTATTTAGACCAGCTGAGAACTCGTGAAGAGCTTATAAATATCAAAACAACAGGGATCCCTCCGCCACACACACAAATACACTCTTTGTGCAAGGAGACGCAGTTCTGATGCCTGTACCGAACTGTGATGGGCAACATCACGAATATGAATCTCATCTTCCCGTTTTTAGTTTGTTTACATATATTTGGTTCATGCTGCGTTCATATTCCATTCGAACCGTGCCAGAGATCGTCTGGAAGCAGACAGAGCCCCATGTTTTTAGTGGTCTCAGTCTGCTTGTTTGGTGCGCACCAGGGTTCGGATTACAGCGTTCAATCTTATTCAAAATTAACCGTACTAACAGAACAACCATACCAGAGTTCGTATTAATTAGGGCTGCAAAAACTAATCAAAATCAAAAATCGATAATAATCAATAATAACAATCATCAACAACGAATGTCATTAACGATTAGTCGCGTCTGCCCACAGTGCATGGAAAACTTCCGCTAATCACATCCAATTACAGCACTGAATAACGCATTTCTATGGACAAAATGCATCGAAAAATAGTGGACGAAACAGAGTACACTGCTGCGGGTAGGGTATGTAATCCAAGCTGCCAAAAACATGAGAATTCTTTATTTTAAGCTTCAAGCTAATGCATTAGCGTTATGTTTAACATGGCTTGCCCTTTCAGGCGATTTGACAGATGCGTGTGCTGTTTAATGTGTGATATGTTTCCTCAGCGCAAAACTTTCATTTTACGGTTATATCCTTATCTGTAAGTGTTACAAATTCATGCAAGTATTTCCACTTTGCATGAAGGCTTGTCCTGTCTTCAGACTTGAATGAGCGCCGGTGCGTGCAAGCACGTCAAACAGACAGAACGCATTAGAGGGAGACAATTAAAATTCAGCGCAACAATATTAATTTAGCTGAAATATTAAATTTAGGTTTAAAAGTCAACAGGTAATTCATGAGAGTGGTAATTGTAAGGGATAACAGCGTGTAATTGGATATAAATGTAAGACATTTCTTACATTTACAGGATAAAGAAATGACAGTTACAGGATACTGTGTCCAGTTAACATAGAGTTTGTGTTTTTATTTTTATTTATTATCTTTATTATTATCTTCATCTTTAATGTAGGGATTTAAACTGTCCTTTTGCTTTATAGCTCTTTTGCACATAGCATATATATATATACAGTGTTTCCCCTAGAAATTTTTCCAGCAGCGGTGCTGTTACGTTTTGTTACGTGGGCATGCACCTCCGGAAGATTTTTTTTAAATAACCCCTTAAACCATGACTTCTGGCAAGTTTTGTGGATAGAAATGGACATTTTGAGACATACAAATATACCATCAACAGATTCAAGGCATGATTATTGCAGCACGTAGGCTACCTTGAACTGGTCACAAACAGAAACCGTCATTTTATAATTCATGTTAACAGGATTATACATGTTTTTCTTTTGTGTTAATTTTCAGCTATAAGGTAGAAATTGATAGGGGAAAAATGAAACAGAACAACCCAGAGAAAGATTATTTACAATTTATTGAAAATTTGATCTTAATGGCAAAGGCCACACCCAATCTGTGAGCACTTAATTTTTCTGGGCTTTTCATAGAAGATCTCTAAGGCTCTTTGGTAATTGAATGCTATTGTGGGGGGGCATTAATGGTGACACGCATGCACGTGGCCATGCTGTCCATGTAGCCTATTCCTCAGGTCTGTCTTCACCTAGAAATAACTTAAAGGTGAATATTTTTTCAGTTATTTTTTTGTTTTTTTCACTGAAAAATGTTAATATTCGGTAAAAATTAGGGGTGGAACGGTACACAGAAGTCACGGTTCGGTTCAGACATCACGGTTCGGTACGAGTTCGGTAAAATGGAGGGAAAAGCAAAACAAAAATGCAGAAGGCTTGTGCATGTCTCAGGCTACCACCAAAGGAAAATAAATTACTTAAGCCTTGTATTTTTTAAATAAGTTTTATTAATAAAGTAAAGGCATAGAACCAGTTTATTTGTAGTGCACTAACAATAGTTTTATATAATTAGTTTATTAATTAAATTAATAAAAGACCTTGAGATATGTGTGGTAATTGTACCTGAATGAATTGAAAATTAATTTGCTACATTTCAGATTAATATATTTGTTTTCCTTAAAATTTTAATTAACAGTAACTTAAACACTTTGCAGTTTGAATGATGTCATGTATAAACAAAATGATGGGAGTATGTTTTTATTTCGATCGCGCCCGCGCCTCACACACACACACACACACGCGCGCGCGCGCACACACATATAAGTAAACACTTTACACGCCTCTCTCTCTCTCTCTCTCTCTCGTGGCGTCTGTTGTTGCTATGCAAACATGAACAGAGACATTTTAAATTTGCACGCGCAAAAAACGCGCTATGTGAACGGCCTCTTATGGCAACGTGACATTAGCTTAATCGAAAATATTTCCATATGTGGCTCTTTCCTCCTTTCTTGTCAACAAGTGGATTCAGAGCCACCGCATTAGCAGCGCCGCCGGTCGTCATATCTCAGTGTTTTTAGGTGTTTTTAAGTGAATGAAGTGAATGTCGTGATATTACTGATCATGTGAAGATTTTGCAGCGGCGCTGAAAATCCAGTGGCGGCGCTGCGCCGCTGCTGAATACATTGTAGGGGAAACACTGATATATATATATATATATATATATATATATATATATATATATATATATATATATATATATATATATATATAATGAAATAAATATATCAATAACTTAAAAGTGGGCTTTTTTATCCGATTAATCGAAGAAATAATTGACCGATTAATCAATTAATCGTAGAAACAATCAACCAACTAATCGATTATCAAAATAATCGTTAGTTGCAGCCCTATTATTAATCGAACTTAACCTGCCTAAAATTCCTTAGGAGAAATAAAAGACACAAATGAGGCCTAAGAAGTATTTAAGAGAAAAATAGTCAAAACTTAGAATGTGGTAAAAAGAAACCTAGAACATCCCTTTATTGTCTTGCTCCAATCTCTTTTAAGACTTCATATTTTATATTTTATTAAGCAATATTTTATTGCTCAGAGGTTGCTCTTTTTAAGCTTGGCAGATTTAGTTTTCACAAAAGTTTCATGGCCCCCAAAATATTTTGTTGTATGGATATCTGAATATGCAATGTATCAAAAGAAATAACAGAACCTCTGCTTTAAAGGGACTATGTGTAGCTTTTTAGATATTTTATTATCTAAAATCAATATTTGTATTAATAAATATGCCCTCAATGGTGTACAAATACCTATGCCAATGATCAGACTAATCCTCATAAACAAAGAATTTATTATCTTTATATAGATGGGACGGGTAGGTCCACGGAGGCTTCCATGTAGTTCCGCCATCTTGAAAAACTATAATAGCAGAGAGGGACAAAAAGTACTAGGCCAATGCGTTTCCACAACGCGTTTTGGTTCAGATCCAACGTCACGTGACTGAAGCCAGCAGAAGCGGAGGAGCAGAGCAGTGAGAGGCGCTTGTCACTGCCCCGGCAAGTTTAAAACGATGCACTGCACGGTTATTTATACGCCGTTCATTCATACATATGCTGAGTCACAGGATAAGGAGTCCTTGTCGTCGAAAAAGTCCAAAATAGACCGTAAAAGGAAATGTGACCGGAGATTACAAAAACAAGGGTTAATGTTGGGATAGCTAATGCAGGAGAAAGCTTTCAAAAGAGACCCTGAAGTTGCCTGCTTTCTTCTCGACAGGCAAGTCAATGTTGCGGTCTTAATTACAAGCATTTTTTCATTGCTTGGTTGTGTACTTTATTATATAGACAGTAGAACATTTATAGTTAAAAGTTAAACAGACTCTTTGATGAATAGCAGCTATTGAGTAAAGTAACGTTAGAGAAGGCTCTGATGATGATGATGATATCTAACAATGCACGTACTTCAAAAAATATAACGAGTAAAGAAGGCATTACTACTAATTACCATAGTTCAGTGGTTCTCAAACTTTTTTGGTCACGCCCCCTTTAAAAAAATCTGACACGCCCCCAAAAAAATAATGTAATATATATATATATATATTATATATATATATATATTAGGGGTATATATAATATATATATATATATATTAGGGGTGTGACGAGACGCTTACTCCACGAGACGAGACACGAGATTGGGTTCACGAGAACGAGACAAGACGAGATTTTTACACAATTTTTAAGAAATCCTCAATGATGAAATATCTGAATGGAAAATAGTCTTTTATTCAACTGAAAATCAAAAAATGCAAAACAATTTAAGTTCATTTTGAAATCAACTTGCAATGAATGTTATTTTACTTCTATTTTAATGAATTCTATGCAGTAAAGGACATGCAAACACTGCAAAATGTTTTGCTATAAACTCTACTGTCTGGCTTCTCCCCTGTACGATTTCACATGAGAAATCTAACTCCTTTCCACAAATCGAACATAAAGAAAAATAAAACAGTATAAATAAAATAAATAGAAATAACTGAAATAACACTTTAAATGCAAACAGTAAGTGTGTATCCATAATCAAAGTACTGCTCTCTCAAAACTACAAGTTCAAACAGAAACATTTTTTTTTTCAAGCATGAAAAAGAGATAAATTAACTACACAGAACAGACTAAGATTATGGTCATGTTCTTTTTTCAAGAATATAAGCATGTCGACGATTTCTGGCAGCAGTTGAGACCTTTGGGCAGTAGCTAACTAGGGCTGCACGATATGAGGAAAAGCTGTGATGTGCGATAACATTGTTTAATATTGCGATGTCGATATGACTTGTGATATGTGAATGTTAGCTATACTGTTCCCATGTCTTAGTGCTTTAATAAGTTATTTGCGCGATAGGTCAAATGTTTATTACCTGCCTGGTTCAGATTACACTATTTTAGCGCGATTTTGGCACGATCCGTTTCGTGGAGATTCGTAAAGGACAACGGGCGTCGGGACGCAAGATTCGATCGTTTCATTTCGAATAGTGTGTCATAGTGGGCGACAACCTACGCGTCTTTGATGCTTCAGGACATCACGACAGAAAGACTAGCATGTTTAATTTTAACGGTCCTCCACGACGGGTTGAGTGTGAGCGAGAGTGAGTGTGCGTGAGTGAGCCCGCCAGTGAGCGTGTGTGTGTGTTCGCGTGCGAGTGAGTGAGCGAGGGACAGTGAGTGTGCGTGTGTGCGCGGAGTGTGTGTGTGATTGGCCCGGCACACAAATGATTTAAAAGTGGCAGGGGCATCTTCAATAGGCTACTAATTTCACCCTCACGCTCCATCACACTGACATCACAACAACTCACGAGACAAAGTTTTACCTCGACGAGAAATCTCGTCGCGTTTTAATCTTGCGAGATCTCGTAACACGAGATCTCGTCACACCCCTAATATATATATATATATATATATATATATATATGGAAAGTTTTTTTTTACAATGAAAAACGTGCAATGATAAACTTACAAGTGTCTTTGATCTAGGAAATTATTGAAGGCCTGCTTGAAAAATGAAAAATAAAAAATTACAAAATAAAATAAAAACGTGCAATGAAAAACAGGAATAGTTTTAATTTGTCGTGTCATTGAATTAACAGTAAGAGAGAATAATAAACCAGAACTTTAACTTTTAATTTATAATTAAAAGTTAATATATAGCAGCAGCTTTGGAGAGTGCCTCACGAGCTCAGCTTCTGGTTGGTCTTCTCACCAGAGCGCGCACAGCAGCAGAGTGCCACGTTCACAATAGCAACTCTTGATTTTGGTCCGCTAACGAGGTTTTTTTCTTTGGCAAGCAACTTCTATGCTGGGCTTGTTCCAACGGTCTGAAGAAGAACGATTCATTGCCGTTCGTTGCCGCTTTATAAAAGAAGAGCGCTATCACTACCGCTTTCACGCACTTGAACACCGTAGTAATGTAACGGCTGTATTTTTATTTATTTATTTTTTGCTGATCTCCTCACAGTCAGTAATTCATACTGTAACATTCTTTTTTTCGTTGTTTCAAGTTTCAGTTTGTTTTAAATAACAAACCTGTTCACCCGAAGAAAAACTCGAAGTGCTATTATAAGACATCCTGTCATAGCTTTTTGGTACATAACGGCTACCGACCGTAGATGCAACGCGCATTTGAAAAAGTGAGGCGCTGGAGAGCATTATTCGTTTGAATGCAAAATACAATTTCACCACTAGATGGCAGAAATTCCTACAGAGTCCCTTTAAAGGAGACATATCATGCTTTTAAATTGTTCCTTTTTACATATCAATCATACATTTGTAGTCTATATAAAGCGGAACTGCAATGCTTGGGTCTGAATTCCTCATTATTTTAGCGGGCCCCTTTTCTACCCCTTTTCTGATGTGCGTCTGAGAGCAACTCGTTTTAGTCTGGTCTCTTTAAATACAATTGAGACACTTCATACCCCGCCCCCTCTCCAGGATGCAGAGGTGACACTCGGTTCAACTACACCCCGTTCGGCAATTTTTGTAGTTTGATAGCAGAGATATGATTATCTAGCGGCACAGAAACTTTTTATTCACACGTTATTAACAAAATGTCAACAACGGAAGACTTGTCCAGCCAGCCTTACATGTTCGAGCCAGAGTCGGAGCCGGAGCGAGATGAAAATGAAGACGACGAACCTGCAGAACAACGTCTTCATATGGATGTATCGCAATGGTGTGTTACTGTATTTACACTTGAAACTTTGGTCTTCCGACCTTTAACCACCGTGTCGATTTATTTTGATTAATATGTGCGAGGGAAAGAGAGCAAGACAGCGTCTAGTTTGGAGACGGTGTCTTGTTTACATTTTCGCCTGGCTCCGAAGAGAGAGAGAGAGAGAGCACGCGCGCGACCCGGTCTCTCTCTCTGCTCGTTCTTTCAGTTAAACATGCGCCTGCGGCGTCACAAGCGCGGCAGTTCATCTACATTAGACGGTGTAATGAAGTGTGTGGGTTACTACATCCAACAACCGAACATTTTAACTTACCCTCTCGTAACTTCTGCATCTTTTAGCTTGGACTACAAAATTGCAGCGAGAAATAAAAATGGCGGATTGCTCGAAGTGTTGGGCTGGAAGTCAATGTCAGCATGATATGTCCCCTTTAAAAACAATAAAAATCGTGTTTTTGTCAAAGACTACATCCAGATAAGATTCAATACGGTGATCAAAAATAGGAGTAGATCGAGTCCATCAACACCCCCAAAGCTTCACAGTCCTATACTGTAGCTCATCCAGGGTCGACATTTCATTCATTAATATTTGATTTATATGCTGTTTAATGTTGATGATCACATTATTTTACATATGCATATGATTACATATGATATCGCTTATTCCTGCTTCTTTGCCTGTGTTTTGATCAGGAGATTCTGTACTCTTTTAGAAGATGCCTAATAGCGCCCCCTACCGTATAACAGTGAAAACACGGAAAGCCAGAAATTTCTGTCAATGGCAGGGAAGCGTTTTCTCAAAAATTACGGAAATTTCCATCAATGGCAGGGAAAGAGTTAACTTCGTTAGGCACAAAGGAATTGTAATTGGCTGCTTTTTCGGCAGTCTCTGCACATCGCCAGTGATGTGTCTAATTTTTTTATCGATCATTTGTTGGTTAAGGGTGAGAGACCTGAAGAGCCACATGATTTGTCAAAGAGCCAGGTTTGGCTCACGAGCCATGGTTCCCAACCACTGGATTAGTGGAAGACAAGAATGCAATTTCCTTCACTGTTTGAGATAGCATCCATAAATACACAAACATTCACTCTCACTATGATAATAGACACAAAGTACACAAACTGATAGAGTCAGACAACAATACACACATCCGTCGACCAAACACCTTTAGCGCTTTCTAAGTAAAGCAAATCCTCTCTAAATGCATGAAGGCCACTCCAGCGGCTCCAATCTTCTAATGCACACAGGGGACTAGATGATGGACTGAGTGAATCCATTTCACAGAGCATCAGACTAGCAGGAGAGATGGAGGAGAAAGAGGACAGGTGGTTGGGGAAGCTGAGATCTTAACCCCCTCGTCTGCTACATTGCAATCTTCTCTACGTCTTTTGTCTGCACACTTTTGAGCGAGAGAAAACATGACAGAAATTTGCTTTTGCTCTTCAGCCGAGCTGATATATACACCCTGACAGACCGGAGCAACAGAAGTTGTTCTTCATCTCGCAAGTCAAATTACAGTAGTTGCACTCGCTAAAAAGTTCAACATTGCTTTGCTGTACTGACGGCTGAACACATCCTGCTGTGAAGTGATAATAACCCGCTCCAAAAGAGTTATATCTTATAGCACAATAAATCTATAGAACGTATCCTGGTTGTGTATTTCTTTAATAAGAAATAAATAAAAGAAATAAAGAGATAAACTCCTATATAAAATGGATAGTTCTGACTCTGCAATCTGAGATTTATTCAAAACTGTTGTGAAATAGCACATGTACATTCACCTGTGACCACAAATTAACTGAATTCATAATTAAAGGAATAGTTCAGCCAAATACTAACATTTTGCCATCATTTATTTGCTCATAAATCTCATCCAAAAATATTAAAGGAGAACTCCGGTCAATTTTAACATTGAGTTCATTTTTTTGTACATTTGGAGTGCTGTCAATACAGAGAACAACGACAAAAATCGGTGTTGCCTACACCGAGTTATTCTATTTTTAAAATTTGCACCCTGTTGACTTCAATGGGGCAAGTACTAAACCTGCTTTTAGGCTCTTAACATCCTTGATGTGTCATTACAAGTGCACAGAAAATGTGAGTGACTCCTTCTAAGTGAACACGAGTGGATCTGACTGCAGTAGATGTGAAAGATATGTATAAAAATGATGTTATTTAAGCCAGCGCAAATACCTGTTTACATCCTGTTTTTCGGTTGAAGTCCAAAGTAGTCGATTGCCGAGTTCACGCGCGTGATCATAGGTAACTAAACCTATGCGCGTGAACTCGGCAATCGACTACTTTGGACTTCACCCAAAAGCAGGATGTAAACAGAGGTATTTGCGCTGGCTTAAAGGAACACTCCGACTTTTTGGGACTTTAGCTTATTCACAGTGTCCCCCAGAGTTAGATAAGTCCATACATACCTTTTTCATTTCTGTGCGTTCTGTAAGTGTTATTTGACGCACCCACCGCTAGCCTAGCTTAGCACAAAGACTGGATGTAAATGGATAATGGTAGCATACTAATCCTAATAAGTGACAAAATAATGCAAACATTTTCCTATTTACATGTTGTGATCTGTATAGTCACAGCGTGTACAAATAACAAGGCTATATGAGACAGATACCATTTTTAATCGTATAAATACTGGGAACTATATTCTCACTAGGCGTAGGAGCATAGCTGCTTGGGCGGAGTGGCTACTTGGGCGGAGTGATTAGCGCAGCACACGAGGCGCGCTGACTGTTGATGGTTCCGTAAACAAAACAAACGTGACAGACTAGCTAGTAGCGAACGCGACTCGTGATCATGGCTGACTTTGAGGAATTGTCAGAGGAATTTTACTGTGTATCAAACCAAGATCCAGAACCATACAGTTTTGAGCCAGAATACACAGACGAGGAGTTACAAACTTTGGAAGCTGAAAGACAAGATGCCGAACAGATTGATGTCGAAGGGAGAATCAGAACGAACACGGACTGGTGGTGTAAATGTGGAACGTGTCAACCTATGCCGACAGAAACCGAGTGCCTTTGTTGTAATGAATGGGACCGGGTATTGCCATCAATGTCAAGGCTTGATGAGTGATGACAATCAAAATATTTGCGTCACTACCACGGAAGATCAACTGGAAGAAACGCCCCATGCCGAGTGAACCTAATGGTCAGCTGTCCACCAAGTAAGTGATTTTGTTATAATGATCATTCATAGTACAGTGATAACAACAATAAAGGGGATACACGGACCCTCTATTCACGTAATAGTGTCACTACTAAGGTTACATTACATCAGCATGGCACTGTTACAGTATGGCTAATGTTAGTCATCTCAAAACATAACGGAACACTTACCGCAGCAACAGGTGATTCAATTTGTCCTGTCTTTATTATCGATGGGATGGCTGTATCCTTTAGCACACGTTTCATGGTCCGTGTGGCAACTTGCATTTTTTCAAAATAGTCGTCTATAGTAAAATGTTCAGAGCAAACAAAATACTTACTGATGCTGTTTACAGGTGTGTTTGGATCTATACCCAGAACAAGTAGCCATCGATTCATCAGGTCAGCGTTTTTGGTTGGAATTCTATGAAACATCATAGTATTACCTGGTCTCCCCTGTTTATTGTCGCAGCTCTTTACAATACAGCGAACACCCATGATTGTAAACTATAAATTTACTATCTAGTAATTGCTGACTCTATTACTCCAACTCTGAGCGAACTCTCTGCTCCTCACCACAGCACTCGTCTCGTGTGCTGCGCTAATCACTCCGCCCAAGTAGCCACTCCGCCCAAGTAGCTGTGCTCCTACGCCTTGTGAGAATATAGTTCCCAGTATTTATACGATTAAAAATGGTCTCTGTCTCATATAGCCTTGTTATTTGTACACGCTGTGACTATACAGATCACAACATGTAAATAGGAAAATGTTTGCATTAATTTGTCACTTATTAGGATTAGTATGCTACCATTATCCATTTACATACAGTCTTTGTGCTAAGCTAGGCTAGCGGTGGGTGCGTCAAATAACACTTACAGAACACACAAAAATGAAAAAGGTATGTATGGACTTATCTAACTCTGGGGGATACTGTGAATAAGCTAAAGTCCCAAAAAGTCGGAGTGTTCCTTTAAATAACATAATTTTTATACATTTCTTTCACATCTACTGCAGTCAGATCCACTCGTGTTCATTCAGAAGGAATTACTCACATTTTCTGTGCACTTGTAATGACACATCAAGGATGTTAAGAGGCTAAAAGCAGGTTTAGTACTTGCCCCATTGAAGTCAACAGGGTGCAAATTTTAAAAATAGAATAACTCGGTGTAGGCCACACTTTTTGTAGTTGTTCTCTGTATTGACAGCACTCCAAATGTACAATAAAATGAGCTCAATGTTAAAATTGACCGGAGTTTTCCTTTAATTTCTTACAAAAAAAAAATTTGATTTAAAACTATTTAAAATGAGGACATTTTTTTCACACAATTTAGGTTTGTACAACAAGACTAGAATGAATATGCAAATGAGCCCCGTCTCCACTCACTCATACAAGGTCGTCTACAAGTCGATGTATCAGAATGGTAATGCGTATCACTCTCTACGTCGGACACATAACGGTTAATATGATTGGCCTTTGGCTTAACTACGTGATCAAACAGCTAAAAATGTGTTGCAAATGTTACACAAATCAACAACTTCCATCCGGCAGGCGGTATCGGGCTTTTAGAGCACGCACCTCCAGGCTGCAGAAAAGTTTGATCCCCAGGGCCATCACAGAACTGAACAATCATGCCCCCCCACCCCCCCCCCCAGTCAGCATAGTTGCACTTTCTAGATAGGGACTCCATGCAATGGGACTTCAGTGTAACGTTGGATGCCCTGCTAATGTTTTTTTATATTTTCTTATTTTATTTATTGTGTGTATATGAAAGTGAGTATTGTTTTAGAGGCTGCACAAGCTAATTTCGTTGTATGGTTCTACTGCACAATGACAATTAATGTCTATTCTATTCTATTCTATTCTAAATCATGTTCCCATTAGCCATCTTAGAGTCAGGCAGCTGCCTTCTAACAATCAGTATAGAAACGCTTTGAACAACTCAGAACGTCAGTGGAGAAAGGCATTAAGTTCATCATTACATTGTAATATACATAATAGGCCTATACATACATCACCCAATTCATAATTCAAATGTACCCAATTTTTCATATCAACAGAAGATTATACCAGGATAACCTGGCTTCTCTTGAGACTCCTCTGCTTCATAGCAGTTAATGATATGCTAAACATTTTACTGTTTAATGTTATTTTTTAGTATTATTTTTCATTATTCATTTTCATAATAATTTCATAATGTATTTTGGGAAGTCAGAGTATGTTGTACATGTGTGCTGATGAGAGATCTGGGAGAGTTATATATTTTGCTTAGAGGTATGTGTGCAATGCAACGTTCACTGAGCAGAGAT
Organism: Scardinius erythrophthalmus; assembly: GCF_964197995.2. Classification (NCBI taxonomy): domain Eukaryota; kingdom Metazoa; phylum Chordata; class Actinopteri; order Cypriniformes; family Leuciscidae; genus Scardinius; species Scardinius erythrophthalmus. The sequence continues at coordinate 15,921,266 of NC_138245.1, read as the reverse complement.
GTTCCAATGATTGAATACATCAAATGTGTACAGTTGGTATGTTCTTTACAAGGAAAGGAATGTTTTGCAACTGATGCAAATTTACCACAAATGTATACACAGAGAAATCGTTTCTTAATATGGAAAGTGGATTGTACCATGTGTAAGCAATGAGGTATACGTTCCATTTTTAAACATAAGCAACATGTTTTTCCACCTAACAAGAAAGTTGTAAGTCCCAGAGTGATGTATATAAGCTCAATCTTACTGTACCACCCCAGAGAAACATAGAGGCATGATCGGGTGAGAGGAAGAAGAAATAGAGGCTTGAGGGGGTGAGGAAGGAGAAACACAGAGAAACCATTTACAGCTGGCATGATGGGGTGAGGGAATAGAGAAATGAGGAACAGATAAATCTGGAATGAAGACCTCCTCACCTATAGCTTTATTCTACTATGCCTGTTTCTCTCTGTCTGATACATGTATAAAATAATAAATAGAAATCTCTTGGCAAAATATCTGGTGTAGCTTCCGTGATTCAACCATAACGGGGGAAAACATGATTTTCAAAATCTACACCAGCCCACACGTCGACGTAATTGGTTACAAGGTAGTTTTTTTTTGACGCGAGAAACACCAGCGATTTCAAACCATGTTTTCACTGCAGTTTTAAGGAGAAAATATTCAACAATGCGGTTGACTTTTGAATTTGCACATGGCTTGTCTTAAAGCATATTGAAAACACAACATAGACATTTAAACAACATTAAAAAGTTGATTTTCACCAGAGGGGATCTTTAAAGTTGTGACAAAATGTTTAAGGATTATGTCTATTTAGCTCATTACTCAAGTAAACCGAAGTTTACAAGCAATTATTTTTTTAACAAGTGAAAAAGCAACAAATTTATTGTAACAGATTATCAGGTTATTTTATGAATAGAAGAGGTAGGTCATTTTGTCTGATTTGCAATATCATGCTTGATTATATTCCAATAAAAATAATTAGCTAATATTTTAGAGATAGAGCAGAAAAATCTCTTTCTAAAAGTGAAAAACGAATGTGGCTTCCCGCTGAGGCAGTGATGCAGTGTAAATGGCCTATTTTATCTCTGCCTCTCAAAGGGTGAGGTATAAATACTCTCTTGACCATCTTGCAAAATGGGACAGAAACCACAGGTAAGAGGAAAAGAGTGGATGTTATTTTGAGTTTTTGAGAGAGGCAATACTAAAGAGTGTGCAGCTCTCAGACAAAGAGGTCATTTCCGATCCCTTCACATGATAAAATACGCAATAAAAAAGTGTAGTGAACTTTTCGGATGTCCGTTTTAAAGAACAGCAATTCAGTTATTGCACATTGGAGGCATTGATGTTTTATTAATAGAGCTGCACAGAGAAACACTAGGGGTGTACATCTACTGGGGCACGTGGGCTGAGCCAGACAGCTGACAGCACAGCGGAGAGTCTGGTCTCCTGACACTGATCTGTTTGGTTTCTGCAGTCCTCTCTACAGAACTGTATATGCACAGAGCTTCTGTCTTTGCTCCAAAACCAGCAAAAATCAATGAGAGAAAAATGCAAATACATGTAAAATCAACTTGGTTCTTGGCCATAAATAATAGTTTAGTTTGGACTTCTTATTTGAGCTATAAAAAAATTATTGTATCAAAGTATCCACTTCGAGTTTTAATTTACTTACCATTACTCTTTGGAATACTTGAGGCCTGGAATACTGGTTTGGTCAACCGCGACACTGAGTGGTAAAACGGGACATTTCATAGATTTCCATGTCAGCATACCAGTCCGACCTAATGAATCCAGAAACTTCTTTATGTCGATACAAAGCACCTTTGATTCATTTTGATTAAGTTTTTATACGTCGTATGCATTTACTGAATCATTTTAATGTATAGTTCTAAAATAGCATCATGTATATTTTTTCTGATACTATTTTGTATTGTCAGAGAAGAGATATAAGGGGCTTCTATTGCTCTTATATTACCCAATATTAAATATAAAGATAGTTAATATTAAATACCATAATGGCATTTTTTTTTACAGTGTTAGTAACAATATGGTAAAGTTTTATGTGGTTCTCTCTGGATCGAAACAATTGTAATTACCATTGTGTACAGTACCTCGGCACTTCAGTTTACATAGAACTATTCAATCTGGTTTCAGCTAGGTTCACTACAGAGCCTTGTTCACATATCATGTTGTGCTCGTGTCAAATTCAAATGGGTCAAGCGTCTAGGGCTGATTATCACTTCAATAGAGTGACGAAAGAGTCAAGCAAGTTTTTTTCAGCACTGCGCTGGAGACACCGGTCCAACAGCACTTAAGTCGGGGTGTGGTGGGGTTTTGCTGATCTGCCCACCGGAAAAAGTTCAGGTGCTCCCGATGGCCAGTCAATCTGAGAATAATTTGAATTCCCTCCATAGTCAATCCTTGCTCTGGCCCTGGGGCTTCAGCCCTTATGTTAATGTTTATGATATATTCATGGACTTCCAGTTTGTCCATGTTTCCTAGGGCCTATACCATGTGATTGGCTGTTCGCTAGTGATGTGACACTTTCATGTGCACACGCTCCATGAACTCAGGATCAAAGCCAAAGAGTTGACAGAGAAAGTTGATGATCAGCGTCGTGGTAGCAACAAAGCCTCAATGAATTGGTTTGGTTTTGTCAACTTGAAACTAATCATGTAACCCATTTCAATTTGCCTTTGTTTCCCGCCACGCATTTGTCATTATAGTTAACAATTATGTTCACCTGCCCTTCCTCGTTATCTCCTTGTATTTAAGCCCTCAGTTTTGTTCAGATTTGCCCAGTATTATTTTTGTCTACACCAAGCGTCCTGTCTCCGTTGGTCCAGTCCAGTCTCCTGTCTCCTTCGTTGCCGCTGGTTTCACCAAGTCTTCTGTTTACTTTCTTGCCGATGGTCCCGTCTAGCCTTCCTCCCCCTCCTCCTCTGCCAAGTCCCTCCAGCTCCTCACCTTCTGGCTTCCTTCAACTCCTCAGCTCTGCCTACGATGGCTCCGCCGACCTCTTCAGTTCTGCTTTTGCCGGCCTTATTTCAACTCTTCGGCTCCTCCTTGATCCATGCTCCCTCGTCTCGACCATGGACCGTCATGCCACTGGCTCTACCAGTCTCCCTCGCCCCTCAGGCTCCACCTTGGTCAGACTTCAAACTGATATCGCCACAGGTTTCCAGGCCTCCAGCTGTGCCGCAGCCTTCCACTCCTTCAATCTCCTTGTATTTAAGCCCTCAGGTTTGTTCAGATCTTTGTCCAGTATTATCTTTGCCTACACTACATTGCAAAGGTGTTACGTTTTCTCATGTGTCTAAGCCTTGTTCTTTATTGGAGAACCTGCTTTGTTTTTGTGTTTTTGCTTAAAATGTAAATTGGCTGTGATCAGATCCACGTCTCCTTCCCCTCTTCCTTGTCTGCACCACTGTAACACTGATGGCAAAGTTGTATTTTCAGCATAATTACTCCAGTCTTCAGTGTCACATGATCTTTCAGAAATCATTCTAATATGCTGATTTGGTGTTCAATAAACATTTAATTTTATTATCAATGTTAAAAACAGTTGTGCGGCTTAATATTTTATTTTATTTTTTTGTGGGGAAAACCTGTCATGATTGGTAGATCCGCTGTCTCATTCTAGTCTAGTGTGTGTGTGGGTGTGTCTCGTTACGTTCATTGTTTCGGGTGGGCGTGGCCGACAATTATCCCGATCAGCGGCAGCTGTATGTCATCTAAGCAGCTTATTTAATGCCCTCTCTCCTGTCTCATGTTGTCAGATCGTTGTTTGAGCTTCCCGTCCTCGTGCCTGTTCCTTCGTGTTTCCTGTGTACTGGACTTTGGATTACTTCACCTCTGATCTAACCACGGATTCACCATCACCTTCACGCTGCACTTAGGAATTGCCTGTCTCAGTCCCTGCGTCACGCTCTCCTGCTGGCTGTGTTCCTGATCATCGGCTTCCCCCTAAGCATCGATCTGTCTTTACCATTGAGTATTTGTTATCTAATAAATACATCTTTGCACTTGCATTTGCTTCCGTCCAGTTTATCGTTACAAAACCATGATCATTTTTTTCAGGATTATTGGAAAAGAAAGTTCAAAAGAACAGTATTTATTGCAAATGTAATATTATAGATTTGTAATATTATAAATGTTTTTACTGTCACTTTTTAAAAGTATTAGTTTCTTTGAAAAACTTACTGACCTAAAATTTTTGACCAGTAGTCTACATTTACCAAAAACACATTGAAAAAAAAAAGTCTAAAAGTCTAGAAATGGCCTTGCTTGTCTGAAACGAGAATCAAAAAGAAATGTGTACTTTGCCAGACTTCCACTGAATCTCCCTTCACTTTTAAATTCCAGTGTGGTTAGATTATTTACTGATGCATCTCGCAGTGGTGTTAAAATTGCACTCCATACACTGTGTTCGCTGACAGTCATGTATCACCTCTCGCTCTTCAGTATTTCTAGGTGTTGAAGTGTGCTGCTGACAAAATGCGAAAATCACACATAACCATGTGATTCACTGACGCAATAGATGAATGACACCATAATTTTAATTTAAAAAATGATAATAGCAACATTTGCAGAAAATGTCTCCATATTTTAAGATATTTTATAATTATTGCTTAATTTTAGAAAATACCCCCTTAATTAATCATTTAGAACAAGACAACATATTAAAACTTTCAGTTCAACATAACAGAATGTATAAAAAATACTTTAATATTCATTTTCACTCAACTCAAAAGACTTGGAGGGAATACAATGTAAAACTTGAAAATCCCATCTAATTTCCTTGACTTTTTAAGTCTTTTTGAATGTCTTTTAAGTACAGTAGATTTTAAAAAGCAAGTGAACTGTGTGGGTTAGTCAGGGATAAGTATCATAATAGAGCCTCCCTCTTCCACTGCGTGTCTCTATCTGTGTCCTTCAAAATTACCTCAATAATGAAAATGATCGATTTCAGATTGTCTCGACAGCGGCTTCCCTTGTGTAAAGCTAAGCAGCGGATGGATCTATTGCTTTTTCATATTACAGCTTTATTGTTTCTATTCTTATTTTTGTCTGCAGAATGTATGGCACAGATGGGGCAGACGGAAAGTCAACTAGTTGAAGGAATTAGCACATCGCCTACAGATCTCGTGTTTGGCAGCGAGACAGGCGGTAGTTGAGCTTAATTGCTGTGTCCTGAAACCCCGGGCCGTGAGCCGACAGGGTGACATTTACATGCTTTGAGAGGCACTTTTGATTGTGGTTTTATGAATTACATGATTAGAGGAGATTTTGCCAGCTATTCTAAGACGCGCTCGAAGCAGATTGCGCTGATTAGCTAGATAGTGCCTCCCAAAAGTCAGGCCTCATGCTAGCTGCGACATTTAGGAGAAGTGATTTACCAGCTTGGCAGTGAATTGTTATGATGAGGTTACAACCTTATGGATTCCTGGAGTGTGTTTGTGATGGAGTAGTGGAGCTCTTCAGCAGAGACAATAAATAAATCATCATGGAGAGAGAAAATTGATTTTTTTTCTCTCTCTGTCTTTCCCTGACATATTGTGAAATCAAAAAATCATTGGGAACTTTGAGGAAGAAAGAACCATAAGTAATCAGCATCTCTGACATGAGACAAACTTGATTAACCCTGCTTCATAATGCATTTAACTACACAGAGTGGGCAATCATAGACTATACAGACTCTGTTACAAATCAATTCATTTTCAGCATCTAAAAAAAAATTGTATTGGCCTAATGCAGGGCCCATGACGAAGTTACAAGGGTGGGCCTTATACCGCTCCCTTCTGGGAAGTAGTTGCAGTCACTGAACAATAGGGCTGTCACTTTTGTGAAAAAATCCTGTTTGATTTTTGAGACATAAGTGTTCATTGAATCGACTGTAAAATCGATTTTCCATGTCTAAAGACATTTCCATTTTAAATGCCAAATATAGGCAAATCCACGGACACCTAACAGGCATTAGGACGAACGTAAAGAGGGCGCTTGAGACGCGCACAAGTCAGCAATATTCCTGATGATTTATTGGCGTGAAGTTTCGTGCACAATGACAAGGAGTGCAACATTCTCGAAAAACAATAAGCAGAGTGGACTGCCATAACATCAATGAAAAACATTACTGCAGGCTTCAACATGGCTGTGTTTACGACTAGAAATGTCAAACAAATTTCGCCAACGTAGGCGATTGTAGACCGTAGCCCAAATCTGTATGAATGAGACTGTCTGAATACTGGCAGAATTCACATTTTTGTAGTAAAAAGAGACATATTATGCAGAAGTATAATTTGCTGTTATGTGTTTTTGTCAGAGCCTGCAGTTGCTGTGTGACGCGCATTCGATGCAGGCGTATCGTGACGAGCTGGACGCGCTCCGAGGGAAGGCCGTCGATTCCTTATTTTCGTTTTCGAAACTTGTGTTGGTTGGTCCAATCGATTGTGCAATCGATTTTCGAACATAAAATGACAGCCCTACTGAAAAATAAAATGTAGTTAGTTGTACTGAGAAACGCATCCCTTACAAAGAAGTACTGTCGTGATAAAATAGTACATTATTGCTAATAGCATGATACAGAATCCATATTCTTATACCTTGGCAATTACATGTATTAAAAACAAACAAACATGGTATTACAATGGAACATACAGTATACAAATATTATATTGACAAGAAAGTAAAATAGTGTGTCATTCTTTCATTCAAACTGATTGCCGAATCAGACTGAATCGGTCACTGGTTCAGTTCTTTCCTGGCTCATTTCCTACATCAGCGACAGAAAGTATTATATCACTACACAAGGGTATAAAACTGCCACTGCTCCGATTACACAGGGTTCAAGTTCTTGGCCCACTACTGCTCATCATTTATATATTTATATATATTTATATTTATATATCTATCTATCCACTTGGTGACATCATGCATGGACTTCAATGCTGATGACATAGAAATGTACCTTACCAACAGCTCTGATAGGCCATCCCTGCCTTACTCGCTCATTGCATGTATCAGGGATTTTAAGCATTGGATGTCCCTGAATTTCCTTAAAACTGAAATATTGATGATTGGCTCTGCTACCTCAGTCAAAAGGATGGACCTGTCCTTTGATATTGATGGGGTTCATGTTAAGCCTTCTTCATATGTCCATAATCTGTCCCAAAAAAACTTATTGCAAGATTACAGAATATTCAAAACTCAGCAGCAAGAGTTCTAACCTCTACCAGGTGTTCTGCTCACATTACTCCTCTACTGTATGATCTTCACTGGCTACCCCTTTTGCATCACGTATTCACTTTAAGATATTACTTCTAACATTTAAGGCATTAAATGGTCTTGCACCCCCATATCAGTCTGATGTACTCTACCCTTACTACCCTGACTGGTCCCTTAGATCATCTGAAATTGGTCTTTTGTCCATGCCTCGTTTTCGGTTGTCAACTGTAGGTGGAATGTCATTTAGTGTTAATGCTCCTAAATTACGGAATTTACTACCCCTTACACTTATTTGTCTACCTTCTAGACTCAGCTAAAACATATCAAATTATTATGTTTTTGGATAATATGGCTATATGTGGCATTATGGCTATACTGGTGGGACTGGTGGTTGTCCTGCACCACTTAACAGACGATGAATGGAAGAAGAATCTTTCCTTCATCAACAACAACAGCTTATTCTGTGTCATACTGTTGTTGTTGTTATGCCATTCCTATGTCATTGCACATGTCCAGTTTCAGTTTTCAATCTGATCAAGTGTTTACATGTGCCATTGAATGGATTGGAAAATCTTCAAACTACCCCATACAAACTGAATGGAATTTAAATTGGATTTGGCTAATTCATTATATATATATATATATATATATATATATATATATATATATATATATATATATATATATATATATATATATGGATTTTCTGATTTTGTTGTTATAAATTATATGTCATATACATGTTCAAAACTCATCTCCTAATTATTTTTAAATACTCAGCTGTGCCACAACAAACTAGACATGGTCAATATTCAACAGCCCTTCAGAAGCAAACCGCAAATACTGTTTCCATTTGCAGGAGATGGAAGGAGGAGCTACTGTAGTAAAACGTATCATGTCTGACTGTGTGCGACAATCCTTAAGGCGTCTCACCCAAATGATCATTAGGGAGAGTGAAGGTATTAATGGATCATGAGCCAGTGGGGTATAATAGCCTGACAGATTCACACAGCCCTGCAATGCCACATGCTTTTAGCTTTGTTTCCTAATGCCCCTGACACGAATGTTGACGCAAAGAATCAGTGACCTGAAAAAGGCAGAGCCTGTGCAAAATCCGTCATGCCTTCCCAGCACTCTTTGTGTCAGAAACCCCACCACAGAGGCAAACTGATTAGAGGTAATGGCTATATCCCATCAGCCAACACAAGCCGGCAAAATGCCATTTGCGAGAGTGCCAAAGAGGCCTGGCCTATAAACCAGTGGACTTTTCTTCAGCTTTTTGTTGTGATGATGATGCTTATACATATTATAGGCTACATATAATGAAGATCTTCCACAAAGAGATGTAGCGAGACCAAACTGATGATGGTAAAAGCGCCCGAAAGCTAAAATATGTAATGCTCTCCCAATACTGATTCTAGTCTAGCACTATGAATCATTTTAACAACAATTGTTCGTTCGCCAGCCAGGAATTGTCTACCAGATGAAATATTTCATAGGCCCATTTGAAAGGCGTGCCATATGCATCCTTAATGAATCTATATTTCAGGTTACGATTCTCTCTCAGGAGTTAAAGGAGGTTGGACCAACATTAACAATAAATCCTCAGCTAGTGGCAATTAGGGAACAGCATCTGACATCCTCCAGCGTACTGCCCACAATCCCAACACACGCACGCTACACCTGTTCTTAATTACTGCCGGTCTGCTTTTTAACTTTTATTCATATTGCAATGGAAACTTGGCACACACTTTCTAAAACTATTTAACATCACTGCTGACCCCCAAAGAAAGGAACCATGGGAAATCTTAATAGTCAAGGCCATAGGGTCAAAATTCGGCTGATTAACTTTCATGGTTAGCCCTTGCTGGCAGAGGTTGTCATTATATATCGGCTCAGATAACTGGCTCCAGGACATAATGCCAAGGAAGCAAATGGGTTAATGAGAAACAAAAGTATTCATGATAAAGAAAAAGAAAAAAATATTTTAAAAATCTGCCAAGTTCTTAGAAATGTACTTTTTGTGTTCATGTTGGTTTCATATGGTTTTGAAAAACAAACATAATTTTCAAGAAAAGTTAAACGTGAAGTGACGTATCGATGTATCCATGCAGTTAGCAGTGCGCTTTGAACAGAATATGTTCTGTATGCTACTTTCAGATTGAAATCTCACTTATGATGGTGAAAAACCCTGTAAAGTCCACTTCACAGGGCACTAACGGTCAAATTGAATGGACCTCTGAACTGATAAGAGATACATATAAAATGAGGAGAGCAGGGGTGCATGAGGAATGGGAAGTAGTATAAGTTGACGTAGTTGTAAAGTTACTTATAGTCAGTAGAATATCTGTTGGGGTACCATCAAAATAAAGTACTAGCAGATATTAAGTAGACAGTCTACTAATTCTCTAATGAGAGTTAGTTGACGTAGTTGCAAAGTTACAAATAATTTGTAGAATTTCTAAAGTAGACCTTCAAAATAAAGTGTTACCTAATATATTGACAAGATAGTCAACTGGTGTGGTCATTCTTTCATTCAAACTGAACTCTAGAATGTTAAATTGAAGTCACTGCATGCAGAAATTACATATTACATTTATTTTTGTATAAATTAATAAATCAAAAAAAAAAAAAAAAAGCGTGTCAATGTATGGCAAAGATGGCAACATGCAGGTCACATACTATACCATACATCCACCAGCTAGGCAATTACCACTGAGATGAATGGGAATGCTAACAGTACGCCCAAACTGGTCACATAATGAAGCCACAACTAATACTGTCATTCCAACACTATGGAGTATTTGAACAGGTAGGCCAATATTCTGCTATCAACCATCACTGGCCAATGGCATAATTCAGCCACACCCCACAATTAGCACATAATCAACCCCTCCACGATCGTGACGCGATCGTTCCTGGCCTCATTTGAGCAGAAGGAGAGCAATTATCTGCTACTTTATAGTAAAGCGTTAAATTACACTGACTTTAACTGGAGATTTGGTGGAGGGCATTTCATGGATCACTGTAGCATTGGGAGTGTCATGAAAATATGTTGCCCGCTGTTAAACGTAAGAGCCAGTCACAGATGATATCTCATCAGGGGCTCTTCTGCTGCGTCTAGGTGGCATGATTCACAGCGTGATGCAGGAGGGGCCGTCCACGCACCATAAAACACTAACTCATAAATGATAACCGCCCAAATTATAGATAAGCATGGACATTTCAAACAGGGATAATACATCAGCAAGTGTGATTGATGGGCTGGAATTTGACCACTGATGAGACGGGGTTGAGAATTACTGTCAGCTAGCTTACTGACCAGAGCCTGGGGGCAGTCGTGGCATGTGATGAATGGCTTGCTGTGATTATACAAAGCATTGCAGTGTAGCACCAGCCTAGCAGCATAGCTTTTAGAGTAAAAGGAGGAGTTTAAGGTGAATTTGACCCAAATGAGATGCCCACGGACCACTTGCAGTCCAAAACTGTAAAAGGTTCCCTGAAAATCATAAGTAGCAATCTGTTTGGCTGCATGGAAATGATAATGTTTTCAAAATGTATTATCCAACAAATGCTTTTGCAAGCTTATATTATACATCTATACCATCAGATGGGCATCAGTACAAGAGAACTTATGTGTGTGATTTAGAGTTGTCAAAAAGAACTGACTTCGGTACCAAGTCGGTACTGAAATTTTAAAATGTGACACTTTGAGCGCTGTGATACATCAATGATACATCTCTTCACCGAGCGCTTACACAGATACAGACGGGAGAGTTTGAAAGCAGAAGGGTCTGCTGATAGACACCAGCTTGTGCTTTCAAACGGTCCCGCTCCTGTTTTTTTCTCCAAACACTTCCGTGTGCTCTCAAATGCTCCCGTGCGTTGATCATTGTAGCCAATCACAGACATAACCGATGAGCACGTGCCAATCAGAGGTGTTGCATAAAAAAAAAAAAAAAAAAACATCATTACCGACTTGGTACCGAAGTTGACAAAAAGTTACTTTGACAACTCTAGTGTGATTTTGAAAAAAAAAGAGTTGTGCATTTTAAAACTAACAATAAGAAAGTTTGTTGTATGTTTTACAAAAAAATAACTCAGGGCCACACTCTAAAAGGAAGTGACTGGCCAATAAATTGTCCATTATCACCCAATACAATGAAAAAATAAAACAACAACATGGTGCCAATATATAATTTGTTTATATAGTTCCCTTTCGAAGTGGAACTCAACTTTGCATCTTTGATTGATTCTACAGGAGACGCCATCAGTGTGACCCATCAGTCTGAAGCGTGTGTAAACACACGCCAATAAAACATTGGTTGATGGCAGTCCATAAAGGAGCGGCCCTGAGTTTAAAGGGGGTGCCTGAAAATTCAGCATCAACACTTTTTGTCTTCAGGAGACGCTTTTTTTGTATGTGTGTGTAGGACTAAATACCCCTGGTGGAGCGCGTTCGACTCCTCGAGGAAGTTGGATGGCTTATTTCGATGCATTCGTGAGACTGAATGCGTTTGGCTTTCGGGAGAGTTGAACAACATTCAAACAGTATTGCAAAAACACCCAGCACACAAAGATATATATATATATATATATATATATATATACAGTGAGGAAAATAAGTATTTGAACACCCTGCTATTTTCCAAGTTCTCCCACTTGGAAATCATGGAGTGGTCTGAAATTGTCATCGTAGGTGCATGTCCACTGTGAGAGACATAATCTAAAAAAAAAAAAAACAGAAATCACAATATATGATTTTTTAACTATTTATTTGTATGATACAGCTGCAAATAAGTATTTGAACACCTGTCTATCAGCTAGAATTCTGACCCTCAAAGACCTGTTAGTCTGCCTTTAAAATGTCCACCTCCACTCCATTTATTATCCTAAATTAGATGCACCTGTTTGAGGTCGTTAGCTGCATAAAGACACCTGTCCACCCCATACAATCAGTAAGAATCCAACTACTAACATGGCCAAGACCAAAGAGCTGTCCAAAGACACTAGAGACAAAATTGTACACCTCCACAAGGCTGGAAAGGGCTACGGGGAAATTGCCAAGCAGCTTGGTGAAAAAAGGTCCACTGTTGGAGCAATCATTAAAAATGGAAGAAGCTAAACATGACTGTCAATCTCCCTCGGACTGGGGCTCCATGCAAAATCTCACCTCGTGGGGTCTCAATGATCCTAAGAAAGGTGAGAAATCAGTCAATGACCTGAAAAGAGCTGGGACCACCGTTTCCAAGGTTACTGTTGGTAATACACTAAGACGTCATGGTTTGAAATCATGCATGGCACGGAAGGTTCCCCTGCTTAAACCAGCACATGTCAAGGCCCGTCTTAAGTTTGCCAATGACCATTTGGATGATCCAGAGGAGTCATGGGAGAAAGTCATGTGGTCAGATGAGACCAAAATAGAACTTTTTGGTCATAATTCCACTAAACGTGTTTGGAGGAAAAAGAATGATGAGTACCATCCCAAGAACACCATCCCTACTGTGAAGTATGGGGGTGGTAGCATCATGCTTTGGGGGTGTTTTTCTGCACATGGGACAGGGCGACTGCACTGTATTAAAGGGGTGGTTCGGGATTTTTGACATCGGACCTAATTTTTAAGTCAGCCTGGTTGTTATTCATCAGTGGAGACATTTTTTAAAAAAAATTATCCAGTCCTTATATTTGGATAGTTAGCCGATGCTAGGCTAGCGCGAGTCAAGGGTAGATGTTAGCCAGCCATTAAAAACCGTTTTACCCACTCCACAGTGCACCAAACGCAAATCAATTATAACACTAGACTATCGATGCAAATGTACGTTGAGAGAATAATGTTAGAAATCAAACTTACCTTTCATCTCAATGATCCCAAAGGAACTAGTTTCTCAGCAGCTGCGGAATTTTACTTTGCTCCAGTTAGTAATGCGGCAAAAAGTAAACACAGAAAAGAAGCGCACTACAGTGTGTGCAGTACATGTGTGTACCGGCTCACTCGGTTGCCTAGGTAATCAATATCACTCCGCTGCTGCTGTAGACAAGGCTTATGATTAGGGCTGCACAATATTGTAAAAAAATTACATTGCGATATTTTTTTCCCAACGATATATATCGCGATATTGCGAGCAATCAATATAGACTAAAGTCAATAATTACCATTCCATGATATTAATAATTTCACTAATAAGCAAGCTTCATTACAAGTAACAAAAAGGCCACTTAATATTTTATTCCAGAAACATATTTCTCTCAGAATTCGGTGAATGTTCTACACAGGACCTAACGTTCTTTAGGTTCTAGGACACGAAAAATTATGTTTTCTGTGCTGATTCAGTGACGCGTTCATGTAAACGGCACAGAACCAGCAAAAGTAATGATTAATAATATGTAATATTGCAATGAGACATTTTAATTGTTTATTAATAAACAAGTGTTTTCTGTAAAGATGAAGTTGACAATACTGACTCGCGATCTTCGCAGCAGTGATCGGGAGAAATGTACTTTTCATACAGATTTTTTTTTTAATGGTTCTGTTTAAAAGTAGAGATTTCTGTAGATAATAGTTATATTTTTATTTATTTATTATTATTATTATTATTATTAGATGTGTGAGGCGAGTAGGCTACCTTTTATGCTGAGTTTCGGTTCATGGATGATAGCTTAATCTCCAGTTCAGGCGTTGGCTGCTATATTTAATTTTTACACTATGAGTGCTACTAACGTTACCCTTCACATCGCATGTTCCGGCGATGTGACTATCGCTCATTCGCACATCGCGATGTCGATGTTAAAACAGAATATCGTTCAGCCCTACTTATGATTACAGGGAACAAATTATAACTAATGCAATGTGATGAAAGGTAAGTTTGATTTCTAACATTATTCTCTCAACGGACATTTGCATCGATAGTCTAGTGTTATAATTGATTTGCGTTTGGTGCACTGTGGAGTGGGTAAAACGTTTTTTAATGGCTGGCTAACATCTACCCTTGACTCGCGCTAGCCTAGCATCGGCTAACTATCCAAATATAAGGACTGGATAATTTTTTTTTAAAAATGTCTCCACTGATGAATAACAACCAGGCTGACTTAAAAATGAGGTCCGATGTCAAAAATCCCGAACCACCCCTTTAAGGAGAGGATGACCGGGGCCATGTATTGCGAGATTTTGGGGAACAACCTCCTTCCCTCAGTTAGAGCATTGAAGATGGGTCGAGGCTGGGTCTTAATGACCCGAAGCACACAGCCAGGATAACCAAGGAGTGGCTCTGTAAGAAGCATATCAAGGTTCTGGTGTGGCCTAGCCAGTCTCCAGACCTAAACCCAATAGAGAATCTTTGGAGGGAGCTCAAACTCCGTGTTTCTCAGCGACAGCCCAGAAACCTGACTGATCTAGAGAAGATCTGTGTGGAGGAGTGGGCCAAAATCCCTTCTGCAGTGTGTGCAAACCTGGTGAAAAACTACAGGAAACGTTTGACCTCTGTAATTGCAAACAAAGGCTACTGTACCAAATATTAACATTGATTTTCTCAGGTGTTCAAATAGTTACAAATACTTGCTGTATCATACAAATAAATAGTTAAAAAATCATACATTGTGATTTCTGGATTTTGTTTTTTAGATTATGTCTCTCACAGTGGACATGCACCTACGATGACAATTTCAGACCCCTCCATGATTTCTAAGTGGGAGAACTTGCAAAATAGCAGGGTGTTCAAATACTTATTTTCCTCACTGTATATATATATATATATATATATATATATATATATATATATATATATATATATATATATATATATATATATATATATATATATATATATATATATTTATACATGTGTGCTGGGTGTTTTTGCAATACTGTTTGAATGTTGTTTCTTTTTGTTGTTTTTGAGTCTATTTTGGTGTTTATATAAAGTCACAAAAGGTGTTTACATTGCTGTTTTTATTTACTCACTGGTTTAAAAACGTTTCAGAAGCATATATATATATATATATATATATATATATATATGCTTCTGTATATGGGTTGAAGTTCCAGCAATACATATGGTTCTGTATATGGGTTGAAGTTCCAGCAATATATGATAAGGTCTTTATGACGATCACTGTGTAAAAGTCAAGGTGATTGTGAAAGTCAGATGCAAGTCTTAACTGTCTTTAAGGAGTCAAATGATGTGGAGGTTTGATGGTAAATGAAATCCAATGAAGTAGATGACCGTCATCAAACATATAGATTTCCCATCAAAGGAAGTCCGTAGCAGTAATCAAACTGTCTACTGTAGCTACAACCAACCATGAACCTCGTAGTAGTACTCAATGTGGCAAAATCCAAACCAGGACTACAAAGTTGGCACAAATACTCATTCAGCAGATACAGAAAAGTCCTTCAACAAAACACAAAATGCCTCCTGTTATTTATCTGCATTAAATCAACTATATTCAATAAGCACAAATACAATATTTCACCAGTAAATAAAACATCAACATGAACATATACATTTTACTTACAGTTGAGCATGAAACAGAATGTTTCCCAACCAGTGCTGCGTTTCAGTCCAAAATTGTCATGCCCTTCACTCGCTAACTTCCCTCCGTCTCGTTCACTCGGATGTACGTCATTGCTTACGTTGCACGAGTGTCCACTACCGGCGGAAACTGCAATGGGCTGAATTGGAACGTCCTAAGCCCTTGATCACTTGGAATCAGCTGTGGAGTTGATTTATTATTTACATTTTTTTTCCCTTTAAGAATTTGTTTAATGCAGCATCCAAATGTTTATAGGTGTGTTTGGGTTGTTTTAAATTAAAAAAATTATAATTCATATATCATAGAGTTGTCTGTGTGGTGGTGATTAGACGAGATATGTGGTGACGTCACAATCGTACTGCATTGTGGGACATATAGGTGCCTGAAGTGTACATTTGAAGCAGACTCGCTCCCTCGGTCAAAATCGAGGGAACGAGGGTCTGTCCATATAAACTTCCCTCGTCCACTTCACGAAGTGGAACGCACTTTAAAATGGCGGCAGGGATTCCCCCAAGGGGAAGTGCTTAGGGAAGTTCGCAAGTGCGTGTCTAAAAGTGGACTGGAACGCAGCACAGGACTTTGTTGAGATGATAATTTCTTCTACTGCTCACCTGTCTCTTTATCTAAGCACAGAGGTCTCACTAATACCCCTAGTGGTGAGGAGTGTAATTGCAGTTTAAAAAACTAAATAACTGACAGGTGTCTGTTACATGCTGATGTCGTTTTCCATAGCGTCAATCCAAGGCGCAGTGTATCATTATCTTTCTCAGGGAACCATGGTTACAGTCGAAACCTGAGACATTGGGTGCTTCTCATTTCTTATTTGTGCATCCTCGTTTCCTTTCCTCGCTTCCTTTCCTCGCGTTTCAGCTCCACCCCCTGTAGGATGCGAGGGAAGGCTGCAAGGAAAAGACGCGAGGACGGAGGGATCGAATGTAACTTTTTTCATACATTGGAATCCTTGATCACTCGAGCGTCACTTCATCGCGTCATCAGCAGCGCTCAGAGGATCTGCCCTTATGTTGTTGAAGTTTGTTTATTTAAGAAATTCATAATAAATAATAATAAAGCAAGATATCCTTTTGAAATATGTGAGATGTGTGGTTTATATAAACAGCAAAAGTAAAGTATAAATCAAAATTATTGTGACCAATGTGAAGGGGGAGGAGAATTTATACGTGCGTCACGTTTTAGTCGATAAAACTCTTCCGCATAGGATACACCTGTGTATCCTCGCTCATGACTCCTCTGGAATCCTCCTCACTCCTCGCGGTGCAATTAGAGAATTGAGATGTCCTTCAAGATGGCTGAGCTCGGTTGGTTTCCGGGTCATAGGATGGAGGACGGAGGAGAGAGGAGACGAGGAGGGATATTGAGAAGCACCCATTTTGTTTGAAGTATTACTGTAACTACCAAGTAAACTAGACATCCATTTTTTTTTTATATAATAATGCATTGAATTCAACAAAAATGAAAGTAAAGACATTAACGTTACAAAACTTATATTTCAAATAAATGCTGTTCTTTTTAACTTTCTATTCATCAAATATCATGGTTTCAACAAAAATATTACTCAGAACGACTGTAAATAATAATAAGAAATGCTCCTTGAGCACCAAACAAGCATATTAAAATGATTTCTGAAGGATCATGTGACGCTGAAGACGGTGTCTTCTATGCAATTGCTCTCATTCATTTTTTCATCATTCATTTTGTGTCACGCGACTCTCGTGTGGATTTACTACATGCAAACCCAGACAGACTGGAGTAATGGCTGCTGAAAATTCAGCTTTGCCATTACAGAAATAAACTACATTTTAAAATATACTGAAATAGAAAACAGTTATTTTAAATTGTAATAATGTCACAATATTACATTTTATTTTTACTGTATTTTGAATCAATTAAATGCAGCCTTGGTGAGCATTAGAGAGTTCTTTCAAAAACATTAAAACATTGTACTGACCTCAAACATTTGAATGATATAAAAACTGTGAAATAAAGTTAACTAGATGTACCGCATTGCGGTACAAAATATGACCGCCGCTCAGGCCTGCACTGGCTTTCCACAAAAATAAATGACGTGGAGTAATTTGGCTGTATTGCGTGTTTATGTATATACCTAAAAAAAGTAATAGTATGTGCATGTCTGTCTGTGTGTGTGTGTGTGTGTGTGTGTGTGTGTGTGTGTGTGTGTGTGTATGTGTGTGTGTGTGTTTGTGTATGTGTGTGTCTGTGTGTGTGTGTGTGTGTGTGTGTGTGTGTGTGTGTGTGTGTCTGTGCGTGTATGTATGTGTGCGTACATGTGTGCGCGTGTGTGTTTGTGTGTGTGTGTCTGTGCATGTGGATTTGTATGTGTGTGTATGGGTGTGTGTCTGTGCGTGTGGATGTCAGTGTGTGTGCATGCTTGCGTTTCTTTGTATTCCTGCATGTGTGTGTGTGACAGTATCATCCTAAACCAGCAACCCTTCGCTCAACAGCACCATCTACAGGCTGATGAGTGTACAGTCACTAAATGTGCACATAAATGAATTTATTTTATACCCCCCCATGGATGAAATTCTACAAAACTTAGCAGAGGATACCCCCAGAGGATGTCAAGTTAATCATACACATGAAATATGGTGCAGTTCTGAACATCTCCACTGAAGATAGGGGCGATTAAAGCAGAATAATATTGCATTTTCATTTTTTATGGGAGGGGCGCAAATCACAAATGAGTGATTAAGGGCTAGGTTGATGTGGGCCCTTAAGAGCAACATACCATAAAAATTTCTTCATCCTCGTTGCCACGGTTCAGGTAGTTATTTAGGAAAAACTGCATTTTTTTGGGTTTGGGGGGGCCCAGCGCGGGGGGGGGAGTGGCCCCCGGGGACCAAACGAAATTTTTCCGTAGAAGTCTAGTGGGGCTACATGCCCACCAAATTTCATGTTCCCCGGTGCTTCGGTGTCCCTGGTATCGTTGACGAAAAATTTACGGGGGCCCCAGCTCAGGGGGGGAAGTGGCCCCCGGGGACCAAACGAAATTTTTCCGTAAAAGTCTAGTAGACCAACATACCATAAAAATTTCTTCATCCTCGGTGCCACGGTTCAGGTAGTTATTTAGGAAAAACTGCATTTTTTTGGGTTTCGGGGGGCCCAGCGCGGGGGGGGAGTGGCCCCCGGGGACCAAACCAAATTTTTCCTTAGAAGTCTAGTGGGGCTACATGCCCACCAAATTTCATGTTCCCCGGTGCTTCAGTGTCCCTGGTATCGTTGACAAAAAATTTACGGGGGCCCCAGCGTGGGGGGGGGGGGGGGGGTGGGGGAGAAGTGGCCCCCGGGGACCAAACGAAATTTTTCCGTAAAAGTCTAGTAGACCAACATTCCATAAAAATTTCTTCATCCTCGGTGCCACGGTTCAGGTAGTTATTTAGGAAAAACTGCATTGTTTTGGGTTTGGGGGGGCCCGGCGCGGGGGGGGGGGGGGGGGGAGTGGCCCCCGGGGACCAAACGAAATTTTTCCTTAGAAGTCTAGTGGGGCTACATGCCCACCAAATTTCATGTTCCCCGGTGCTTCGGTGTCCCTGGTATCGTTGACGAAAAATTTACGGGGGCCCCAGCGCGGGGGGGGAAGTGGCCCCCGGGGACCAAACGAAATTTTTCCGTAAAAGTCTAGTAGACCAACATACCATAAAAATTTCTTCATCCTCGGTGCCACGGTTCAGGTAGTTATTTAGGAAAAACTGCATTTTTGGGGGTTTGGGGGGGCCCAGCGCGGGGGGGGGAGTGGCCCCCGGGGACCAAACAAAATTTTTCCTTAGAAGTCTAGTGGGGCTACATGCCCACCAAATTTCATGTTCCCCGGTGCTTCGGTGTCCCTGGTATCGTTGACGAAAAATTTACGGGGGCCCCAGCGCGGGGGGGGAAGTGGCCCCCGGGGACCAAACGAAATTTTTCCGTAAAAGTCTAGTAGACCAACATACCATAAAAATTTCTTCATCCTCGGTGCCACGGTTCAGGTAGTTATTTAGGAAAAACTGCATTTTTTTGGGTTTGGGGGGGCCCAGCGCGGGGGGGGAGTGGCCCCCGGGGACCAAACAAAATTTTTCCTTAGAAGTCTAGTGGGGCTACATGCCCACCAAATTTCATGTTCCCCGGTGCTTCGGTGTCCCTGGTATCGTTGACGAAAAATTTACAGGGGCCCCAGCGCGGGGGGGGAAGTGGCCCCCGGGGACCAAATGAAATTTTTCCGTAAAAGTCTAGTAGACCAACATACCATAAAAATTTCTTCATCCTCGGTGCCACGGTTCAGGTAGTTATTTAGGAAAAACTGCATTTTTTGGGGTTTGGGGGGGCCCAGCGCGGGGGGGGAGTGGCCCCCGGGGACCAAACGAAATTTTTCCTTAGAAGTCTAGTGGGGCTACATGCCCACCAAATTTCATGTTCCCCGGTGTTTCGGTGTCCCTGGTATCGTTGACGAAAAATTCAGTAAGGTGACGAAAAAAAAAAAAAAAAAAAACTTTGACAATCCCTATATGACCGCTTTCGCTAGCTATGCTAGCGACGGTCATAATTATAATCACAACATGTACACACATTTTAGCCATTACCTTTGTGTTTTTCTTAATGACAGATTGTAGATTGACGCTGCAATTAGAAGTATTTTTTTTCCAAGCAGGTACCCACTATTTTAGACAAACCCACCAATTAAAGGCCATGTAAAAATAAAACAAATTGTGGTTGGTCACATAACATGTTGCTCAGACAGTCTCTTCCTGTCCAAGTAGGCAGTCCTTGGCCAGAATGAGCTGTAATGTGGACCACACTTGCAATCTGGCTATGTGAGACTAAAACTATTTGAAGTGTAACATGTTTGCTCTAACTTTTTACTTCGTTGCTAGGTCAAATGTGCTTATTATCAAGGGAAAACTGTTAGTTCTTCCCTTTAGCTGAAAAGAGCACTGGGATCGTTTTCTGCTGTCCCGTGAGGTTAGTGTAAACAGGTCACCAACTCACTGAATACAGCCCAGAGCTCCTTGTCTTTAAGGACAATACATCCATGGAGGAGAACTCTCAAGACATTGCACTGAAAAGGTAAAACCATCTTTAAAAATGATACGTATAGTAATAAACAATTTTTTTCCTGTTTTAATAATCCCCCTCTTCCTGCCCTCCAAGACACTTCAATGCACCTGTTTATTGCAGTTCTACATTTGAATGAAACCTCTTGAAGTGTGAGGTGTCACTCACAGATCAGAGTCAGTATATTAAAGGTGACACTCTCCTCTGGACTTATTGGAGTGAAAGAACATGCAACGTCTCACACACACATATGCACACAGAAACAGCTCTTCAGAAAGCATTATCATTTCAGAATTATTGTACATTGCGTCTACTACAGTGTCACATCTTTTCAAATATTTCAGTTAATTAATTTTTGTCATTTGTGGCTCCTTCACAGACTAATAAGGCACTCATTCTGTGGGCATAATTACCAATAATAACACAGAAAAATCTAAATAAACACAATTTTTTTTGTAAAATATGTGAATATTTAAAATAATAATTATAACAATAAATGTTTCTTGAGCACCAAATCAGCATATTAGAATGATTTCTGAAGGATCATGTGACACCGAAGACTGGAGTAATGATGCTGAAAATTCAGCTTTGCTTTCACATCAATAAATTACATTTTTAAATATAATAAAACAGATTGTAAATCGTAAATTGCTTTGCAATGATATTTCACAATATTGAAGTTATGTATATTTGATCAAATAAATGCAGCCTTGGTGAAATATGAGAGACTTCGTTCAAAAAGTTGAACAGTAGCGTAGATACATGCATGTGGATATCATATCGCAAAAGTTGTGATTCTCACTTTTTATGGTGGCCCAAATGTGACACACAATAATTGAGAAATCAATTAAGAAATGAATGAATCACCTGAGAAATCTATAAACCAATGAATAAAAATGTATATAAATAACAATTTATATACAGATTTCATTAATAACACAAAAGAATAAAACTGCAATATAAGTGAGCACAAAAAACAAATCAACATTTTATATCAAAAGTTGTTTCATATGTGTAGCACAAGCAAGCTAAATAAAAGGCTAAATAAATCCATTTATGAATATTAAACTTACGGTAATAACCAGCAGGATTCCTTTGAGGAGCGTCAGCAGTGACGTGATGGGCTGAATGATGACCTGGGCCAGGATAATACCCAATGAGAGCGTCCATGTAAATGCAGGGATCACGTAGACATGACTGCAGAAGAAAAATCAGGCAAACAGTCATCTTGTCCCCCATTGTTTTAAATTACAGCTTCAGTAACTCCAAATAATACGAAACACCACCTCTCAAAAAATTACAGACTGCAGTGAGAGGAAATGACAACAGCACAATACAATTGTAAGACAAGTATTCTTTACAATTTCCCTGCAAAACATAGACTTAGCCTCGCTAAATCACATCCTGAATGAGGAGAACACATTTCTCCTCTCTAAAGAAAACAACAGGGGGCAGGTAATTGTTTTGAAGTGTCTGTCTCTATCTGATGAGAGTGCTGTCTGATCCAGTGCTCCATAATACAGTGAACTTCACAAATGCTTCTATTATTCTTTCATTGCAAAAATATGCTCAGAAGACTAACACTGTCAAGAAACATATGCATGATCACAAAGGGAACTCAAGGGCATGGGACAGGAACTCAAATGCAAGACTACAATGTTTAAAGGGATAGTTCACCCCAAAAAAGAATGATCCCATTCCCCCCAGTAGAATGTCTGTTGGGGGACCATCAAAATAAAGTGTTAGCATATAGATACATTTTTACATAACCGTTCCATTTTTATGCAGCCAAAACCGATTACATGTTCTTTTTATTTCCTCATTTCCTCAAAATCTTCCCAGCATGCCTTAATATGATGAAATCTCAATTGTTTCATCAATACAATCTTAAATCTACAGTAGGGTTTTGGGACATTTCCAGTTGCATAATATCTTCCTAGCTTTCCATAATAGAATACATAAGGGTTTATGACCCTTTTTATAAGGGTCAGAGGTGTCAAGTAACGAAGTAACGAGTAAAACACAAATACTTCGTTACATTACTTAAGTAGAATTTTTGGGTATCTATACTTTACTGGAGTAATTATTTTTCAGACGACTTTTTTCTTCTTCTCCTTACATTTTCACGCAATTATCTGTAATTTCTACTCCTTACATTTTAAAAATAGCCTCGTTACTCCTAGTTCATTTCGGCTTGCTTTCATTCTGGCTTGTCGTCGTAAAATTTTTTTTTGGCGTCCCGCCTCCTGAACACACATCGCTAAACTGATTGGCTTTGTGTTTTCTTTCTAACTTGTGAGAGGCTGTAGTCACATTTGGTTGTGCGAAGCGCCAAAACTCCTCCGAGTCCTAAGGAAACCTAGATGCAGTAAGCAAGGGAGAAATCAACAGTTCTGAATACGGGGCAAATCGCGTCAAATACTGATTTGGGGACAGACGTTTTTACAATATAATGACAATGACAGCGAGAGAAAGAGAGAGAGAGAGAGTGTGTGTGAGTGTGTGTGAGAGAGAGAGAGAGAGAGAGAGAGAGAGAGAGAGAGAGAGAGAGAGAGAGAGAGAGAGAGAGAGAGAGAGAGAGAGAGAGAGAGAGAGAGAGAGAGAGAGGATTAAACAACTTTTATTTAGACATCATTTATATCTCATTCACAATAATAATAATAATAAAAAAAAAAAAAAAATATATAATATTCAAAAAAAATAAAACAATAAAAAATAAAAATACATTTTTTTTAAAAACCTAAGACCAATTGATCATCATGTACAACACATAGAACCTCATTGATACACCAGATTTCACAAAAAGCAGGTACATTATTTATGAGACTGTAATATGTAAATTCCATTCTCAATCTTGCTGCCACCAGACTCATACACATTACTCTAGAATTTGTTGCTGCCAACTCTAGGCCCTTGTTCTTTCTTGTTTTCCAAATGGACAATTTTGCTGTCCCTATTAGATAATTCAATAAACATACTCTCCTTCTTAATAAAAATCTATATTTCAACCCTCCTATAAATATTTTATCTGAAAATTCTTCTGTAAACCCCTGAAACCAAGTTCCAAGTAATTCGAACAAGTCGTTTAATCTATTGCATTTTAAAAACAGATGCTCTAGATCTTCACCCTCACCACAAAACCTACACTGCCCCCCCACTGCTGGGTTCAGGTGTGCCACATGCCTGTCCGTAGCTATCGCCCCATGTATGATCCTCCACTGCAGATCACCAGTTCGCTTTTCTACAGGGAGTTTGTACAGGGTCCTCCACCTGTCTCTAACAAGGAAGTCTGGTCCCAACAACTCTAGCCATCTGGAAGCTTTTTGTCTCTTCAGTGACCTCTGGTGTATCACCTTAACTGCTGTGTGGTAAATTGCCTTCTTCGAAGCACAATCCAGATACTCCAGTTGAGGAGTCTGTAAATTCAAGATAGAATCGGCAACTTCCCCTTCATTCTCATCACGCATTAGTGACGAAATCTTGATCCTTGGAAAAACTTTCATGTCATTCTGATTTGACATTTGTCCTGTTGCTATACTTTCTCCATAAGTTCTTTGTACTGCCAGAGAAATTTCCTCCATCATTTTTGAAACAAGTCTCTGTGATCGTAAACCAGTCACTTCCTTAATATTTTCGACAGATTTCCATCCATCTTTATCCATTAGATGACCCAGCTTCACGATACCATTCCTGAGCAGACATGCTCGCACACTCACTGAGGACAAAAGTTTTGTCTGGATCATGTTGTTAAAAAACAATGGTTCCTCAGGAGCCCAGTGAATAGAACTGCTCCTATCTCTGTCCACCTTTAAAACATTCCTCCACACGTGAAACATTGTCCGATAAAAAGGTGTAATTTCAGACAAATTCATATCCTCCAGTTTCATTAAAAACAGGTGTTTATCAAGACCAAGCCCACCTGCCCTCTGCAAGATGGCACATGCTGTAGGAGTCCATAACAAGTCTTTTTGATAAAGAAATCTTTTTGCTGCTTGTAATCTGAACGCGTGGATACGACTCTTAACGTCCACCAGACCATGTCCTCCTTCGCAAACTGGCAAAAAGATCACTGATGCTCGGACCCAGTGCTCGCCATTCCAGAAAAAATTTACCAATTTCCTCTGAATTTCACATATAATGTCCTCAGGTGGATCCATGACTACACACCTGTGCCATAGTGTAGACGCTGCCAGGTTATTGGCGACCAGAACTCTCCCTCTGTAAGACAACTGTGGTAATAGCCATTCCCACTTAGACAATCGGGCAGACACCTTATCCAGCATACCCTCCCAATTCTTCATTTGATATTGTCTATTGCCTATAAAAACTCCCAACACTTTTAAACCTTCCCTTCCCCATCTCAAGCCACCTGGAAGTTGTGGATATCCTACCCCGTCCCACTGACCCATAATATAACCCTCACTTTTCTCCCAATTTACTTTGGCAGTGGACGCTTTTTCATAAAGCTTAATATTCTCATTTAAACTTCTAATATCCTCTTGCCTTGTGATAAACACCGTAATATCATCTGCATAAGCAGACAAAACTAATTTAACACTTTCACTTCCATTTTGAAATAACACACCTTGTAAATGTTTTTTTAATCTATGTAAGAGAGGTTCAATCATTAGGCTATACAGCTGCCCAGACAATGGACAGCCTTGTCTTATCCCTCTACCAAGAGGCACTGGAGCACTAAGACCCCCACCAGCCTTTACCATGATAAACACATCGGAATACAACAATTTTACATATGATAAAAAGTTTTCACCAAAACCAAAATGTTTTAAAACATTAAACAGATACCCATGATCCACCCTGTCAAATGCCTTTTCTTGGTCTAATGATACAATCCCAAGATCACTATTATTAAGGTGGCTAAAGTCAACTAAATCTCGTAACACAAATATATTGTCTATAATAGATCTCTCTGGGACACAATACGTTTGATCTTTATCAATCAAAAACCCTAAACAATGCTTAATTCTATTAGCCAGACATTTTGACAGTATTTTATAATCCAGACATAGTAGGGACACTGGTCTCCAATTTTTCAATAAACATAAATCCCCTTTTTTTGGTAGCAGTGAGAGGACAGCACGTCGACAACTTAACGGGAGTGATTTTTCTTTAAAACAATTTAAAAATACTTCATACAAATCCACTCCAACTAGATTCCAAAATTGCTTATAAAATTCAACTGGCAATCCGTCTATTCCTGGAGACCGACCTGAAGACAGTTGCTGCATTGCCTCTGTGAGTTCCTTAAAAGTAATTTCATTATCCAGCAATTTCTTATGTCCATCTGGTAACTTTGGTAAATCAAGCAGTAATTCCTCAGTACTTTTAGAGTCACATGATTCTTTACTATATAATGACGCATAAAAGTTCACTGCCATTTTTCTGATTTCCACCGGATCAGAGGTTATAGTTCCATTTGCACGACGAAGATGATACATCTGTTTCTGTTGAACATTTTTCTTTTCCAGGTTAAAAAAATAAGAACTAGGAGCGTCCATATCTTTAATCGAGCAAAACCTTGCTCTAATCAGTGCTCCCTTAGCCCGTTCCTGTAAAAAAGATCCAAGTTCCATTCTCTTCTTTTCCAAAAAGTCTTTCTGCACAATTCCAGGATTATCCATAATTTCTTTTTCTAACTGCACAATGTCTCTTTCCAGTCTTTGTACTGTTACTTTAATTTGAGATGAGGTATGCAAGGTATAATTCTGACAAAAAACTCTTATGTGGGCTTTTCCCACTTCCCACCACTGGCTAATATTCTCAAAAAAACTCTTTTTCATTTTCCACTCATTCCAAAACATTGTAAATCTTTCACAAAACAAAACATCTTGTAACAGTTTAACATTAAAATGCCAATAATATGTACGTCTTGACAATTCTTTTATGTTAAGATCTAAACCAACCATATGATGATCTGAAAAGGCATTTGGTGAATGAAAAACATTCATTATTCTGTTGTTCCATATTTTTCCAAGATAAAACCGGTCCAATCTAGCCCCACACACAATATTGTCAGTCACTTTAACCCATGTGTACTGTCTTTCCATTCCATTCCTTACTCTCCATATATCTACCAAACCTCTTTTTTCCATTATTTTGGATAGTACTAAACTAGATTGATTATGAGGTTCTTCACCATTTCTATCAACAGTGAAATCTGTTGTACAGTTCCAGTCTCCCCCTACAATAATACACACACCATCATCAATTTTCTTAAGAGATTCATTCAGTTTCATAAAAAACCTCACCCTTTCTGACCCATTATTCGGGGCATATACATTTACAAAAGCAAACAAAAAACCCTCAAACTCTATTTTTGTTATTATAATCCTCCCCTTTTCAATTTCCTCAACATTTAAAATATTAACATTCAAATTCTTTGAAAATAAAATAGCAACTCCAGCACTATTATTTGACCCATGACTTAAGACGAGCTTTCCACCCCACCACATACCCCATTCTATTTCATTATTGTTATCAGTATGTGTTTCCTGTAAAAATGCAACATTAATCTGTTTTATTTTCAAAAATTCTGAAACCATTGCCAATTTCTTCCTGTCTCTACCCCCATTTATATTTAAGGAACCAACCCTCAAACACTCCATAGAAAAATGAAAGAATAAAAGGGATAGAAAAAGAAACCATTGTAAGAGAGACACCCTGTGCAACCTAATCATTGCTTAATAGTTTGAAGCACGAGATTTACCCTGACGTAATTTCGTTAAGAGTTTCTTCAAACGAAATCTCTTCTTCTTACTTAGTTCGTCATGGCTTACCGTTCTCTGTAGCATAATAACTGAAGCAATAAACTTATCCACATCTGGGAAAAAGTCATTTACTTCAACTATCTTACCAAAAGTTACATCCAAGAAATCATTTATTTCCTGCAATGTATACAATTCTCCCATAACTTGGGAACCAAATTCAGAAATTTCCGAACAAGCATCGTCATCCACCATCTCATTGTCATCATTACTCATTTCAAAGCCCTGTGATGTTTCAGGTTGTGGCTCAATTTCACTTCCACCAGCCTCACTAATCACAATTTCTTCACCTACTCCACTTACTTCTGCTGTCACTGTAACTTCATCAGCCCTCATCATTCTCTCAGTATCCCTACTTTGGTTCACAACAACAGTAGGCTCCTCACTAGGCCTCACACTATCACCCACAGCAACGCCACCATCATGTACTTCACTCACAGCCTGAGGTTGTATTCCTCGATCTATTTCACGATTCCCATCATCAACATTCTGCTGCGTATTCTCAACATTCTGCTGCTTATTCTCAACATTCTGAGCCTTATGTGGACATGCAACCCTCTTATGCCCAATGTCTCCACATTCAAAGCATTTATTATTCCCGGTACTCGCATACACCAGATACGACTTTCCTTCATGCCCCAGTCTAAAAGAAACATTCAAATCTTGTTCATTCAGAAACATAAAAACTTGTCTTCTAAATGATAACACGTGCTTCAAGGCCTCATTTTTGCATCCAAGAGAAATCATTTTAACTGGACTAGCAAACTTTCCGTAACTCGCAAGAGCTCGTTCAATTTCACTATTCTTAATGAATGGCGGCACATTTGATATCGTCACTCTAGTAGTAGGTGTAACCAGCGGTGAAACAGTAATAAAGGTACCACTTACCACAATGCCGTTGCTTATCAGACGATTAACCAAATTTTCTTCTTTCACGAAAATCACCACCGCCTTATTCATTCGAGAAGCCGAGCAAATATTGTCGTAGCCGATCTGCTCCCCAGCCGCGATCAATACATCCTCCACATTTACGCCAGGTTCCGCCATGCACCTGACCCCATGACGGAGCGTGAGAGACGCTGCACTCCCCTCAGGAAGGGATGCCATCTCAGCTCCGTCAAACTTTCCAAACAACTCACGAAAACTTTCAGCTCACCTATCCAATATAATTAATTCCTTACTTATCCGTCATAACTTCCAAGTGAAAGAAATAAATGAAAAAAGGAAATAGGAAAAACCGCCCTCTCACCGCGTTCACCCGCACTCACACACACCCAAACGCTCCCCGCATGCAGAGAGAGAGAGAGAGAGAGAGAGAGAGAGAGAGAGTGTGAGTGTGTGCAACTCTACATTATAGGGTCAAAATATCCCCACAAAGATGTCAAAATATTTTCTTTTCAGAAAACATCTTATAAACCAGACTTTTGTATTTTGAAAATGTAAAAATGCAGACAGTTTTCTGTGATAGGTAAGGTTAGTCTATAGGGGGGTAGAATACACAGTTTGTACAGTATAAAAATCATTATGTCTATGGAAAGTCCTCATAAAACATGAAAAAATAACATTGCTTGGTCTGTTGTAGGCTGGTCTTGTTGAAATGAGAGGCCTGTTGATCAAATCATCCCAGTCTCATCAGCTGGACTGAAAGAAGTTTCAGTGCTCTTAGGACACTGAAAACATGGCTCAGAGCAATGGTCACAAGTGACACTTGACAGTATTGCTGTGTGTCGTGTCCAACAGGACAGTATTGATGTGAAACATGCCAACAGTTAATTTCTGTTAAATGATTAGTTCACTTAGTTAAAAATGAAAATTCTGTCATCATTTACTCACTCTCGAGTTGTTTCAAACCAGTTTCTTTCTTCTGCTGAACACAAAAGAAGATATTTTGAAGAATGTTGATAACCAGACAGTTGATGGTAGCCATTGACTTCCATAGTATTTTTTTTTTCCTACTATGGAAGTCAATGGGGTCCATCCACTGTCTGGTTATCGACATTCTTCAAAATATATTATTTTGTGTTCATCAGAAGAAAGAAATTCATACAGGATTGAAACAGTTTGAGGGTGAGTAAATGATTTTCATTTTTGGGTGAAATATATCCCTTTAATGAAAGATGCAGACATGTGTTTGGCTTCTTCAAAAAGCAAGGAACAAGACAGTATTGCACTATTGCATTGCACTATTAGCGGAGTAAAGTTAAGTCTCTGTTAAACTGCCACCATGTCTTTATTAGTTATTTGTAAAATTACAGAATTCATTAATTTACGTATTGTTAAGGTCAATATAGACTAAAAACCTTAATACATTATCCTGATTCCTCCGCTTATTTAGCTTATTTATTTAGAAAATTAATTTTCTATGGGCATATATGCGGCTGAAACAGGTAGCCTAGTGCATCATCCCAAATTTTTCAACATCAACATTTTAATATAATTATAGTCAAATATGGCCTTTAGAAAAATGTGTTTTTTTGAGGAGCTGGGGTAGGGCACTATAGGCCCCTGTGGCGCGGCCTAAGCTTTTGTCCTTAATGGCATTTTTTTCCTTTTCCTTTCATTACTTTTACTTTTATACTTTAAGTAGTTTTGAAACCAGTACTTTTATACTTTTACTTGAGTAAAAAGCTTGAGTTGATACTTCAACTTCTACAGAATTCTTTTTAAACCCTAGTATCTATACTTCTACCTGAGTAATGAATGTGAATACTTTTGACACCTCTGATAAGGGTAAACACATTCTTTGCTATAAGGAGGGATAACTATGGCGCCAAGGGCCTCAGCTACTTCATTAAGTATTTTGAGAGTTTTGCACCAGTCGTCTTAGTAACATTATTATCTATGTTTGTGGACAGAGGTCAAATTCTATTGTCCCAAAGCAAAGCAAACTTATTTATGAACTCAATTCAGCAAGACCACCGTATCCCACAGATAAATATGGGTTTTATAATGGATTAAGAGAACTGTGAATACTCTACGAGGGCTGAAATAACCTATTGATTTGTCCTTGCAGGATCACTTTACACACTCGCTCGCTCTCTCTCTCTTTCTCTCTCTCTCTCTCTCTCTCTCTCTCTCTCCACCCTTGGTCACATGCATCTGCCTATGATGTGTTCTTAATGAAGCATTCAGCCATCGATGTGGTGCAGGCCGCCTTGAGTGGATAATTTTCAGGTTATGTATTTACTGGGGTGATGCAAAATAAATTACTTTGTGGGAATAAGTGCAACTACACAGAAATTCTGCAGTGGACATAAAAATCTGTTTTCTGCTGATCACCATCAATTCTTATACTTGATAGTATATGCTTACATATTTTTTTTATGTTTTAATGATTTTTAGACATTTTAAAGAAAAACTAATTTAAACAGAACAGGTGATTAACAATATACTTCAAAAAAGTCCATATTCACAATTTAATATTATTGTTAATTTAATATAATCTAATAAATATAATATAACATAAAATACTAAATGTATTTTTTCATATAAGATATAAAAATAAGTTGCACCCAATATTAGAGCTGTTTATTTGCATGAAATAGTGCTGAAATAATCACACACAAATGTGGCACAGATGCTCATTAAATTTACAGGCATTTGTATATATCTAATGTCTGAGGTATCTTAGGTATCTGTTATCTGAGGTAAACAAAAAAGCTCAGAGAACTGAACACAATCAGAGATGCCAATCAATCAGAACTTCTATTTACTCTATTGACAAGTCGTAGACTTGAGTTCGGCCCGCAAGAGGAATTCACAACAGAAAAAAACAATAAATTGTATCCAACTGCACATAAATTTGTAATGCTTCTGACATATTGATATTGCCCTCTGATATTTAAGATTCTAGGCTTTTACCTTTTTCTGGCTGACCGAGTCCATTTTCATCAGTCAGTCACCTTTGCGGCCCATAGTTTTCTTAATACCACAAAAAGAGGATCAAATGAATAATCGATAAACTTCATTTCTGCATTCTCTGAAGTTCTGAGAACTTCATTAGCACGTTTGCTAGGGTGGATTTGGCACTGATGTGCCCCTGAAAGATTGTGGGAATGCCTTCTTACTATGGTATGAGTCTTAAAGCTGCTGAGGAAAGAAAAAAACAGACAAAAAGGAATGATGTAGAAAGAAAGCAAGAGTGAAAAATACAGAATGACAGTATCCTGCCCCAGATGGGAGTACTGACAGCACACATTTGTCTGTGACATCCAACTCCCTGCAGTCTGGAGACGCCCACCCCACCATCCCGACATCATGAGCCAAAACAAAACAGAATGAAAATATGATTCTCTGCACAATGAGACTACTTCTGATGCTCTAAAATAAAGCTGCTCCATCTCCTTAAACAAAAACTGACATTACAATTTTATTATAATGCAATTGTATGTAGTTTGATGCAACCCTATATGATCTAAGGAACATAATTTACTCACTCTCATGATATTCAAAACCTATGCCTAAAGGAGATGTTCCTGCTGCTCTTTTAAACAAAAGTGACTGGTGACCAATGGCTTTCAAACTCTGAAAGTAAAAAGCATCATTACATTTTTGTTTGACTTTTTTCAAGTCTTTGAAAGCCATTTGAAAAAAAGAAAGAAAGAAATGTAAGTCATTATTCACTGATAATCTACAATTTGTTCGCACATTAAAATATGGCACGTCAAAGAGACGTAATTTATGCAATGTCACTGATTACACGACACACGAGAACCAATCAAAATGCACCAAATTTACATATGGCAGAGGGAGGTAAGTGAAAAAAAGGCTTTCATGAACCATCTAATGCACTCATCAAACTAAGCTTTTTCTTCACTTTATTGCCAGTATAAATTATGGTCCCAAGAGTCCTTTCAAAAGTTCATCTAAAGCATGATGACTGTAAAGGCATCATTTATATCCTGATGATCATCTTTCTCAAAGCACAAATATGTAATTATTTTAACTTTAAACACTGCAATTCATTATCTGTGAGTGGGGGAATTGAATGTAAAAGGTTAAGAAATATATAAGATAAATTGATTTCATTCCTCACATAAAGCACTGAATGATAAACCTTTTTTCCCACCGAATTTGTCTCAAGTGTTTTTTTTTTAAAGAGTGTGTTTTAATTAAAATGAAAAACTATCAGGTTAAGAGGTTCAAATAGCTCAAGGGCAAAGAATACAGCAACAGTGGCTTGAATCCAAGGATCATTTCTGTATAGAAAAGTTATGACTAGGATGGATGGTCTGTATCTCATAAATACTTGTTTACAGCATAGTTTTTAATGATTAATATTAATAATATTCTCATTATTTTCTTAAAGGTGTCTTATCATACATTGCATTCCTTATTTTATTGTTTTTCCTGTGGTCCACCTACAATGTAATTATATTTTTATTGTTCCAAATGCAATCATAATTTTTCAAGACCATTATCTGATCTTTAGAAATAATCCCAAGGATTTGAGAATGAATTTGTTTTTCTATCTTCATTTCAGTGTAGGAAGTTTTGAACTTGATTAAGCCAATTAGATTTTTCTTTCTACACCTTTTAAATTGAAAATCAAATGTATATTTTACAAAAGATAAAGGCATAAGAAACAAAACTTACTGAAAAGAAAAACAGCCAAATTTGAATAGGTTGTAATATGACCATCTTTTAATTGAATTAGGACATGAGGATCCCGTGTCTGCTTATGTAATTTTTCATGTTAACTTCCAGTTCTAAAACTGAATACTAATGTGTACATAAGTTTTCTCAAATTTTTTTCATCACTCAATGAATGGGTCATTTGTATTAATGCATCGTCGGGGACGACGATGACGACAACACACATGCATTATATTGCATTTAATATAATGTGTGCTGGTCAACTACTCTAAAATCAAGAAACCCCTAGAAAACAGTATATAAAAAAAAAAAAAAAAAAAAAAAAAAAAAAACATAGGAACATTGCGTACATTTAAGATAGGCTACTTAATTTATTATTCCAATATCCAAATATGATACTAAATACCACAGGGAGAAGGGCTCCTATTTGTGACGTGCTGTCTTTGGATTTGAACATTGAACATTTTAAACAGGACACACATTAGCTGAATAAATGTTAGCCAATACAAACATATTTTAAGAAAACAGTTGACAATGAATAGACAGGAGTCCAATAATAGCATAACAAATCACTTATTCTAAAAAGAATATCAAGTATAAGTTAGATGAATCCGACATAAAATGAGGGCTGTGTTAACAGTAAAATGTCCGTCATTTAACGGATTTTAAAAACACGGATGGATAATACAAAATGCTTTCTGACATTTTGACAGAAAAAAACAAGCAAGAACAGAATTTAAACTTAGCACGTCAATTTTCATTTTACAATTATCTTCTCTCTGTGTGCGCGCATCCATGTTTGTGAAGTTTCGGAAGGGAATGATTCAGATTTCTCTTGGCACAGCTACTGGAAGACAGACGGGTTGCTCACGTCACATCTACGTCGTCAAGCTCAGTTTGAGTCTGTGCAGTACGCTCAGCCATCAGGAAGTGAGTGCTTCTAATTGACTTCACTTTTCTCCGTTGAATCCAGTGGGGTCGCTGTGTCCATTTATTTACTGTCTATGGGTTTTTGCGTAGTTTAGAGTGACAAATCCTACCAGCGCACTTTGATTGGTAGGTTTAGGGGTGGGTTTAGGGATCAGGGGGTGGAGATGGGTAGGTTTAGGTATATGTAAGGTGGGTTAGGGTTAGGGTCCAACTCCTCCCCCTGGATTTCATGTTCTGCAGTGAGGACCATCTCAAATTTTGCGCATTTGTGGAGAGGGTGATGGTGAACAATGGATTGGCGTTCACCATTCTGCCCCGCAAAGGAGGACATCACCAGTCCCAATCCGGATCCAGAGACCAGCCAGCCACCTGCCACACCCTGCATGGAGCCTATGCCAGAGCTGACCGCAAACACGAAGCCCAAGCCTGAAGCGATGCCAACACCAGAGACAGTGGCTGAGCCTATTATCGCCCCAGAGCATAAGCCCAACGGAAAGTCTGACCAGGTCCCCTATAGTCCCGCCCAGCTCCAAATCATCTCCAGCTCCGCCTTGGCACAAGGATCCCCTGTTTCCATATCGGGCCGCTGAGTCTGTCACTCCACCTCGTCTCTGTCAACCAGACGGCTCCACCTTGGCTCCTCCCTCTCGGGGCCACCTGGGGCCATCATCCTCACTGCTTCACCGAGCTCCCTCATCACTTCGGCTTCACCTTGGTCAGTCATCACTCTGTCTGAGCGATGGACATCCTGGCCTTCAGCTGTCCTTCGTCCCTCCAGCCCTATGACTTCATCAGGGTCCACCTTCCGACCGGCCTCAATCATATCAGCTCCTGCCTTCATCTCTTCCAACTATCACCACCACCCTGGTTTCTCCCGTTGTCATCTACTCTCCTGTCCAACCCTTGGCCAGCCCCTCATCTTCTTTTAAAGCCCCCTCCCTCCCTCTCTCCCTCCTCATTTTGACTTGTTACTTACATTTATTTTCAACAAAATTACTACTTTTATTCAAATTTGCATTTACTCTTTCCCCGCCAGCGTTTTTGAAAAATGTTGCTAGCCACCACCAGCGTTTTGATCATTTTCAAAAATTTGTCATGGCACCCAGAATATTTAGTTATGAATGAATATCTGGACATGCACTATAATAAAAGAAAGAAGAGAGCCTCTGCAAATATTGTTTTTTTTTTTTAATTCATTCTAGCTTATTGCATTCTTTTTTAATCAAAGAGAGAAAAAAATGTATTTATATGCTGTTTAATGTTGATGATCACATTATTTTACATATACATAAGCTTACATGTGCTGTCACTTCAAGTTTTTCTTTCTTCTTCAAGTTTTTTTGATCAGGAGATTCAGTACTCTACACTATAACAGTGAAAACACGATGATGGCGGGAAGCATTGTCTCATAAATGATAGAAGGGAAAAAGCTGATGATAAAAGTGATGGTAAAGACTAGGGCTGACTTCTAATAGTCGAGGATTCGACGATTCGATTCGGAGAGGTCTGATTCGACTATGAACCTCATAGTCGAATACATGGGCGTCAGGTTTGAAATGTGCTGGGGACAGAGACGCATTCGCATTTTCAGAAGGGCTGGGTACCATTTTTATTTTATTTTTTCGCTTTCGCGCAGGTCATGTTTTGAAAGACGATGTCCTGTAGCTTACTAATGTAAATAAATAAAAATGTATTCAAAAATCTGCTTCACATTTTCAGCAGGGCTGCGGAGCGGCTGTGAGTTGACTCCACACGGTTCTCATGTGCGTTAAAAAGCTGACTCCACACGGTTCTCATGCGCGTTAAAAAGTTGACTCCACACGGTTCTCATGTGCGTTAAAAAGCTGACTCTACACGGATCTCATGCGCGTTAAAAAGCTTACGTTGTTTAATGTACCTAAACAACGATTACCAAATTTCCCTCTCATATTGCTCCTCATAACCACTGAAAATGGTCAAAAAATCGAACCCAGAGTCCAATTATTATGGACGTTATCTGATATTAAGCGTTTCTGCTTCACATTTTCAGCAGGGCAGTGAAGCGGCTGTGAGTTGACTCAACGCGGTTCTCATGGGCGTGAAAAAGCTTTACGTGCTTTAATGTACCTAAACAACCATCACCAAATTTCTCTCTCATATTGCTCCTCATGTTTATGAAATGTTATGATATATGTGTGATATATATGTGTTTTTTAGCTCTTTTGTTTGAAATGGAAAAAATCTAGCTGCTATCTAAAAAAAAAAAGGTTCGACTATCAGTCGACTACGGCAAAATCTAACGAATCAGATTCGACTATGAAAATCCTTAGTCGAAAACAGCCCTAGTAAAGACGTTTATAATGTTGTAAAATATTTCTATTTAAGATAAATGCTCTTTATTTAAACTTTTTATTCATCAAATAACATAAAAAAAAAAATTTAGAATGATTTCTGAAGGATCATGTGACACTGAAAACTAGAGCAAACAAGTAAGCAGAAATTCAGCTTTACTGTTTTCACGTGTGTTTAACCAAAAAAATGCAGCCTTGGTTAGCATAAGAGACCTTCTAAAACATAAAAAAATCTTACTGACCCCAAACCTTAGAACTGTAATGTACATCCAATCTAATCTACATGGAATAAAACCTCTGTAGTACTTGTATAAACTGTAAAACCAGTCAGATTTACAGAACAGAAAGTCCTGTCACTGCATGTGTAACTCAATATCAAAACAATGACAAACAATGGGTGAGTAGAAAAATTATATTGGAATAATCGGTGGCGCTAAAGAAAGGTTTGTAGTTTCCTACAGTCCAACACAGACACAGACACAGACACACACACACACACACACACACACACCTAGACAGAGCCATGCTGCTTACACAGGCCACCTGGTTATTTGGCTGCCAAAATAAATATGAAATGGGTTTTATTAAACAATTTTCCAGATATCAAAAGTTGTTTAGTTTCTCTCACAATACATCACAGAGAAGAACATTTTTGCTTGTGTTTTTGCTGAGGAAAAGCATTAGGAGATCAAACACCTCACAGGCACAATATAATGAGAGAATTTCCAGCCCTGCTGTAACTGCATTTATAAACATTACTCAAACTGAGTCCATGATTTGACTGACAAGCAGAGAATAGAAAATCTGGGCTTGAAATTGAACATCTAGAGAATAAACAATATGATTGACTTGGTGTCTTTCTTTGAGATAATGTAAGAATAAAGAAATAAAGGCCCTATTGTTTAAAAAAAGTATAAATCAAAGAAAAGCATGTGCATTTATTTAATCTGACTGAACAAAAACAGATCTTGTGTGCAAGCCTGCTCTTAACATTTATTAATGTTACATTAAAGATTACAACCTAAGGCAGCTCACCTAGTATGAAAAAGTGCAGCGTAGGCCTCACTTCCCGCCAGGACGTAACTGATTCCAATGGACACACTGTTGAAGACACAGTTCGTTATCAGCACTCATTACAATAATGACAGTTCATATTAATGAGGAGCTGTCAAGGATCTTCCATTGCTCCAAATCAAAGTTGGACAAAGCCAGATATTTAATCTTAATAAGGGTCATTGTTCATTGTACTTTTGACTATTGAAACTTATGAAACTTCTTCAAACTTCAAACATCAATGTTAAAACATGTATCACATTCTGGAAAAAAGATCAACCTTAAAGTGAATTTTGGTATCATATGTGATGGTTTGGATATTTGATACCATGTGTGATGGTAATGAAGTTGTCCACTTTTTTGAAGGAAAGTTAGATAAGCCTTGGGCTTGCTAACATAAAAGTTAGACAGCAGTTAATTAACTGATAAAACCTATAAAAAAATACAAATTGTACTCGGAAAAAATTTACAAAAAATTTGATTAGTGGAGAATTTTAAGTCTCAGATACACACAACCAAAACACCAAAAATTAATACATTTTGGCAAAATGAGGAAAAGGTAATTAAGAGACATTTTAAACTAGAATGACAGCAAGCTATTTATTTGTTTGTTTATTCATTTAAAGCAAGATCTCCTAATTTAATCACAAATTAAAAATGGGACCTTTCAGAATATTTAAGTTTTGCATTTTGGCGCTAACGTATAATGTTGAATGTTAAATGTTGAATCAGTGGGTCTAAAAAATGTAGCTGTCTGTGTGAAATAACTACAGAAGGAAAAAGATAGGGAAATAGAAACCTTGACTTGCACCATCATATTGGACAATGCTGTGTGGATCTGTGGTCCTTGACTGGTTAGAGAACGCAATCTGTCATGGAAGCACATTGATCGAGGGCTAAGCCTCTTGAACACAATGAGGAGAGAATCAATTGGATGTGTGTTAGCCAAACCTGTCTAAATGCTGATAACAAGGCTTTTTTCCATTCAGTTGCATGACTGAGCATGCAGAGCACTGCAACAAATGATGCCGTGTTAAGTGTCAAAGGCATTTCTCAGTAATGACCACTGATGCCCTTAGTGCTCTTTCCCAATAAAAATCCCAACAAAACTCATGCATTTTGGATTCTGTAGTTTTAGTTTTGCAATACCATTCACATGGAGGACACCGTTATAGTAGTCACAATGCCAAAGGGGGCAGAAGAAATCAATTTTTGCTTGAAAATCTATCAAAGAAATTGATTTATGCTTGTTAAAAATACTTCAACGTCTTTCAAAAGTACCCCAAAACTTTAGATTTGACTAAAGTAAAGAAAAAGATGAAAAATAAGTGGGGGGAGAGCTAATTTACAGCACATCTAACATCTGGTAATTAATAACGACCCATTTAAAGACAGACAGATGGGCGGCCATATTGGCGACTAGTACAAAAAGTGGTCGACCATTATTCCATTATTCTGCACCATTATTCCAAAGGTGAAATGTTAAAACTGTTGTTCGGGGCAGTGCTGCTGACATTTCACATATAAATAACACCGCATTTTATGGCAGCTCAGAGAGCATAACATGGATTTAAAACCTACTTAACGCTCATATCCAGAGAGGATGTTTGTGCATGTACCTCCTCAGCGGAGAGCAGCTTTTAACTACTTTCTCAGTCCCAATGACTTCATTAACCTTTTTTGTTGATCAAAAACTGAACGAGATGCTCTCCTCAGACTAATTGAAGGGGTTCAGTGACATTTTAGCGGAGTGCGTTTGTGACACATTTATGAGAGTGTTCTTCACAGAATCTTCTTTATAGCGAACCCTGAAATGAACACAAAGATCTGAGAATGACTGAGGTCATGTGGCACCGGCTGTTAGTTCTTTTTTTTTCACCAAAAAGACTGTGAAAGACTGTAAAAGTATAACATAATTTGGCTTTATTATACTTTCTGTTGTTGTTTGCAAGCCTTTTATGGGAACATCTATTATTGCCTCTGGTAAAAAATTAGAATGATAGAAAAACAGGAAGGCAATGAGAAAGAAAGATTGATGAAGTTCAAGAACTTATAATAACACCAATGTAGAGTACAAACAATTTTGATGCTATTTTAGTAGGACATGTCCCCTGTGAATAAATTAATAAACAAGCCTTATTATTTTTATATTTATTTATATGATTATCACTGAAAATCAATATATTTTGCTGCATCTTGTACATCTATTAAGTCAGAGGAATGTTTATTTATACATAATATTTATATGCGATTCTTTTTTTTAAAAACTGTACTCTTTATTTTTTAGGATTTTATGCATTTATTTGAATATATCCTAGAAAATCTCATGCATAAACATTTATGACACTTATTCAAAGCTTTTTTCCCTTTTACTAATAAAGAGCACAGAAAATAAATAGGGAAAATACACGCTGCTTCTTTCCCTAAAGCAGCATCTCTATGAGTTAATGATCTTGTCTGTTTACCTCAGGGCACTCTTATACAAAAAGAGCTTTTGACTCAGAGCCAGTTCACCATTAACGTGAGCTCACAAGGCCAACATCATGTTACAACACAATTTAAGAGGCCAACAAAAGTACAATAATTTTACAGTTCATGGCAAATTACATCCCATAGTATCAAAGCTCTACATGAAATTAATGAATGCTGTCCAGTATTTCAAGGCTATAAGTACTGTGTAAAAACACAACAATATTTTAGTTTAGTATTTAGGATGCAACTTAAGCAGCTTTACAGTATTAAACAGGACAAACAGTGTCAGCATCACATTCAATTAAAATGACAACTTAAATTTCTACTATAAAGCAGTGTGTTAATGTTTTTACTCGCATCTGACCTCGACAGACTGAACAGAAGAAAGATTTCCACATCAAAAAAGATTTTCGGAGAAGTTTTTCAAATCAAAGGAGGCGGAGCTTCAGAGCCACGTAATTACAGTACGTAAATGCCATGGACCAATGGTAGATGTTTGAAGCTCAAAAATGTTTACCAACTGGAACAAACCTTTCAGAAAGTTCGCTTTGAAAAGCTGTTTTGAACTCTAACAAATCCAGGTTACCACTTTTTACAGTGTAGTAAAACATTGTAACACTTCGAACATTGTCTTTCTGGTGAAACTTAAGCCTGTTTTATACTTCTGCGTCGAACTGCCGCCGTAGCTACGTCGTAGGCTGTGTGTAGCGCGCGTACCCTACGGCGTACCCTGACGTGCACCTCTCCAAAAATGTAACAACGCGTCAATTCTACGCGGACACAAGCGCGGTGATTGGTCTGCCAGAACCCCTCCCTCGGGGTTTCACACGCTCCCTAGGTGCGCGTCAACGCGGACAACGACACAGAAGTATAAATTAAAACCAACACGTTGCCTACGGCGTATAGGTTCCGGCGTAGGTCCGGCGCAGAAGTATAATGAGGCCTTTAAGCAGCTTTACCAAAAGTATGCTATGTAGAGACTAGCATCCAAAAAGACAACATATGCTGGAGTTTAGCTATGCTTTTTAGTCCTCAAAAAGATATGAATGAAAGAGACTCACAACTGAAAGAGCAGAACAAAGCTGAAGGCCCGGCTGGTGTGCTTGCCCAGGAAGAGAACTCCCAGCACGTGCAGATTTGGCTGGAGGTCCTCATCTTGCCTCCGTGCTGTGATGTCCCTCTGCAGAAGACCTGCATCTACAGAGAAAACCAGCATCCATTTCAGATACATAACCATAGACAGAGGAAACGGCAGCATAATTTCAGTTAGCATGAAACAGTTACTGTCCTGATGTCAGCAGATACATAAAAGTCAAGACATGGCTATATATATAGGAGACAGAGAAACATATTATATCATCTTATATGCTATGTACACTACCGTTGAAAAAATGTATATTGGAAAGATTTTTTAAAAAGTTTTATGTTCACCAAGTCAGCATTTATTTGATTAAAAAAAACAGTAAAAACAGTAATATGATAAAATATTAATATAATTTAAAATAACTGTTTTCTATTTTAATATATTTTAAAATATGATTTATTCCTGTGATGACAAAACTGAATTTTCAGCAGCCTTCAGTGTCACATGATCCTTCAGAAATAATTCTGATATGCTGATTTGGTGCTCAAAAAACATTTATTATTATTATCAATGATAATAAACAATTATGCTACTTGATGTGTTTATGAAAATCAGTAATCTTTTCACAACCAGCTTTAGGTGCTTCTACATCAGTGTTATTCATCCATCATTTCCCTCTGATTTTATGGATAAGTTATAGGTAGGGATAGGTTTAGGTTTAGGGGTAGGGATATTGTTAGCATTACATTTTCGGACAGGAATGTTGTTCCAGGATCCACAAAATATGTCGATCCAGGAATGCATCTAACTCGGCAAAATGAGGACGTGCATTTTGAGGAAGGCCACTTTGTTTCCCATAGGAAACATTTATTAGTTGACAGCATTTGCTGCCCAGTGGCCAGAACGGATGGGCCTGACAAGCCCTTGTGTCTGCAACAGATGAGCAGAACCATCCATCAACCCCTCTGAGGTGCCACACAACACTCCCAATGCAAAGTTCTGCCACAATACCACAACACATAGTGCCCCGCTGTACGATTTTGACATACTAAATAATGAATCTTTTGAGAGAGAAGTGTGCAGCAGTGCGCATCTGAAGTGTCTAAGCTGAGGGAAATAATCCATTATTTATCGGCTTTGATATATCAGACACCTTTTCTTATTGGGCTGATAACATTAAAAATGAACCGATATCGGCCGATACCGATATGGTGGCCGATATAACGTGCATCCCTACTTCTTTAGGGGGTTATTTATTTATATATAAACACAACAACTCCAAAAATTTCCACTTAAGAGGAGACTGATGGAAAGATAACAAGAAAAACACAAATCCTTTTTTTGAAAGTAATAAATGGTGCTGCGCTCAGTATTACATTCACCTGTCTGAGCTGATCTCCCGAGGGAAAAAACAAACACAGACCCATAACAGATGTTACATATAATTCTGTTGACACAAGCACCATTGATATGATTAGATTGAGTCAGAAATAGATGTGAATTAGATAAATATATGGTGCAGAAAACATTCATCTGGATGCGTTTCTAACTCCATCTGAAACACAGAGCGCTCAAAAGTATCGCAGAGTTTCTACCTTTCATTAGGATGACGAATCACTTTCCAAATCGTTTATGTCAGTCAGCCACCAATCTCCCTAATGATGCTTTGGCACACAAT
This sequence comes from Scardinius erythrophthalmus, assembly GCF_964197995.2. Lineage (NCBI taxonomy): Eukaryota > Metazoa > Chordata > Actinopteri > Cypriniformes > Leuciscidae > Scardinius > Scardinius erythrophthalmus. Next base: position 15,878,519 of record NC_138245.1, on the reverse strand, counting down.
CTGATTGGATTTTTTACATTAAGTTAAGACTACTGTACCTGTACGGCACAAATGACAAGGGAATGGGCTGTGGAGAGTAGCCGGCTAGAACATTAATTTCTGAGAGGGACCCATCTGCTTGCAGAAAGGGATGGCCAAGTAATTAGGATCGAGAGCTGCTAGAGCTCAACACCTGTCAAGAATACGTTGCAGCTCTGAGTGTGTGTGTGTGTGTGTGCGTGTGTGTGTGTGTGTGTGTGTGAGAGAGAGAGAGAGAGAGAGAGAGAGAGAGAGAGAGAGAGAGAGAGAGAGAGAGAGAGACAGAGAGAGAGAGAGAGAGAGAGAGAGAGAGAGAGAGAGAGAGAGAGAGAGAGAGAGAGAGAGCACAGAAACATCACTATGCTAGAGGTGAATTTTTGAGGGTGAATCTACATCATGACAACAGTCTTCAATACTGCCAGCGTGGTCAGACATCCACCTACTGTTTGAGAAAGATTAGAGAAGCGCAAAGCTCGGTAACCCGCACACAAACATCTTAATATGCCATTTTTCAAAGCACCTGTGTACCATAACGTCAGAAATTGGAATGTAGTCGTTATAATTAATTATTTATCTGTGCACATCATCATCATCATCATCATCATTTAAATTCATGAGATCTCATAATCTTAAATTAAAATAACTTCCCCTCTCTCTTGCAGCAACATCTATTTTCTTCTCTGATGACGTGTTTACTTGCATGAGGGCGGGACAACCTGTCACTCACATGACATCACAGCAACAGCAAACCACAACGATCCAATCAATTCCTGATGGGCAAAATCATGATTGATTTGAACTATTAATCAGTGATTTGATTTGTGAGTGATTTAAATTTCATTCTGTTCATCTTGAAACATCATTAAAGTGATCATATTGAGTTCCTATTGATGTCTTTGGAGCTAGAAACATTCATACCCCACCACTACATTCACTAATATATGAACAAAATCAGCTGAGATATTCTCCAAATATCTTTTGTGTTCAATCAGCATGAGGGTGAGTAAATGATGACAGCATTTTCATTTTGGGGAGAACTATACCTTTATTAAAAATGATTAAATGCAATTTCATTTAATATCAAAACAAAAAGTTTGTTAGGCTTCAAAATGTAAAACAATGGATAGTGTTTAAAAAAATAAGACAACAATTGTGACAATTTGAAACTTTGACTTCAGCTTCTGAGAACCCCAGAAATGTGAAATTGGTCCAAATTTGCAGTTTTTATCATTTGAGAATATGGACCAAAATCATTCTCATATCCTTTACTAGCGACTTTCCTGAGCTGTGACATAAAAGGCAGCAGGAAAACATAAGTTCCCTTTTTTTTCTGTTTGTCAGAGGAGAATGGCGTCTTTTGAGTCCAGCTGGTGTAGACATGGTATCTACCAGCATACATGAACTGTACAATGACATAAACTAGGCGTTTGGCTATTTAAAGACAATAACAAAGCCTTTGATATGTTCCAATGTCCTGTTTCAATTAGAAATGTCAACACAGAAAAGAACATTACATTTGTTAAACCATTTCAAAGCTTGCTGAGGGATCCCGTATCCAAATGTTGCTCCTAATGTCTACTTACTGTCCATCAGTCAAATCTGGAATGCAATTTTTTAGAAAAGTTCTTCACACAAATTATTCAGAAATATCCCCTACAAAACTGAATCAATGTCCAGCTGTAAACTTGGAGCAAGACTTAACAATATTTCCCTTCTCAGATAGAAACAGTAACATGCAAGTCACACCAAAAAAAAAGAAACATGAATATTTCAAAACAGTTGTCATCACGTCTATCTCTCAAAATGTAGGATGACAGCAAGTCTTGAGGGAGAGACTGTGATAGGAAGAGCAAGAGAAGGAGTGGGAGAAAGAAAGAAAAGTTTGTCTATCTAAAAAAAGAGCTTTGTAACTTGATATACACTACATATCAGAGTTGTTGATGCTTCTCGTGGAATATAACACTGATCTTCCAGATCATCAACAAAGCTCCTCTTGTCTAGGTGGATTTCTTTCAAGGTTTCTGTGAAAACATATTCTTAGAAGGTGCTTAGAAGTCCAATGGTCAGGATCATATGACCATACATAGTATTGTGTAATAAACTAAACTTCCTGTGGAATAAACTTCCTATAAGACGCATTTAAAGCAAAACTGGTTCAGGGTTAGTTACTTGTAATTATGCATAATTTACTGTTATTACTATAGTACATGTAGTAACGTGTAACTATGCCATCTTAAAATATTAGGGGGGGATTTGTCATGATGCTTGTAACGCTTGCAAGTCACAAGACAATGAGGGATTGCAAAAAAAATTAATAGAACTTTGAAAATAGTGTGATATTTTATTTCATCAGCAAAATCGCTGTAAATATGCTGTGAATATTAACTGTCTCATCAAGCTCTACCAAGCGGACTAGCTGATATATAGATGAAAATGAGTGGCGAGTCCAATAAAGAGTCCAGTGGGAGTGATCAAGCAAATGGCACTTTGCCACCGCATTTACTTTTGGACACAGTCTGCTTTCAGAGTTTTTGCTGAGCACAACTGTCTCTTTTAAACCAGCAATAGTTTACTATTGCTTAGAATCTATCACAGTTGTTGAGCCATTTAGTGATATATGGCAAGGTCAATGCAATCATAAAACCACTTTATGACAAAAATGATAGCCATAGTTTCATCAAAGGTAACCAAGCAACACTGTGATAAAGAAACAAGCACTTGTACACATTAGCCACTTTTTCACTGTTGGGCCAGTGCGAGCCAGGGCTTTCAACGGGCCAGGCTGGACGAATAGTGTCGGACCTGTAGCACCGAGCCCAAAACCACACTGCGTTTCCACCGTCGGGCCTGCCTGAAGCTCCGCAGCGCTTTTAAAAATTGCACAATATTTGCTCTAAAAGATCTAAAAGATTAATAAAGTTAGTATTAAAGTCAAAGTAATTTCATGCTACACAATTAATACAAATATCTATTTTTAATTTGCTCAATGCAAATGTTTAAAATATGATTTTACATGTACAGCATATGGACACTAAATACAGACTAGCAGCTATTCTTCATTCTCTTTTTCCTTGTAGGGCCTGTTTACACCTGGCCACTTCATGCGTTTTCTCAGATCGGATAGCTATCCGATCGTGAAAAGACCAGGTGTAAATGGCCACCATTTAAGGAAGTGGTCTGGGCCGCATTCCAGACGAAACTGGACAAGTGTAAATGTATCTGGTTGTTGAAACCACATATGTAAATTGTACTCCTCCCAAAAATGCTAAAAAAATAAATGTGTGAGAGCGTGTTATAGGCTATGTAATGTTATAGCCAGATATGACGACGCTACTGGAACACGCATCACCGCAGATGAGATGCTGAGCATCTATTCATTAAGCCAACGTGCAAACTATCGCAAATCAAAGTGAAAGTAAGTCGCAGACGCTTAACACACAATCATCATCATTAAAAGTAAAGAAACGAAATGATCTTACCAGGGCTGTTGCCGCTCTCTCTTATTGCAGTCTTTGATTTTGAAATTTTAGCTAATGATCAATAAAATGCAGCTCATATCTGTTGCTTTCGGTGACGTGAACTCCAAACCCCGCAAACCGTTCGCAAAACCCCGCCCTCGAACGGTCCTCGTCCAATCCTAGCTCAGCAACTGTAACTAAGGAGAAGGACCCCCGTCAAACATTGCGATTTCAGCAAGATGGTGAAACGATGCGCCTATGGCACCTGCAAATATGACACCAGGTACCCCAAAAGTTTAGAGGGAGGGGTCGTTTTTTTGCCTTTCCAAAGCCCAAGACCCAAGCAGAAAGATGCCCACAATGGATTAAGCAGTGTGGGAGACCTCACTCACAGCTAAATGCCTCGAAGATTAATAAGCATAACGTTACATATGTCTGTTCTAGGTAAGTAAAGCTAGCGAGCTAACTTAGCATATCAATTATCAATAAGTAGTTTAAGTACTCTTACTCTTAAAACACTTAGCAGTTTTAATGATGTCCTATGAACAAAATGACGGAGTATGTTTTTATGTTTCCACTGTTTCGATCGCGCCCGTGCCTCTCTCTCTCTGACACACACACATTCCAACATTGCAATCTTGACATCGGAGCCTGTTCATTATGCTGCGTTCACACCAAACGTGAATAGAGCGTTAAATTTGCGTGTATCGTGTCTAGTTTGACGCTTGCACATTTAGAATCCATTCGCGAAAGCGAATAGAACGCGAGCGAGCGAGTGCAGTATGAAATGTTTAAAGACACGTAGAAGATATGCGATGATGAAAGGTTAAACTTGAGAGGTGGGGAAACTGTAGGCTACTTGAGGAGGAGGATATGTCTGCTGCATTACTCCAAAACCAATCACTTACCTGTATATATACCAATAGGTATGGAGCTGTAAAAAAGCTCAACCCAGGCATGGCTATGTGTCTGGTTCTCAATTGTTTGGCGGGCGTAGTAACAATAACTAGGGGGCGTGGCTTTTGCGAACGGTCAATTGAAGATCGGATTTAAATCCGTTTCGCAAAAACACATTTATGTGACCAGGTGTAAATGGAATCGTTTTGATAAGTCAGATAGGTATCCGATCTGAGAAAACGCATGAAGTGGCCAGGTGTAAACAGCCCCTGTAAATCTGAACTCATTTAAGCTACCGAAAGATCAATCAAATTGGCAAAAATGAAAGTCAGTCGCACAGCTGATCACACTAAACTAACCCTGCATGTCTGGCAGGGAATGCAGAAAATTGTCTGAAATTTTAAGCCTCATTCAAGCTACGTTCACCCATCAAAGTACCAATGTGGGGAGGCATCGCGACACCACGCGACAGTCGTGTCGCAAAAGTGGATCACACCGCCAGCGACACGCAGCGGCAAAGCGACACGATCTCATTCATTTCAATGGAGCGCTGGCGACACGAGCGACAGTGACAGTGACCGTTGGTGACAGAAAGTGGGCGTGTGGGACGCAAGACACACGACAAAAGTTCAGAAATTTAAACTTTATGCAAATGAGTAGCGATTTTTGCGAGTGACAACAAATAGGAAAGAAGACTTTCAGTGGAGCTCACGCCACTGTCTCGAATGCAGGCAAGACAGCGATTCCACTGTTTTATATGATTTGACTGTAACCACATACATGGATATAGTAAAATGATATATGGAAAAGGAACTGTCGACAGTCTCAGTGAGTTTAATTCATACATTTATAGTTCAAGTGTTGTAATTTTATGATGCAAGTTTAGCACTGCTGCAGTTAATTTTACAGTTTCCCCTGCATTATGTTGACTATTAGGGGCAAGAAAATGTATTATTTGCCAAATTCGAATGACGTTTTAGTAATTTATGACAGTATGAGTGAGTTTAATTTGATTTAGCGATCATTAATCTAGTAAATGATTTAATCCACTAAACACTGCTGTGGTAATATAAAAACACTCTCCCAACAGCATACTGTTTCTTTTAAGCCTAATTCCTAGTCAAATTAAAATGATATAGTTGTATATATCACTTGTGATGGTATTTTTTATAGATATGGCTAGACGTGCAGTCTACCAATAACATTAGAGCGACAGCACTACGAAAGCCCACAAGCGACTTCACAGTACAGAGACTAGCGACATACAGCGACGAAGTCTCTGGTGGTGTGAACGGGGCTTTACTGTTAAATTTCCTCCATGATGAATGCATATCGGCTCTCTATCATGTTTTCTGGAACACACAGTCTCATATTCAGCACTAAGCAGATAGCGGTGTGGAATCATTTACAGTGCATTTCTATGCTCAGAGACATCTATCTTTTTAATGGGCTTCTTATCAAACGCCAGCGAGCCAACCGTGCAGCCCAGGCATCAAAGCCTAATTGAATCATAGAATGCTAGGGCATTGCAAAACCTATCTGATGACACTGTCAACCTGGCATATAAATTAAGCAGGGCTCTAAGAGAAAATAGTGCTCTACACACCCAGCCTGCAGTAATAAAGCAAATCTTTAGCATTAATGCTTTATTTAAAAGTGCATTAACACAGATAGGTTATTAATTTCAAGCATTTTATGAGTATAATAGCATAGATGGCCATGAAAGGCACCTTGATCGTGTGGTAAAAGAATATACCGCTAGCCTCAGTGTGGGCCTAAGGCAGATTTGCAAGGATATGAGCGACTCTCTCTCTAAAAACCTTTACCAGACCTCAGAATCTGACAATGCAACACCAAATGTGCTGTACTTTTGTTTCTCTTTTTGGAATTCTCATTTGTTGAAGTGTATGCCTTATTAGAAAACTAACTAAAAAAGGGGACTATTTCGATGACCCACTTCAGACATTCTACTAACTATGAATAAATTTGCAAATGCATCTCAACAACCAGTCATTAGAGTTTTAGTAGACTGTAAGGTCCCTAACCTTACAGTCTACTAAAACTCTAATGACTGGTTGTTGAGATGCATTTGCAAATTTATTTTTTTATTTAGATGTTAGGGTTAGTAGAATAAGTTGACATGTTGCAAAGTTACTTATAGTAGAGTCCTGCACTCCCGCGGAGACAAATTTAAAAGGTCATTGCGGGAGCGGGCGGGATGATGAAGGTGCACTTGCGGGTGCGGGCGGGCGGGATGATACGCTGCACTCCCGCGAATTAAATATGAGTGTAAAGTAAAATATATAAATGATTAAAGTAGCGTACATACTTTGTAGTTGTGAGGGAGATTCTGTTTGGCAGCAATAAAAACGTTTTAAGCAGCCTAAACTTGGATGTTGCCGTTTAGGGTAGGGCGGAGCCTAATCTCACGCACACTTGTTTAGAGACAATTCCTTCACGTTGCTCCGTGTTCGAATTCGAAAGCTTCAAGTTCAACATGGACGAGGAAAAGAGCACCTCTAGTGCTTCAGATGTAAGCACTTCTCTAAAGAAAGGCACATTTAGGCTACTACAAAACAAATATCACGAAACATCAAATCAGACATTTGGCAGTCTTTTTCGGTTGTGCATGATGGAGAGGGGAATCAACTACCTTTTACCTGCTGCCATAAATGCCAAAAGGTGTTAACATACAACGGACACAAATCGCATTTTTTTCCAAGACCTTTCGTGAGACAGTTCGTGAACATACATCCTGCCTGCCGTCTTGCGGGCATTTGCGGGCGGGAGCGGGACATAATATCACAGATGCGGGCGGGAGCGGGACTAAAAATAACAAATCTTTGCGGGAGCGGGCGGGAGCGGGACTGAACACTGCGGGAGCGGGCGGGAGCGGGACTGAAAATTGTGTCCCGCGCAGGTCTCTAACTTATAGTCAGTAGAATGTCTGTTGGGGGACCATCAAAATAAAGTGTTAGCAGATATTAAGCAGACAGTCTACTAATACTCTAATGACTGATTGTTGACATGAAGTTGCAAAGTTACTTACAGTTAGCAGAATATCTGTTGAGGGACCATCAAAAAGTGTTAGCAAAAAAAAAAAAATCCAATATTTCTGTCACAGTACTGCACTGTTTGATTGGATGTAGTGCTAATTTTGTCAGCTATTTTTTAATAGCAGATGCGGCTGATGGGCTTTTGCTTAAGGTGGCAGTTGGCCTGGTAGATCCACACCTGCATAGAAACTAACGAGAAATCATATATACACAACAGGAACTAACTAAACAGAACATGCACAGAGGTTGCGTAAGTGCATTTATTCCGCAACCACAATAGCAAACAATATAGTCGAGATTAATGTTTGGACTTATTACAGTTCATCACTGAGAAGGTTTGATCGCAGATTTAGTTGCAGCAAACAGCTTGTGAAGAAACACAGACCAGCTAAATAAGACTTTCATTGAAGCAGAATATCCAGCTTACTTGTTTGTCAGTGTGTTTGGTGTTTTCAGATCATAGCAGTGTAGAGTCAGCATGTGTGCATGGTTGCTAGATTGTAAAGATGTTAAGAACACCGGGAAGAAAATGTATCCTTATTTTAAACGGAAAAGCTCTGATTGGGGGATTTAAACTCTTGACATCTGGAAACCACTGGGGAGTTTGAAGTTTACTAGGGTACCAGGGCATGCTCCTTTGTGAGGTTTATTTATTTGTTTGTTTGCTTATTTATTTTTGCAAAATGGTATTTTGTGGTATCATATACATATGCAAAATTGGTTGATAACACAACTGTTATAAAGTAATAATAGCCTAATAATTACTTGTTTACAAAGTGCCATGGGAATTCAAACTTTCTTCACTTAAAACACTGAAAATGTTAATTTCCTGTCATCTCTTGGAATATCTGAAAGCCAGGTTTTTCCTAATATCTGTCATTATTAGCAGAACGCAATTCAAGAAGGTCCATACTTTAAAGCTCTTGATTCTAACTTGTACTTGGCCTTATGAAAAAGTAACATAGTTCATATAATTGTTTAACTATAGCATTTGTTACAATATAATTACAGGTAAGGCCATTGATAGCTCCACCATGCTTAGGCCAATGTCAACTTTTTCTTTCTTTTTCATCTACCGTAAAACTTTGAGCCGAGTCCCAAATAGTCTCTTTGACACACCTGGTGTGGCTACAGGTTTGGATAAATAAAGGTCAAATAGAGGTCTGGTCTGTTTCTTAGTTTCAGGTTGTATTTAATCTTCTAAACCCATCAGATCTGTTTAAGCCAGTTCTATGGAGCAGATTGCGCACGCAAGAGAGCCCTGCGCATCTGGGCGGGAGCTGTTAGCGCAAGCAAGGCAGGCAGAGTTAGCGGAGGCCGGAGAGGGAGAAGTGGAGGAGAGCAATGAGGAGGAGGAATTTGCCAATGAACTTGTAGTTGAGGATCGCGGTGATGATGATAGTGATTAATAGGGTCCTTTTGTATCACATGATTGCAGTTGTTTTACAGGGTAGCCTTCATTCTTTCTTGTTGATGTGTTTCTGGTAACTAGTTCATAGGGTAGATGGATATTACCGGTAACTTGTATTGTTCAGCCCATGGCTGTCACACTCACATCGTTTCGTTTTTTTATGCTGCCAATAATCTAAAGGGGGTCGCACACCGTATGAGAAGCGCAGCGCCGCGTCGCGTCTATGACAACTTGAGGTATCGCACACCGGACGCGCACTTTGTCAGTTTATGGCCAGCAATATAGTTATGTTTAAGGATATTATGGAATTAAGATCATGTCTGTACTATGTTATGATTGTACTGTACAATCGTTGCTTAGGCCATGTCCACACTAATACGTTTTCGTTTGAAAACGCATCTTTTTCTCTCCGTTTTGGCCTTCCGTCCACACTGAGACAGCGTTTTTATTAAGGAAAATGAAGCTTTTTGAAAACGCACTCCAAAGCGTATACATTTGAAAACGCCGTTTTTGCGTTGTAGTGTGGACTGTGAAACTGGAGAGATTTAAAAACGATGACGTAATTTTAGTCATGTGACGCATATTGTACCAATAGGTATTCACGTTTATACCAGTATTGTGCCTGTTATGTGCTATTCACTTTCACACTGTTGCTAAAAATATTCTACATTGCACACTCTTCATATCACAGTCCTGCAAAGATGACAGAAGTTACTCACATTTGCTGTCCTGCGGTAATACATGAGAACAGTCGCGTTTTAGACCAAACATATGGTGTCTGCGTGCGACCTGGACGCATCAGTGAATGGTGAGATATTTTACTAAATAAAATTATCCTGTCAGAAGAATTGCGCGATAACTTTATTATTTATTTTTCCATCTGAATCATATCAGTGAGCGTTTGTGGGTTTTTACACATGCGCAGTAAAGGTGAATTTAGCGTTTTCAGGCGTTTTTCAAAAGTTTCTCATCCACACTGAAACGTCCGAAAACGCTTGAAAACGCTAGTGTGGACGGAGAGCGTTTCTAAACGAAAACGACGTTTACAAATGTATCCGGATTAATGTAGACGTAGCCTTAGTCTGCATTCTGAATTCACTTTACCTCAGAGCGTCCGTTAACTGAATTTTCATTCAAGCAGCTGATTTCTGTTAATGAACGTAAAACTCAATGTATATTGCAGCACAGGGTGAAGTCAGTGTATACATTAACGACGATTTGAGACAATGTACACTCATAGAGAATGTGTTCGAATTTTAAAGACGTGGCGCTGTGCTTCTCGTCTGGTGTGCGACCCCCTTTAGACATCCGGAAATATAGTAGGCTAATTCTTACATTAACTGATCTGTTAAACACAAACACAGATTTGGTAACCTCCTACTGTCATGCTCATCTCAACACTAAATTAAAGGCCTGTCTCATATAGACATCTGCCTCAAATACAAGCCGGAGCAGTTCGGCGATTTGGGAAAATAAAAGCCCGGGCTATTATTTGAAGTTTTACGGTATATAATTTATAATAAATTCTATAAAAAAATTCTAAATTCTGCAAAATCTACAACAAATTAGTCCAAATTTACCACAATAAATACAATAGAATGAGATAAGATAGTAAAAGGTTGTCAATTGTCATGTATTTAAAAAAAAAAAAAAAAAAGCATTCTAATTTGATGTTTTCCCATCTTTTCAACAGTATTTTTAGTTTATGTGGCTGTTTTAGATCATGTTTGACTTTCTCTATAGCGTTGTATAGTAAATTCTCAATATAGTTCGAATGGGTTGCACATTTTATCACCAGCAGCGTGATAGGAACAGCTCAAGCAAATCTTATCACACTTTTGGGGTGGGGTTAGGATTAGGTAACCAGGTAGCGGCAAGAAGTGCCGGTACTGCGTTCCGGGCCGTACTGGCCCACTTTGAGCACTGGTCACAGTTATCGTTTTATGACCTTATTGTCATCTCATCATCATCTTATCTTAGTCATGTGGAAAAAAAGCTTGTCTGCGAACATTTTATCATGAACTTAGTTAACGAAAGTAACACTAATTGGATGGCTGAATTTTGACATCTGTTACATGAGGTTTCTGTTTTACCTGTTAGTTCTTGTATCCTTTGTTCCTGTTCATTAGTTGCTATGGTTTCTACAATGTTCTCATTTGTTGTTATGGCTACACATTGCTTAATTTATTAATTCCACCTGCTCCTTGTTTTCTCCCTTCCCTTAACCTTTGTATAAATAGCCCTTGTTTATTAAATGTTTAAATTAGGTTCCAATACAATAGTATATAAACTGAGAAAGCTCTGTACCTTGTGTTTTACACTGAGGCATAGATGATTAGATTCAAAGAAGATTAAGTCAAGCAACCCAGGTGTCTGACATTAACCTTTTGTCTGCACCTCCTGAACAGTGTCATTGTCCCAAGTTAAGCTATGATAATGTGAAGGTATGGGTGATACTGTCAGGCTGATTGGATTATCATCTATGCATTTGAATGACACTGTTATGCTGATGAGATCAGGAAACGAGCTGACTCATGTACTTAATTGACATGCTTTGTTCAGAGTGTCAACACCTCAATGTAAATCCCTCCCCCTTGAAATGTATCTACAATGTCTACTGCACTAGTTAGACTTGATGACTACAGCAACGCACAGCAAGTTCTCAATAAAGGGTAACTTCTGCTTGAAAAATATCCCAACGTCTCCTGGTCTCTGCTTTGACGAAGGAAAAGTTTCCAACACATTTTCCAACATCATTTTCAGTTGGCTTTTGTCTGTTCTCATCAGTGTTATGTTGGATTGCTATTCTGTGTTCTCCTGTTACTTATTTTGGTTAAAGTGTAAATAAAAGTAACTGCTGCGATCAGATTCCGTCTCACTACTCTCCTTTGCAGCAACATTCTGTTACAATAACTACTGTATGCACAGTTACTGTACATTAGGGGTGGAACGGTACACAGATGTCATGGTTCGGTTCATACCTCGGTTCAGACATCACGGTTCGGTACGAGTTTGGTACAATGGAGGGAAAAGCAAAACAAAAATGCAGAAGGCAATTTTTTTTATTGTGCATGTCTCAGGCTGTACCACCTAGTGTCATACAGTCTCTCCCCTGAGCTAGCTGCAACAGCCTGCCCTGAAGTGTGTAAAGTAAGATGTAAACAAAATAAGACAATCAGCTATAAAACTGAAAATAAAGCATCTCTTATTTATGTGCGGACGCACGAGCGCGAAATGTCGTCATTGCGGTGTGGGCGGTCATGCGCGTTGGGTGAGCAAGGCCACATTTCACGTGGCGGTGTGCAGTGCACGGCTTTTTAACGCGTGGCGGCTACGCATCCGAAGACGCACGACTTCGAGCCGAATCTGGCCGAGCATGTACATCTCACAGCACCGGCACCCAGTTCTTGCGTCTAAATTAGTTGCTTACATTAACAAAATGAGCCTACAATAGCAGACATAAGCCCTTTAAATACAAATAAATGGCCATGTTTTATAAAAAGGTTCACAAAACTAAATAAAAATGTTTAGAAATGATGTAAGATAACGTTAATTTAGTTGTAGGTTACGTTCTCATATCCATTTTTTTTCTAATGTCACAAGGAATAATCTGGTTTACTGCTTTACACGATTATTTTGTAGTGTGGTTTTGGTGTTCTAAAGTGTTGTTGTACTAAAATAAACATTCACGAGTGTACCTTACTTCTCACCGCTGATTCCTGATGGTTTAGATGACAGTTACACTGAGTCACACCCTGTTGTTTCAAAGAATAGTACACTGGCGAGCGCGAAGTAGAAATGCCTTGTCCATTTTGGGAGGCGCGCGCGCGGTCAGCGGAGGCTCGCACTGCGGAGGCAGGCAAAAGTACAAACAAATCTATCTTAAGGCGGGGCAACAGATTAAGTGTCCTTAAAGAACCCGCGTATCTAACAGTAGTTCCGCATTACATTAATTAATTTGCACGCAAGTTTTATTTTTTTTGTACCGTGTATTCTCCGTGTAAATTCATGCACCGAACCGTGACGCCCGTACCGATTCGGTTCAATACGAATACATGCACCGTTCCACCCCTACTGTACATGGTCAGTTGTGTTTTATTATTTGCATTTAGCATATTTTTTCCCCTAATAAACAGACCTGTGACCCACCAGTCCTCAACTGCTAGGTTCAGGTGTATAGTGTATAATCAAGAAGCAAACAGTGTTTCTGTTGATTTAGCTGTCTGCATTTTGAATAAAGTGCACAACAAAATAGTTGTCTGTGTGTTCTAAGTGTCACGTAGTCTTGTGTAAAATCATAAAATGCTTTGTTTTCCCAAAATATTTACTTGAAGTCATTCCTTAAGCATAGTGGGGAAAAAAATATTCAGAGCAACCAATCCATTCTGAATGATATTCCTCCAGTTACTGTAATTTGATACACTGTTTCAAACTTAACTGCTGATTTGAAGGCAGTTCAGCACAAACAAATGAAACACTATAATCGAGGTCTGCTTCTCTTCAAAGAAAACCACAACAAGTCTAATGGGAACTTTCATCACCTCTAAGCAAGCGGATGTTTGGGGGATATCACAGACAAAGCAATTAATTATGAGTTAACAGAGTGCAAAAATATGGAAAGGAACCTGTGCAATAGGAAAAGTGAAACTTTTCCCACAGAGAATACAGTGATGTCTTGGGTAGGTGTGCAAATGAACTAGGGGTGTTACAGTAAAGCCATTATCTCTATATAACATTGAAAAAATAAAAAATAAAAATACATACTCCAGTTTTAAGCAATTCCAATGCTTGTGTGTTTCAACTTTACAGACCATGGGTCACATTTATAAAAACACAAGTGAACATATTTCTCTGTAATGCAACAATTTATGTAAGAATGGCTTAATTTATTCTGTGCTTGTCCACACATAGTTATACTTAAAGATGCAGTGTGTAATTTTTAGCAGCATCTAGTGGTGAGGTTGCGAATCACAACCAACAGAAGTTAAGGTGGTTGACAGGAAAAGATGTCGTCGTCTGAGACAGCATAGAGTAGCCAGTTACAATGAGGTTTCTTTACAAAGATAAATTAAGAAATTATGTTTACTTAATTTTTCAGTAAAACGATATGTTTTTGTGAATATTATTGTTACTTGTTCATCATTGTGTCAGTGTTTCATTCGCTGACTTTAGCTAGCTTCTTTGCATGAAGAACAATATAGTGACGAAACACGTTTGTCCGTTCAGGGCTACTGTAGAAACATGGCGGCACAAAATGGTTATTTCAATGTAAGGGGACCCGTGGTGTATGTAGATAAAAATGGCTTATTCTAAGGCAAAAAAAACATAACGGTTCATTATGTAAGGTCTTTATACACCACTGAAAACATGGTTATGTATATGATATTGCATTTCTGTCAACAAATCCTCCTAAATATTACACAATGCACCTTTAAATATGAACTGCGGGAGAATGAGGCCATAGTCTATCAAACTGTCAGAGCAATTCATTGAGGTGGACATAAATACTTCATATTGATATATAAGCATGTTGATGATGTGTTTTCCTGCATGGTTTAAAGACTGAATGATGAAAGCTAATAGCTGACATGAGGTGTGTGGTATCACAGAAATCAAAATTTATGAAAAATTACATTATGGGTGGGTTAAGAGGTAAAATAGGGACAATTGGTAAGGTTTACAAAACTGCAATATACACTTATATTTAAGATTTCGTAGAAGTCTGTAGAGTCCTTATTTTTTCCTCAGCATGCCAAGCAAGCTGAGGGGGTGAAGTTCATCAAATAAAAGAGATGTGTTGAGTACAATCATTTCAGCTAATGCTTTATATATGAGATTGAATGGGTTCTTAGCTTAGCAGGCTTATTAGTAACAATAGGGGCCAATAGCCCTTATAAGTCCACTTGAGAAAAAGTTATATTTATGCATTACAATTATAAACAGAGTATTAAATGTGTTTTTGTCTCAAGAAGCTTTCATGTGATATGGTTTTCAAAAGTTTTTATAAATTATTGATTGTTCTACTGCATTTATCTTTATGAGCATTTATATTTTTAAATACAAATTACTGCTCTAAAATGCAAAGAAAATAAATCGTAACAGGTTGCATTTGATTTAATAATTTCTTAATTTTAAAATTATGATCAATACCACTGCTAATTTTATCAGCAAACTGAAAAAAAAAAAAGACTTATAAAGTTTTGATGCAACTTCTACAGTGATATCCAAACAATAGCACCAAATGATACGGCATAATCCCAAAATAACAAAAAAAATAAACACTCAATTGACTCCAAATAAAAAGCTAAATAAAATAAAAAAATATTTTAAATCATTTCAATATTTGTGAGACAAGAATGGTCATGCTTTGTATATTTTAATTTTATTTAAAAATAAAACCATATAGTATGAGGGCTAATCAGGGTCACCCTATTTATTATGAATGCAGTGTTTATGACTTCATATTAATTACAAACATGGAATATTTGTACTTTAAGAAATTGACCTGTCACTGCCAAACTATATTTAAAATGAAGTAGTGAATGCAAAAAAGGTGGTTTAAAAAGGTGAAACAGAACCTAAAATACATAGGCCTACATCCTTTATATGTTCATATCAATCAGCTACCCATTTAAAGGGATACTTCACCTCTGGGAAGATGAATGTGTATTTAAAATAGGTCATTTAAGTAGAAGAAATGTGGAGAATTTTTTTAATTTTGAGCTTTCTAGACTGAGAAAAGCCAGAAAGTGTATTTTTGGCTTATGTGGATGAAAGACAACAACTCCCAGAATGCACTTGCTTCGCTGCCTTAGGAGGCCACGCCTACCGGTTAGAGAGCACAGTTGAAAACAACAAGGCTAGCCTAAGTAAGTGATGAGTTTGCCAGGGATTTAGAGACCCAAAATGTCCGGGATTCGGCTTTTGCGTTCTACAGTCGCTATTCATCATGTTTACTGTGGCGAGCAGGACGAGGCTGACGGCCGCGGGAGAACGGCGCGAGGCCGGTGGCGTCATTACTGAGACGCGCCGGGTCTCGCATCTCTCACGGAGGAGCGGAAATTTTCTTAGCAAGGGTAAAGCGCACATCAACCGATCACTTGTTTAGCGTTCATGTAAACACTACAGTCAGATTCACCGATCGGAATTAATTCAGTTAGATTGAAACGAGAGGTGTGCATGTAAACAATGAATGGCGACCGCAGAACGCAAAAGCCGAATCCCGGACATTTTTAACAGTCTCGCCCGCCGGACAAGTCCGGGAAAAGGAAGATGGTAACCCCTACTTACTCAGCTTTCTCCTATTATTCAGCTTTCTCCACAGAACAAGAGCATGCTAGCTTAGGTTCCAAAGAAAGACGGCTGATACTGTGTACATTCTGTGAGTGAGATCCCACCCTGTATGGGCGGGTTGTAAACATGCGGAGCAACGCCATCTACTGGCTGTAGTCTTTAGCCTCTGGACAGAAAATCCTCCGATGACGCAAAATGACGATTTTTGCGTCATCGGAGGATTTTTTCCAGACAAAAAATACATAAATCTCTCGTCTCAGGGGGATATGAGGGTGGAAAGCATGGTAATTCGAAAATACTACAGGTTTTCTACTAATACAAAGCTTAATGCTAAATCCTGAAGTAACTCTTTAAGGTTGATCTGAAGGTATCTTGTTTCCTCTTTCTGATGTCTTACATTACAATTCTTTTTTTTACCACGTTATGGTTAGATATTTACAGTACGTTTGTCAGCTTTTTACATCAGTAACATGTGGGAGAGACACTTGGAGATGAGCCTTCAATTAGTGTGTCTGTGTCAGATGGCTGTGATTCCCACTGACGTTCACAGGAAGGCCTCTTTTCTCGCCCATCACCCCTTCTGACAGGACGTCCCCCACTCTTTGCCTCATTCATCTTCATTAGCTGTCTATTTCCTCCATCTCATGTCAAAAATACTTAATGTCTCTGTTGCGTGGGCCAAGACGAGCCCTGATTAGTTAGCGCTAATACCGATGCATTTCAGTGTTTCTATTCGATCTGGCTCCATTAACAGTCCCTGTAGTCCTTTTAGCAAAGAAACAATACAGCTGCCATCTGTTTCCTGCTATACTTCCTACTGTTTTACGTGGCCCACCACCTCCTGCCTAACCAGTTAAACAGCGGGGAAAACAGCAAGAGTGAGGGCAAATACAACACAAATACAAATATGTTTACTTTAAATTAGTGCCAGCGCCACATTTTCCACTAAGCCTTGGTCTTTTAAAACTTTAAGGCTATCAAAATATTATTAGACCAAGTAAACAGTTGTAAAAATCGAATCATGCAGCCAATAAAACAATATTAGATTTACTTAATATTGAGCAACCATGGTTCTGTGATTGTCTAATTTTCCCACAATTATAGTTGCCTTGTTTGATTGCTCACAAGTTTAATTTACACTGTTGCTAATTTTTGTCACATTTACTTCTGATGTCAAGAAATGTTTAGTACACTACTCAAAACGATCAGTTAGCTGACTGTTACTGATTCAGTCAAGACATCGGGCCCTATTTTAACGATCTAAGCGCACAAGTGCACTAGGGTGTTCTTAATCCACTTTTGCTAGTTTAACGATGGGAAAAATTGTCGGCACACCCGGCGCATGGTCTAAAAGGGTTGTCCCTATTCGCTTAATGAGTAATGGGTTTGCTTTGGGCATAACGTGCAATAAACCAATCAGAGTCATCTCCCATTCCCTTTAAAAGCCAGTTGCGCTTGCACCATGGTGGATTCGCTATTTACATGGCGGAATCTGCAAGTGGAAAAACTGAACGCTTCTCTAGCGAGGAAATGGATCTGCTCGTGCGTGAGGTTAAAGAGTGTGCGCAAACCATCTACAGGACAAAGTGTATATGCGTTGTGGACCCGCCTGTAGGCGCACATTACTAACGCGCTCTTTAATTAACTAAATAAATACTGCGCCATTGACTTTATACCAGGCTTCAGTTGGTAAATGGCGTAGTCTTTTTCAGTTGCCTCCAAATAGCAACGCGCCAACAATGCGCCTGAACACACCTCGTTTCCAGACCAGCATGCCCATGGGTGCACAAATGGGCGCAAATGCATTTGCTATTTAAACAACGTGGCGCAGGAATTGAGAATGATAACTGCATTGCGCCTGGCGCCGCATTGCGCCGGGTGTATGATTGGGCCCATTTACTTTAAAAAAAAAAAACACAATGAAACAAAAAGAGTTCCCTTTCGAAGTGGAAAGGGAACAAACAACACTGTGTCATGGAGTTGACACTATATGAGAACACTCCGTGTGAGCCGGTGTCTGAAGCGTGTGTTACATGCCAATCTTGATTGGCTACCGTAGTCAGGTGATGTCATGGGCACACCGGCAGGGTATAAAAGGGTGCCTAATGAAGACGTCATCAGCTTCTTTTTTTTTTTTTAGGAAACCATTTTGCTGTCTGTGCATGTGCTTTTTGGTTTGTGTGTGGTAATGAGAAAGAGAGCATGTCTAGGCCATTTAGAAAGTGTAGCACACCATGCCAGAGATTTATAATGCCTGATGACTCATGAGTTATTTGTTTAGGAGCGGAGCACACTCCAACTCTCAGGCCAGACCCAGAAGCCCACTCTGTGGAACCCAACTCTAAATCCAGCACATCTGGAAAATTGCATACCGGTATCTCTCCTTCCAATCATTGCAAAAACACTTGAACGAGTTGCTTTCAACCAAATTTCAACCAAATCTCAAATCTCTCCAAATCTCTTTTTTCAAAAGCGGCCTCTCAACTGAGAATGCCCTACTCTCAGTTATTGAAGCTTTGAGGCTGGCAAGAGCAGCTTCCAAATCCTCAGTTCTCATCCTGCTGAATCTGTCTGCTACGTTTAACCACAAGATACTCCTGTCAATCCTAAAGACGAAGGGCATCTCAGGAACCGCACTCCAATGGTTCAAGTTTTGTCTCTCAAGTAGGTCCTTTAGGGTGTCGTGAAGGGGTGAGGTGTCTAAGTCGCAACATCTACCTACGGGGGTGCCTCAGGGCTCAGTGCTTGGACCACTTCTCTTCTCCATCTACATGTCATCACTGGAATCTGTCATTCAAAAACATTTTTTTTTCTAACACTGTTATGCTGATGACACACAACTCTACCTCTCATTCCAACCAGAGGATCTGACAGTAGCTGCTCACATCTCTGCCTGCCTGCCTGCCAGACATTTTTCGCTGGATGAAGGGCCACCACCTTCAACTAAACCTCGAGACGACAGAGCTGCTTGTGGTCCCGGCCAACCCAACACTACACCACAACTTCTCCATTCAGCTAGGTTCGTCATCCATAACTCCATCAGGGTCAGCCAGGAACTTTGGAGTTGTGATTGATGATGAATTAAACTTCACAGACCACATTGCTAGAACTGCCAGGTCCTGCAGATTTGCCTTATACAACATTAGGAGGATCAGGCCCTTCCTATCGGAACATGCTACACAACTCCTTGTCCAAGCTCTTGTTCTATCCAGACTGGACTATTGTAATGCTCTCTTGGCAGGGCTTCCAGCATGCACTGTCAAACCTCTGCAACTGATCTAGAATGCTGCAACTAGAGTGGTCTTTAACAAGCCGAAGAGAGCACACGTCACACCTCTCCTCACAAAATGCACTGGCTGCCAATTGCCGCTCGCATCAAATTCAAGGCAATGATGCTTGCCTACAGAACAATCACTGGCTCTGCTCCCTTTTACCTAAACTCATTACTCCAGACTTACGTGCCATCCAGAAGCTTGCATTCTGCAAGTGAACGGCGCCTCGTGGTGCCATCTCAAAGAGGCACAAAATCACTTTCACGGACATTCACCTGGACTATTCCCAGCTGGTGGAATGAACTGCCTAACTTAATCCCGAGCTGCTGAGTCCGTAGCCCTTTTCAATAAACTGCTGAAGACGTATCTTTTTCGGGTACACTTGATATGGATCATACTATTAATACTAACACTTTCTTTTCTATTCTATTCCATTTCTATTAAAATAATAATAATAATAATAATAATAATAATAATTCATGTGTACTGCATTAGACTAAACCAGGAAGGGTCACAGCACTTGCATATTGTTGTCCTACTGTCAGTTTAATTGCTACTATTGCTTAAATGTAATTATTAAATGTAAAGGGAAGGAGCAGTTATTTGAAGCCCCCATCCTAATTGGAGGCTGCATCAATCTGTTTCCTTATATGGAAATTTTATCGCACCTTCGGTCTGTACCTGGAAGTGATAGTGTGGACATAGAGGGGGCTAAGTTAAAACTCTTTGTGAATCGGGACAGAGCATAGTGGTGGACTCAGTCGCAGTTAGTGACCCACTCTCTGTTGTTTGTCAGAACTGTAGGAATGGGCAACCATCAGCCGATAAGGGCTACTGTGTAGGGAGTAACCCCTCAGTAATCTCTCAGTAACCCCTCCAGTTCATACTGGAGGCAACAGTTGGATGGTCATATGTTGACTAGTTCGCTAGCAGAACTATTATCAGGTAGAACGCTAGAGGTTCGGCAGCAAAGTTTTTTTACCTCAGAAGAGGTTGGGCAGTCAACCCCCTTTGATGATCAGTGATGGAGAGCATCGTAGCGGAGCGGTGACACGGCTCAATATTCCGCTCTATGTGTATATGCTCAATTCAGTCGCTCACGGCCCAAGCAAACGCTAAATCTGTGTTATCAGTCCGTTGTTCTGTCACAGTGGCTATGTTTACATGCAACCAAATAATCCGTTAGTAATCGGTTTGATGGCTCAATCGGACTGAAAAGCCTTCATGTGAACCCCTTAGCTCGATCTGAATGAAATTTCAATCGGATTGGAAGGAGTGGTTTATTCCTTTTCTTATCTGATCGAGAGGACTAAACACTTGATCGAATTGAAAACTGAAAGTGGAAAGGACTGCGCATATACAATGAAATAGAAATGGCATATGACATATGATGCAAGGAACCAGCTGCAGTTAAATAATGTCATAAATGACTGCTTAAAAAAATCTATTCTGATTAGAAGCTTGTTACATATAAATGCACACATTATCACTTTTTTAGCGTTGTAAACACTACGGTCGGATCCATGAATGAATTCATTCCAATTGAAACAAAAGGTGTGCATGTAAACAGCCAGTGAGGTTGAAGCAATGTGAATAAAGAGCAAGATTTAGATGCAGCACTACGTTTATTATCAAAACTAAAAAAAGGAAGCAAAACTCTCAGTAAATCTCAGAATCCACCAGAACAGAAAAAACAACATAATAATGATGAGAACGGACTGAGACTGAAGCAAAAACAAGGCTATAAATACACAGGTGAACAAATCAATTCGGTGGTTGACAAATAAGCCTAAAAAGTTTTTTTTTTTTTTTTTTTTTTTTTTCAAATATTAGGCTTAGAAAATATTGAGTTGTGTTGTACTGACTCATGAATTTTCAAAAATATATGCGGTCTTTTAGATTTTGGATTAGACATTGGATTTATTCACAAATTTGTTGCATTCGTGCCTAAAATTGTCATTTGGTGTGACATAAAAGTTATTCTATATAAAATGAAAATGGGATATACTCTCTCTAAGTAACTAACTTCACCATAAATCTTTACTATCTTAAGATTTAAAAAAAATATATAATAATTGTGCAGATTCGTTAGATTTTGTATTATTTTTCTAAATCATCATGCAAAGAAAGACATCTCTCCTCAACCTTTCCAGATATTTTAGATTAATTATGTAAAACACGGTTATAAATCTATCAAAATGCTTGTGTTCCATTGACTTTTTTCATGATTTATAACTAAAAATAATTTTTATTGTCACAATTCTGAATGTCACAACAAATGATATAGTGTCACACTATGGGCCCTATTTTAACGATCTGAAACGCAAGTATCAAACGCGAAATGCAAGTAACTTTGTGGGCGGATCAGAGAAGTGACATTGCATCATATAGGCCTGTGTCACGAAAAAATTGAAGACCGGAAGTACGTCTTTTAGTAGGGATACGGCTCTTCCGGTTAGCGTTTTACAATGGCGGAATCCGATAGATACTGCTGGACCAAATCTCTCCACAACCTGCCTGAAGTCACATATGACGATGTGGTTCGGATGGTAAATGAAAACTCTCAAGTGGAAAAGCGTGAAAGCTGAGGTATGGCTGTCTACAACAGCGGCGGACCATTCGCCAGTAAGGTAAACGTTTCTATGGTAACAGCGAGTTGGACCAATCAGCAGACGTTGCTGCTACGCTTAGGATTGTGGGTAGTGTAGTTTTTTTTTCATAAGATCGCGGATAAAACATGTTTTTCTTAAAACAATGTTGATTTCATACGAACTTATAGCTTCTACAGGAGCAAAAACCTTCGTTTCACAAACTCATAGCTCGTGGTCAGTCTACCTCGGATGGTTTAGACACTAAATCCTTATCGAGAAATACTGTTGACCGGAAGTTCTGAATCCCTACTCCGCGTTCCGGAAGCAGGAAGTGTGACATAGGCCTATTAGTAAGGTCACACATAAAATTTGAAGTAGAGGTCTTTATACACCAACTACAGCTATGATATGCTGTAGAGTTCTCAACGGGCCTGAAAATTACAACCCGACCCGACCCGGCCCGTGGCTTTTAAAGCCCGGACCCGATGTAACCCGACACATCATCATGAATTATCTGCCCGTTGACTTTTTTTTTAGTCAACTTTAGCATGGGTGTCTAAACTTATGCATAGCACTGTATATACATATATGTATATGATTGGTCATCTTGTACTTTGAACACTTAAAGGGTTAGTTCACCCAAAAATGAAAATTCTGTCAGTAATTACTCACCCTCATGTTGTTCCAACCATGTAAGTCTTTCATTCATCTTCGGAACACAAATTAAGATATTTTTGATGAAATCTGACAGAATTTTGACTCCTCCATAGGCTTCCAGTGTGACCGAAACTCACCGGCCCAGAATAGTTATTAAAACATCGTTAAAATAGTCCAAGTAACTACAGTGGCACTACATTAAGTTTATCATGCGACGACAATACTTTTTGTGCGGAAAAACAACAAAAATAATGACTTTATCCAACTATTAGTGTTCCTCAATGTGGGCCTCTGACGAGAGTTCACGGGAGCGCCAGGACGCATGCGCGAGAACTGAGCTTAAATACTCCCAAGGAGTGAGCAGTCAGTAACAAGTAGTAGTAGAAGAAGAACGCCGTAAGCTCAGTTCTCGCGCATGCGTCCTGGCGCTCCCGTGAACTCCCGTCAGAGGCCCACATTGAGGAACACTAATAGTTGGATAAAGTCGTTATTTTTGTTGTTTTTCCGCACAAAAAGTATTGTCGTCGCATGATAAACTTAATGTAGTGCCACTGTAGTTACTTGGACTATTTTAACGATGTTTTAATAACTATTCTGGGCCGGTGAGTTTCGGTCACACTGGAAGCCTATGGAGGAGTCAAAATTCTGTCAGATTTCATCAAAAATATCTTAATTTGTGTTCCGAAGATGAACGAAAGACTTACATGGTTGGAACAACATGAGGGTGAGTAATTACTGACAGAATTTTCATTTTTGGGTGAACTAACCCTTTAATTTGTCACCGCATAACCACATATTCATTCAGATTCATTCTTATTTTTTTACTTCAACTTTGCAACTACATGTCAACTAACTCTACTGAGAGTATTCGTGGACTGTAGTAGACTGTTACGTTAGGGTTAGACAGGGCTTGAATTTCGGTGCGGGATTGCGGGTATTGCGCATATTTTTTATCATTCCCGCAGGTCTCCCATTTATAATGCGGGAAATTCCCGCAAACATTGATTCACTTTAGCATGTAGGTTCAGGTTGTATTAGTAAATTAATCCACGCAGATGGAAAATCAAATCAGTCATTTTAAAACTGTCTGCGAGACGCAATTTCACAAACAGCGTGAGTGATTCAGCGGCGCTGCGTCTTCTATCTCGCGTCTCTCAAAATGGGTTGCACAATGCAATCGTTAAGCGCGCAGCAGGCGGCGGAAATACACTCTCGCGTTTCGGGAGTCGATCGGGCCAGCATTGCATCACGAGTAACTAAAGTTTACCATTTGCACGTCTTTTCAAGTCTCACCAGTTTAAACAGTCACGCGATTTTAAACTCTTCGGTACTTGCGCGCTGTCTGAGAGATGCTTTTTTCTCTGCACACATACATAGAGTAAAGCAGCCTCACAAACAGCTCGCGGGTAACAAAAGTTATTTTTCGTGGATTATAAATCGCTTTAACAGTCAAAAACATAAGAAAATGATGTCAATTTCGGTCTTGGAGAGTATCCTCTAATCTAAACACAGTCGGTTATGTCTTAAATAAGCATAAATCGCACGTGACCGTATAATGAAAACAGGATCCGTGCACTAGCTCTTAAAGGGACAGCAGCCATATGTGTCTGTCATTAATTTGTTTGTCAAAACAACAAAACATAGCTTTCATTTTAAGGAATCAGGATTAATAGCCTATGAATTTAATTTAGTCAGGACTAAAATACTACCCAGTGTTATTTTACATTTGATTAGGCTACTTTATTCAGTCTCTGTAGTATTTCTGAATAGCCTACTAGTTTTAGACCTAAGCAAAAACTTTTCTCTTTATTTCTCTTTATTGATATCTTTATTCTATTGTATTTATTTGTGCTCCTTTTTTCAATTTAATTCAAAGATTGAAATCAAGCTTCCTTGAGTTGTGTAAATTCTTAAGAACAAAATGACCCCATTGTAAAAATGCAATGAGTAGGCTAAGCATACATTTAGGTGAGATAAATGTAATTAAAAAAAAAGTCTAAACTCCCCCCTCAAATTAAAAATTCCCCCCCATAAGAATCACCTAAGGGGGGATTTCCCCCCCATTTTCCAAAATGAAATTCAGGCCCTGGGTTAGATGTTAGGTTAGTTGCAAAGGTACTTATAGTCAGTAGAATGTCTGTTGGAGGACCATCAAAATACAGTGTTAGCAGATATTAAGTAGCAGACAGTCTACTAATACTCTAATGATGGGTATTTGAGATGTAGTTATAAAGTTACTAATACAGCAGTTAGTACAATGTCTAAAGTGGACAATCGAAATAAAGTGTTACCTAAAAAATAAATAATTTAGGGAACAGTCATTATAAAAACCTTCTTAGGGTTGGATGCTTCATTCCCAGCCATCACTAAGCTATGCTTCATGAAAAACACATGGCCTTACCCATGTGTTTTATCCATTTGATTCAATAGATTGGGTGCATGCTGATAGGATTATGATCATTTCAATGTGAGACTTTGTCGCAAAGCAGTGCACAGCTCACCCACAGCACCACTCTTAATATTTATATAGCATCAACAGTGCATTGAACTACATCTATACTATTATAATGTATCTTTTTATCTGACATACCTGCCTCTTCCACTTCCTCCCCATCCTCTTCCTCTCCTGCATTAAGTGTCGGAGGTTCTTCAGAACCGACTTCCTCCATTAAGATCCTCTCCGTCTCTGCAGTCTAGCACAGATCACCAGAGTACCTTATTATCTTCATCAACACATTCAACTGATTTGACATTATTATTCTATTAGTAACCTAGCCATTATGCATTTGCCTAATTTGTGATTGCAATTAGATTTATCATGTATTTACAAAGCTACTAATCCATATACACTACCATTAAAATGTTTAAAAAAAAATTATAAATTTGTTTTGCTCACCAAGGCTGCATTTATTTGATCAGTAATAAAATAACCATTAATATTTTAAAACATTGTTAAAATATAAAATAACTGTTCTCTTTTTTAATTTAATTTATTTCAGTGAAGGCAAAGCTGAATTTTCAGCAGTCATTACTCCAGTCTTCAGTGTCACATGATCATTCAGAAATCTGCTGATTTGCTGCTCAAGAAACATTTCTTATTATCAATGTTGATTTTTTATTTATTTATTATTATTAATATCTTTGTGGAAACCATGATACATTTTTTCAGGATTCTTTGATAAATAGAAAGTTCAAAAGAACAGCATTAATTTGAAATAGAAACACTTTAAATATCTTTACTGTCACATTTGATCAATTTAATGCATCCCTGTTGAATACAAATATGAATTTGTTTAAAAGAAAAAGAAAATCTTACCGTTTTCAAAACTTTGAACGGTAGTGTGCATTTATAAAGACTGACTATCATTTTTACCTTCAGTGTATCAAGTTGGGCTAAACGGCATCGCTGCAGCAAATCTACAAACAGGTATATAAGCAGTGCCTAAAAGAGAAATAAAAATCAACATTTATTGTGAATCACTCATTGCAGACACAATGTTATCTAATTTGAGGGAAAAAAAAGAGTTTGAAAAATGTCGATAGTTTTGAAGCCATTAATATATGCCAGTGTGATCTTAAAGGCTGACTGGTTCATTTAAATGTATATGTGTGTAGGTCTTTATGAATAGTTGTCATTCCAAATCTGCTGAACATTCTGTGGGGTTCAGTGGCCATTGGTTTGGAGTCAGAGTGAATTGGTTTGGAGTCAATGCATATTTTGTTTCTACAATTAACCTGCCACCAAAACATTTGTGTTGAAAGAGCACAAAAGTTCTAAAAGAGAAATTGTATTTTGAAAAGAATCAAAGACAGCAGCATAAGGAAGTTTTTCAAAGCAGCAAGCGTTTTAATTCAGACATATTTTACAATAAGTCTCTCTTAAATGTCAAACAAGACAAATGTCAGTCACAATGTCATGTTATTATCAAAATGAAATATCTTCTTAAGAACTATACTTTGAAGTCAAAATCAACTCTATCAAATGTCAGAAAATGGTTCAATAAAAGAGGAAGATGAAAATAGGAATAGAAAAAGGAGCCAACTAATATTTCCAGAAGAAACAGAGCTGTTTTGAGACATGAAACCATGTCTCTTTTGAAATGTTAAACCAATGTAAAATTAAGCCAAGAATGCAAAACTGCCAGACAATGTCAGAATAAACAAATACAACAAGGGGAAAAGAACAAACTTCTTACCTGCACTAGAAAGCCTGTAAGAAAGGAGATCAGGAAAGGCACCAGACCAGCCCGAGCAATCGTTACCGGCAGTCCTGCAAAAAGCACATTATCTGAATAGCCTGTCATGGCAGAATCCGCTGTAGTCTGAATTTATCTGCAAGGCCTTATATTAAAGCAAACATATTCAGCCACTCATATCAGATATTATCTCTAGACTGAATTATTTGATGCTGGTAATTTTATTATGGCTAGAAGAACACTTTAAAATGATTTAACTCAGATAGGAGGAAATGAAAAGAAAAATGTATTTTTTAACAACTATTAAATCTCACTGAAAACAGAACAGTTAAATTCAATGCACCATGTAATTGCGGTGTCTTATAAATATATATATCTGCTACTGTTCAGACCATAAAGCCTGGGTATATCATTAACGAAACAGAATATAGTCTTGCTGAAAACCCATTGAGAAATTATGTTTAACTTCATTTTGCCTGCTAATGGTCTCATGCATGGATTTTATTCCTTCCTTTCCCATTCCAATAGTTAATTAAAGAAAATAAAATCTTCAGCAGTCCCTTTTTCTTTTCTTTTTTGAACTGCAGTGGATCCGAAGATGTCAGTAAACGTCTGTCTTATGTGCTGTGCAAAAAAATAAATAACTATGACTCAATGAGATTTCAGCATAATGCCATTTGTTATATTTTTAATTGCAGACTGAGCTTTTACATACCCAGGATCCCGGTCCCCAGTATTGTAGCTATTGTTAAAAAATCTGTGGAGAGATAACATGTATTATTTATGTTGAATATAAGAAAACAAAATTAATGTATGTATTTATAACACTCATCATCTGTGATAACAGGGAAGCTGAATATATTAACAGAAATGAATTAAAACTTTATTATATGAATCACATAATTTTACAATAATCTATCTGATCTATATGTTGTGTTTGTTGCCAATGGTAAACATAGTGTTGTGATGGTATATCATACTCTGTCAGATATATATATATATTTTTTTTTTGAAAGTTGAATTTTCAGCATTATTACCAGTCTTCAGTGTCACATGATCCTTCAGCTTAAGAAACATTTCTTATTATCAATATCAATGTTAAAAGCAGTTGTGCTGTTTAACATTTTTGTGGAAATGTCAAAAGAACAGCATTTACTTGAATTATAAATGGTTTAACTCTGACTTTTGACCAATTTAAAGCATAATTAGGCTACTTAAAATAATTCTTACTGACCCCAAACCTTTGAACAGTAGTGTTATTTCAGTTAAGATTTTAGTAGTATTGTTTAGTTATACATTTTCAGTATACAGGTATTATTTCAGTTTGGGTGTTAAAATATATAATGAAGATTTTTGAAAACAGATTGAGCTAAAGACGGGACATTTGGTCACCCTATCTTCACCAGATCCTAACGGTCGGAATCGTGGAATCCAGTCATAAACATCTAACTTAATTCAGGCTATATATATAGTGCAGAATTTGGCAAATTTTGGATGAATACATCAACAGTAGGACTGTGAACTTACGTCTGTGAATATTAAAGGTCAAAAAGACTGCTATTTAAATATGAAGTCTGCATGTTCAGCGCGTCTCTGTGTGAATGAACGCGGCACGCGAACCGTTTCGTCTATAAACAAGCACGAGATGCTTGTGGTGTTTTTTTCTTCTTCGTCTGCCGTCTCACAATATATGAGAACATAAAGCCATGGACTTTATCTCCAGACCTGCTCTGAGAGTCACTTCAGCATTTCACCATTTCATTTGATAAAACTATCGTCATATCATAACGTTACATGAAAGATGCATCAATAGATATGCAGTCCACACTGCACACACAGGATAACTCAATCAAAGGTCTTCATGACAACCCGTCAAAATAAAAGTTCGGTGTAACTTTTCTACATTTAAAAAAGATTACATTTTTAAAAGATTAACCTTCATTTCATTACCACTTTTTTTATAATACATGTGAAAGCATAAAAAATTTAACATTTCATAGGGCCCTATTGCAAACTTTTTTAAATAGTTAAAGTTTTATACATTTAATTGATTAGACATGCTTCTTGATTATTAAAATTGAATTCAACCATTAAAACGGGAGGGAAAAAATTACAGAATAAAACGGATTTCATATGGCCCTAAATATTTAACTTTTGTTAAACTGTATTTGTTGTATAATTTCAATTAATTAAGAGTACAAACTGTAGCAACCATATGCTTAATCACTGTTATAATTATGAGTGGGTCTTTGGAAAATGTTCTGCCCTCTAGAGCTGGTAAGTCCCGCCCCTTCCGCTAATCCCCCTGGACCTCTAGGTTGAAAAATCGTCAATGCAAGTGAATGGGAGAAAATAATTATTTTCTGGTCCCGTTTGAATTTTGCCATGAATGTGAACATATGTTGATTGTGAATTTTTTATATAATCTTTCGTGTAAAGAATGCTATAATTTAGCGGGTAGAAGTTTGATACGGGTAGACTTTGTGTGAGAGCACTTTGTGGACTACAACTCCTCGCTGCTTTCGACGCGTTTGAAACGTCACCACCACTCGCACACGGACACTAGCTCACGGATCCCGCTAAACATGGCTGTGTCTTTGGTGCACTTCACCGCCTTCTTTCAGGGAGAGGACAAAATCGTTGAGGTTGGCGAAAACCACGGGTAAGTCAACTTTATGGGGTGACGTCACATAGGCGACATGTAGTCTTTCTCGTTATGTCTTTTCCACAACTGCTAGCCGAAGAATCATACCATATACTGTCAAAATCGTAACATGAAAAATTCTATAAAAAATTCACAGACAACATATGTTCACATTCATGGCACAATTCAAACGGGACAAGAAAATAATTATTTTCTCCCATTCACTTGCATTGACGATTTTTCAACCTAGAGGTCCACTTGGGGTTTTACGGATGGGCGGGACTTACCAGCTCTCTAAGGGTCCCCTGGCCCCAAAAAGTTTGAGAACCCCTGCTTTTATGCAAATGAGTTCCACGGGGGAAAGAAGGGTGGGCCAAACTTGTGTGTCCCCTCTGATGCCTGCAGCCAATCACAGCACAGGAATGCAAGAACTGCAATCTCCTCATCGGAAAGGGATAAATGTACCCTTTTAACAGACACTCCTTGTGCTTCTGAGTGTCCCACAATCAGAGAAGAATAGTGTCATCTGACACTCTCACGCACACCTTAGATGAAGTGTGACCAAATCGCAAAACATATATGGTGCCACATGTGAAAACCCCTACATACTAGTGCCTTGTGTGGTGTAAAGTTAAACTGATACAGGTATAACAACTTTGTAAATAAAGTAAAACATCCTTCCTATCAAACCATTATAATGTCTCCTTGTCTTATCACAGCTCAACTTTTTCAGCTATAACCTGAGGTGGCAGTCAAGATTTACATGTGTGCACTTGTACGGTATAATGAGAGAGAATATCACCAGATAGAACTGTGCAGCGTAGACGAGAAAAAAAACCCTAAGCATAAACACTTGCCTAATTACAAAAATTACGCCACAGCTCTTTGATGCATATTAATAAGATGCTTCTGATTAGCCTCTCACAGAGAAATAACAGCGGCAGTCACGAATGAGAAGCCAAACTGAAAAGTTCAAATTGACTTTGCTGACACTACAGATAGCATTTGACTTTCCAATTACAGTGTAAATGTTTGGGCAGGATTAGTTACAGATGCACAAATATCATCGGGGAATAAACACTTATTGTTAAAATGGAAAAATGATCCTTGAAGGCTTTTTATCTGCCTCGAAGTACAACAAACCAGGTATTCTCGCCGAAGAGGAGTGATATTAGCATTTAGAGTTTTTTTTTTTTTTTTTAAATCCCCCTATCCCCCCCAAAAATAATAAAAAATAATAATAATGTTATCAGTAAAGCAGCATGGCCCATCATCAGGCCCCTGAATGAACTTTCAGCTCAGAGCTATAAGTTTGTATAATAATATGACACACCGGGAAATGAAATTTGAGAGATGAAAGAGGTTCGTCAATGCCGTAAGCTAGTAAATAACAGAAAGAACAAGTCCTCCTCGTTTTGGTAAAGCTCGTAAATGGACAAATTTGATTAATTGACAAAATGCCTGAAATACTATATACAATCTTTGCGGGCAGAATTATGGGGCAGCTATTTGCAGATTTAAATTACGCCCACACTCACAGTCAAGATGATGGATGACAATAAGTAAGTACAGAAGTAGCAAAGTAACTGTGATGGCATTTTAATGACACTGATATCAGCCGCTCTGGCAACTGGCCAAGTCAAGTAACATTCTTGCACAGACATTTAATCTAGATATCACTAGTTTTGCAGGAGAACGTGCTTTCCTTCAGGTCTCTCATATTAGGTCTGATTAATGGATGGTTGTTGAAGTTTTATGCACTTGCACTATAAACCTCATTTCTGGAAATCACAATGCAGACATTAATTGTGTTATTGGCTTGCTAAAATCCACTTAGGGATATAAAACAGGAGAAAAATCGAAGACACAATGAAAATTATGCCTGATGCTGTACAAACAACAGGAACTGTCAGTATATACACGTTTCTGGTTGATGGCCGGATCAAGCTACAAATTCAAGCAGTTTACACATAAAATAGGCCTAAAAGGTTTATGCAGCTGTCACATAATGCCGCTACACTGCCAAAGACAACATCTGCTGGCTTTCTACTAAAACAACACAACAGCATGTGCAGCTGTAACCAGAAACAAAGCAGGGTTACTTTATATTGCCATTTAAAAGAATAGTTCAAAAATAAAATAAACCCCAAAATAAACCTGTATGGTTTTCTTTCCTGTGATGAACCAAAGATAAAATGTAACAAATATTAAAGAATAAAATAGAATAGAATGAGGCATTTATATAGCGCTTTCATATGTACTACTGTACATCCAAAGCGCTTTACAATCATATCAGGGGATCTCTCCTCAACCACCACCAGTGTGCAGCATCCACTTGGATGATGCGACGGCAGCCACAGTACAACGGCGCCAGTGCGCTCACCACACACCAGCTATAGGTGGAGAGAGGAGAGAGAGTGATAGAGCCAATTCAATGTAAGGGGATTATTAGGAGGCCATGATTGGTAAGGGCCGATGGGTGGAATGTGGCCAGGACACCGGGGTTACACCCCTACTCTTTACAAGAAATGCCATGGGATTTTTAATGACCACAGAGAGTCAGGACCTCGGTTTTACGTCTCATCCGAAGGACGGTGCTCTTTGACAGTATGGTGTCCCCATCACTATACTGGGGAGTTAGGACCCACACAGACCACAGGGTGAGCACCCCCTGCTGGCCTCACTAACACCTCTTCCAGCAGCAACCTGGTTTTTCCCAGGAGGTTTCCCATCCAGGTACTAACCAGGCTCAGCCCTGCTTAGCTTCAGTGGGCAACCAGTCTTGGGCTACAGGGTGATATGGCTGCTGGCTAGTGCCCCTATTATGCTATTTTAAAGTTTCCTAATGTTGTTTTTGGAATCTTCTACAACAGGTTTACATGCTTCAAAGGTCAAAAAACTGTTTAATTTCCTCATAATATACATTTGCACATCACCACATTTTCAATGATTCTCAAACGACTCGTCAAGTGAATCAGTCTCTCTAAATTCAGCCTTTCCGCGAGCTACTCTGCTCTGATTGGCCAGACAGCTCAGTCTGTTGTGATTGGTTTACCGCGTACAACGTGCGCGTCGAAAACAAAAACGCCCATTGCCATAACAATGTCAGCTGTCCTGAGTCTTCCTACACGGTAAACCAAAGACAGTAACGAACAATAACGATGATTTTACCATATCAATGCGAGTGCAAGTCCGATGCTGAAACACTGGAAGAACTAGTTATTCAACCCGAACCTCCATCGCAAAGACGACTCGAGCAGGATGTTTCTCAGTGATACACTACTACTCAGTTTGAGGTACATTATGAGATGTTGCAACTGTAATTCATCACCATCAGCATTAACAGGTGCATGTCCATCAACAAACCGATTATTTTACTTGTACTAATTTATTTACAGAGTATTTTTGTAATATATTGCAGTGAACACATGGAAATGATCAATAACAGTGCATGTATGCAATGTATACATTAGCCGAGCTCTAGCGTGAATGACTGGTGTAACATAAATGTTGGTGAAACAAATCTTGCTCCATGATTAATCTTTCCTCAAAGTAGTGAGAATGACAGACAATCTGCATTAATAGACACAGTTAGCAGAAGTATTTAAGTAAGACAGTGATAAGGTGAGTTAGCCAGTATGCAGGAGACCTACATAATATAAAACTCAAAACTAAGTATTTTGAACACCATCTTTCAAGAGCAAGCGGTTTGCGAATCCTGCACTGAACTCCGAGATTTGAGATGCAGTCGTCAGTGAAATAAAGGGAACACAGCAAAAGTTTAGGATTATACTGCTGTGATATAATGGTAAAGATGAATTTTAACCACTGATTCTTCCAACAAAACTGGCTTCACCTTCACATTGTAGAGCACAGCGTCTTCTCGACATAAGTGGGCGGGCAATATGCTAATGTTTCGTCTTGACGTCTTCGTCACAACGAAACGGCTTATGACTCGTTTGAAAAACAGTTAATTTCATTGACTGAGAGTCGACTCTTTCTTTTGAAAGACAATAACTTATAAGGTGCACTTTCAGATTTAAAATTTTGCAGGATGTTTACATTCACTTAGAGCTATGTTACACACTTCATGAAAGGTCATTTTCAAAAATTCATAATATGGGCCCTTTAATGCTTCGTTTTCACACAATGAAAGTAAACAGATACCAGGGGTCTCATTTATAAAACTGTGCGTAGGATCCTTACTAAAAGTGTACGTGCGCGAGAGCCAAAAATGGCGTAAAAAAATATTCATACTTATAAAACCGTTCGTACGCCAGACCCTGAGCAGAATTCACTTTATAAATCCCAGTCAGCGGAAGATTGCACGCACATGCATCTACTCCCCGAAATAACCATATATGGAGCTTACAACGCCTCATTTTACTATGCATATCCTCATCTGCATATCATTTGCATATGATTATTCATCCACGTGATAACATGTTTAATGGTACAAGACATTAGGAAAATATGAAATACGGATGTGCCGTCAAATCACATTAATAAAAATCATTTAGTAGTCTATCCATGCCTTGTTTTTGAATAAATAAATCAAATAGTGTAAAATAGGCTACATGTCAGAGAAGGTTTTTCTCAATCTTTTCCACTGGCCAAATAGTATTTTTAATTGATTTATATTTTTAATGGAAACAGATAGACCCTGTTGTATATATATATATATATATATATATATATATATATATATTACATTACCGGCCATTCAGAACTTCTACTAGCCAAAAAATAATAAAATAAACCAGATTAACCAGATTAACTACGTCACAGTATATATATATATATATATATATATATATATATATATATATATATATATATATATATATATATATATATTGTAGATGCATTGAAGGAATGTGGGTGGCTGGTGTTAAAAGCAGCATATGGCCTCGATATTCCATATGTGGGTTATCTAGAGCTAGATATTAATATCCTTGACCAAATTCTTCCAAAACAGGGGGTGTTGGTGGTGAAAGACACATTTGACACAGAGACAAGGGAGAGAAAGAAACTGGTTCCTGGTTTAATCGGTATGAATATAATTCAAAATTGTCATGACCTTTTGAAGCAACAATTTGGGTCTCAATATTCAAAAAGTTCTATGATGCAGCAATGTGAGGCTTCTTTGAAACAGGCGTTGGAAATCTGTCAATTGTATGATACGCAAAATCAATCTTTTGTAAACCTGTTGGCCAAAAGTCCAGTCAAGGTGCCAGCATGTACTCTTCAATTGGTTTGTGCAACAAGTGGGTACAACTAGACTCATGCCAAAGGAGTCTTTGCTTTTAGAGCCTCTGATAGAGAGTGAGGGGAGTTTACCAGCAGACCTTTTAATTATGGGTTCAATAGTCTCCCCAGAAAAAGCACAATTGTTGGTCTCAATTATGAATGTGGGGACTAGTGAGGTTATTCTGTACCCACATGTTCGACTAGCGTCTGTACATAGGGCTGAAGTGGTGTTCAGTGGAGGGGGTTTCGATATTCAGTGTACAACAATAAAGTTTTTATTGAGCAAAGTAATGTGTCACAGTCAGGGGTAACAGCCGCTCAACAAGTTCGGACCCTTAATTTTCCTCTGTTGATTGTGGAACATGAAGGGAAGTCTAGGAGGTTATTGAATAAATATGCCTCTGTGTTTTTTGAAGGAAGTGGGGATTTGGGGTATACTGATTTGATTGAACATCAGATCCCATTGGTAGATGACGCTCAAGTTTGTCAAATGTATAGGAGGTTGCCCCCCACTCAATATGAGGAGGTTTAAGCTCATATTACGTTACTTTTAGAGCAAAATGTAATAAGGGAAAGCTGCAGCCCATATTCGTCACCGATTGTGATTGTAAAGAAGAAGGATGGATCAATTCGGATGTGTGTGGATTATAGGCAGTTGAATGCTAAAACAAGAAAAGATTCATATCCACTGCCTAGAATTGAAGAATCTTTAGATGCGTTGAGTGGAGCGTGTTGGTTTTCCACCCTGGACCTGGCAAGCGGATAAAATCAAGTGGCAGAAAAGGATAAACAAAAGACTACTTTTTGTACGCCGTTTGGCCTGTTTGAATATAATTGTTTACCCTATGGTTTGTCCAATGGGCCAAGTACTTTCCAACGTTTAATGGTACGTATATTCAGTGATGAAAGTTTTCAGTCAGTGCTCTTGTATTTGGATGATGTGATTGTGTTTTCGTCAACAGTGGAGCAACACCTGGAGAGATTGGAGAAATTCCTGCAACAATTTCAACATCATGGTCTCAAAGTTAAGCTCAGTAAATGCTGTTATTTCCAACAAGAGGTACGTTACTTGGGTCATGTCATTTCTAGTGAGGGGGTGGCGACAGACCCTGAGAAGATTCAAGCAGTGGCAAAATGGGCGAAACCTCAGACAGCAAAAGAGCTTAGATCTTTTGGGGGATTTGCAAGCTATTACAGACGTTTTGTGCAAGGATTCGCCAGGATTGCAGCACCACTACATCAGTTGGCTGCTGTTGGGGAAATACCAAAGGGTAAGAAGCAAAAGAAAAGAGTATATTTAACTAGTGAACATTTCAGACAGAGGTGGGATGACAAATGTGAAGAAGCTTTCCAAACACTGAAAAGGAAATTAACATCTGCTCCTATGTTAGCTTATGCTGACTTTTCTAAGCCTTTTTTTCTTGAAATAGATGCCAGCCATACAGGCCTCGGAGCGGTGCTCTCCCAGGACGCGGGAGGTAAGCGGAGGCCAGTGGCCTATGCTAGTAGAGGTCTGAGGGAGTCTGAACGTAATATGGATAATTACAGTACAATGCAGCTGGAGTTTCTTGCCCTTAAATGGGCAGTGACAGAGAAATTTCAGGACTATTTAATTGGGAATAAGTTTACGGTGTCTACAGATAATAACCTACTGAGTCATTTGAAGACTGCCAAATTGAGGGCTGTGGAGCAGCGATGGGCTTCGCAGTTTTGAAATGTTGTACCGTCCTGGACAGAAGAATGGAAATGCTGACGCTTTGTCCCGACAAAAGTCGGCAGGAGGACGACAGCTGGCCGTGTCAGAGGGAGTGACCCCCACATTTAATGGTGGTGGTGGACTGGAGGATGGAGACAATGGGAGTATTTTGCCACAATCTGTAACTACAGTGAATGTTATTTCTGTTTTCCCTGAATTTCAGACACAAGATCTGCAAAGCTAGCAAGAACAGGATCCTGCTATTTCCCGGTTCAAGTTTTATTGGAGTAAGGGGGAAGGACCAGGTAAGAAAGAAAGAAAAGAGGAGTCAAAAGACGTACTGGAGCTGTTAAGACAGTGGGATAAAGTGGAAGATCATGAAGGCATCTTTTATAGAGTCATTGCAGATGCTAGAGGGGGCTGGGTAAAACAGCTTCTCTTACCTCAAGTCTTAAAGCAGAACGTTCTTAGTCAGCTGCATGACCATCAAGGTCTTCAGGGGATTGACCGAACGTTTAAGCTAGCACGTCAATGCTTTTATTGGCCCGGGATGTACCTGGATGTTCAGGAGTTCTGCAAACATTGTCTTCGATGTATTGTGTCTAACTGTGCGCTCACACCGCCGGCGGCGAGAGCGTCTGACCGGAAGCCATTCATTTTCAATGAGAGCCGGCGGCGAGCTCCAGCGAGGGCGGCGCGGCGCATCTTGGACGGTGAGAGCAGCGAGAGGAGTTGAAATCAAGTCAACTTTGGTAATAAGCTATGACGCGGTTCGGCGGCAACCAGCGGCAACCAATCAGAATGTAGAAGTCCTCCGCCTGAGAGGAAAAAAATCCCGCATTCTAATCTACGTCAGAGCGTCCCTGAATCTTTCTACGGCGTCGGTGGCAGGGCGGCGAGAGCGAATTTTGCCACTCTCGCCAGCGTCGGTGTGAACGTACAGTGAGGATGTTCAGCCTAAAGTAAAAACAGTGATGAACAGCATTCAATCATCTAAGCCCTTGGAGGTTGTGGCATTGGATTTTACA
The DNA here is from genome assembly GCF_964197995.2 of Scardinius erythrophthalmus. Lineage (NCBI taxonomy): Eukaryota > Metazoa > Chordata > Actinopteri > Cypriniformes > Leuciscidae > Scardinius > Scardinius erythrophthalmus. Next base: position 15,841,052 of record NC_138245.1, on the reverse strand, counting down.
TTGCTGGAACGTTACCAGAATGGAAAAGAAAATGGGCTTATTATAACGGATGTGTTTTCTAAATTCACAGTAGCCGTACTACAGCTGATCAGAGGGCCACAACAGTGGCAAAGGTGCTGGTCAAGGAGTGGATTCATCGATATGGAGTTCCAGCCCGGATTCATTCTGACCAAGGACGGTGCTTTAAAGGCTGAAGTTGTGCAGCAGTTGTGTAGAGTGTATGGCATACAGAAGAGCCGAATAACAGCATTTCACCCCCAAGGTAACGGGCAGTGTGAATGTTTTAATAGAACTTTTCATGATCTCCTCAGGGCCCTTCCTCCTGAAAAGAAAATGAGATGTGATGAGTACTAGCATGAAGTATTGTTTGCATATAATACTACTGAAAATGCTACGACTGGATTTTCCCCATTCTTTTTAATGTTTGGCAGGAGCCCTGATCTCCCAATTGACCATTTGTTGACCATTTGTTGAGGGGTGGTACAGAGGAAAAGAGAAGAGTAGGCATGGAGACCTGCATGATCAGCACAAACTGCAACAGGCTTATAGGCTGACACGGAGATGGTTGCAGAGTATGGCCAAGCAGAGACAAAGACGACAAGGGGTGATCAAAGATGCCAGTTTGAATCCATGGGATTTGATTAATCTGCGTAATTGCAGAGTGAGAGGAAGAAATAAAATCCAGGATGTTTGGGAGGATTTGCCTCACTGTGTGTTGGAAAGATTGGACCCGGTCAAGGCAGTGTATTAGGTAGTTCCAGTGGATCAATCGCGTCTACCAAAGAATGTGCATCGTTTGGAGCTACGCAGTTGTGGACCTCTGCAGAAGGAGCCTGTATGGTCAAGGGAGCATCAAGGGACAGACTCAAGTACAAGCATGGCACCGTCAGAGTCTGAGTCTGAGGAGGATTGGGAGGAGCTCCGGGTGGTAGTACCAGAGAACCGGTCTTCGGGGTTTGAAAAGGAAATAAGTGCAGAAGAGGTAGCTTCCAGAGATGACGAGAAATCAATAACTACTGGAACAGACTCTACTGTTCGATGCTCCCAGAGAGCTACAGCGGGACAGCATAGTAATCCCTTAGGGAGCCACGATTGCTGCAGGGTATGGAAGCTGCAGCAATCCCCAACAAGGTTAAATGATGGCTTAAGATGGGGCAATGGAGACAGTCTTAGATCTTCTGCTGCAAGTGATGCATGAATTAAAAAGAGTGATGAGAGGTGGTTAATGTTGTTTTTTAAAGATTTTGTTACGAAATGTACATAGTGAATCATCGGGACGATGATTTAATAAGTGGGGGGTGGATGGGGCATTGAGCTCTGGTTAAACGGGGTGGGGGGAGGAACTGTGCATATATTTGGGGGGACAAGCACAGACTAATTTAAGTGATGCACCAAACTCATGCGGTGAAGACGCCACACAAATACGGCGCTGATAATGAATTGGGTGAGTAATATAGTAATGGTGCGTGCGCTTTCATTATTTACATGTGTGCAGGTTACGTGGCTTCATTCACAGTAAATGCTGCTCCACACACACTCAGTTTCTGCATGTGCTATTTGACTGGGTTTTCAAAGACGCATATGGGAACGCATTTAAAGTCACGGTTTGTTTTTCATAGCAAAGTGTTGCACTTTTATCATTTGGAGGCGTCTCAGCAGCTCAGTTAAAAACTCTGCTGTGAGAAAAACTCTGCTGTGAGTTTGGGTTGCATAGCATTCACGCAACCTGTGAATGCAAGTTGCATCATTTCACCAGATTTTGGCAGGTTACCAAGCCTTTCACCAGATATGGCAACACAGGACAATAAATCGATGTGTTTCTAAATATGCGAATGGTTGTGATTTTCGCATTTTTTTATATTCTTGTTCAAGAAATTTGAGTGGCTGTAGCATTTCTATTGTAAAAAAGTGTCAAAATATTAAAGATTAAGTGGACATTTGAGTTAAATGTTGGCCAGATTTGATCATGCTATTAAGTGTAACAACAACAATCGCCAAGCCGTTGGCACCCTCTGCAGGCATTTGTTATAATATGTAAAGTGCATAAGTTGATTATGTTAATATGTACAGGATATTACATTATGTATTTTAACAGCATTCTTCAATAACACCATATGATTACTTGCTTTTGATACTTTATTTGAACCAATTATTATTGCCTCATTGCTTATGTGTATTTTAAGTCATTTTAAAGGGTATTGTTCACTTCACTTACATCTATTTTTCTTACCACTAAAAAAATCTGATTTCTCAATAAATCGTCAAAATAATCAACCAATTACTTGATTACCCAAAAAAATCGTTAGTGCCCTATACATTTCACAAATAAATAGCCTACAAAGAAACATTGAATAGCATGAATTAAACTTTTTTTTTTTTTGAAGTACAAAGACTGAAATAGTATTTTCTTGTAAAACATGCAACAATAATATTTTATTTTATTATTATTATTATTATTATTTTTACAGCTTTTTCTTTTCTATTTTTGTATTTATTTATTTTTACAGCGAACGATTCATTCTTTTGAGTCGATTCTTTAAAATGATTCTTTAAAACTCGGACGAGATAATTCATAAAACTGATCTGAATTTGTTCATCAAAAGGAATGATCCAGTTCTTGAGTTCAACACACTGACTCACTGATCCGTTCGCGGTTTCTCCTTTTCTGTTCTATGGAAGGAACAAAGTCACACGGGTTTGGAACAATAAAGGTGAGTGATTTATGACAGAAATGTCATTTTGGATGAAGTAGGCTAAATGTCTCAATGATTGGATTTAACAAATCCAATAAGATTCTTGACATATTCGTTTAACACTATGACAACAAAAAAATCACAAATGCATTGAGATAACACTGAAGAAGATCCATTAATAACTCCTCTGCAATTAAACAACTAGAAAACATGCTTCTCCCATGCAATATGTGATGTGCACGTGAACGGAGCATTCAGCAGAGGAGAATGACGTCATGGTAATGTTACTGTATCTCAGATCTAGACCTGAAGGAGGCAAATCAGGAGTGCTATAAAGATAAAACGTGCTCTGTACATGATGTAAAATGGTGTTAAACGTTCAATCCAATGATATAGTGCGGGGTGGATATTTTAGACCTCTGCGTTGCTATCACACATCGATCTCTCCCCAAATACTCACAGCACTGCAGATAAATTAGACTCAGTTTCCATGGTCTAGCATGGTTTTTCCTTGCGCTTTTGAAAGACACTGGTGTCTCAGTGTTTACTGAGATCTCCTCTGCAGCTGTCGCCATCACTGCATTTATATATTCCATCTCTCGCGTGCATTCCTACTGGAAGTGCGTGATGCTGCGCGTGCGCGTCGACTTCAACCCTGTATTATTACAATAATGTAATATTAAAAAGTGAAACTAAAATAAAACGCAAACATTGGTGAAATCTTTTCAATTAAATTGTTTTGAAACATTGCTTTATGCAGTTGCTGTGGAATAACTGAATATGAATAATTGGTTCTTAATAATAATTCATTTAAAACTATACATAATATATACAATATGCATGCACATTGAATATAGAAATGGTGTGATACTGTATATCATGATTTACTGCAGATATAACAATACATGTATTTTGGCACTTAAATTTAGTCCCAAAATAAATGTCTATTCACATTTATTAACAGAAATTGTAAAAAAAATCCTACTTTAGGAGAGTTTCATATTAGTAATTGAGAGTGGCATTCCTGAAAGTCATCATAAAGTGTTTAAAAACTTTTGTGTACATGAGCTACATCTATATTCCATGAGCATGCTTTCATCTTTATTTCACTGATTTCTCTTGATAATAAACTTTACCCTTTTATCAGAGCAATTAGAATGTTAAATCAAAGAGCTTTACAAGTCAGCATTAGTTTTTTAATACTCTCCCAGAAGAGTTTTTAGGGAAGGCGGTGACCTTTTCCCTTTTCTGTTTATGACTGCAATGATTAAAGACATTTATAACAAAAGAGATTAGAATAACTCTCTCCAGGATTGTCAAATAACAACTAGTGATTATTATTATATGCGCACGAAACAAATATAATGGAATAACAGAGCAGCTGCATGCAAATAAGTAAATCGTTATCTAAATAAGCATACCTAAATGGCTTGAAGCCAGCATGTCAAAACAGATATTACAAGACAGATTTTATCATTAAGAGGGTGTCAGAAGCTTATTAAGGCAATTTTAAGACTTGTTCCTAAGAGGAAACAAATGAACTCTTGAGGAAAATGAAGGAGATTGCTTATGAAGACAGCATATGTGTGGGGTCATTATTAGTTATGCTAAAGTGCCCCTATGATACTATTTTAAAGTTTTCTTAATTTTGGCTCTTATATGGGACCCTATTTTAACGATCTGTGCATGGTCTAAAGCACACGGCGCAAGTGCACTTAGGGCGTTTCTCAATCCACTTTTGCTCGTTAACGACGTGAAAAATGGACGGCACACCCGGTGCATGGTCTAAAATGGTTGTCACTATTCTCTTAATGAGTAATGGGTTTGTTTTTGGCATAATGTGCAATAAACCAATCAGAGTCTCATCTCCCATTCCCTTTAAAAGCCAGTTGCGCTAGCGTCATGGCGGATTCGCTATTTACATGGCGAATTTGCAAGCTGAAATACTGAGCGCTTCTCCAGAGAGGAAACGGATCATGGGCGCAGGTCCCACTTTATATTAAGTGGCTTTAAGTACTATGTACTTACATGTACTTACATTCAAATGAATAATTTGATACAATGTACTTATTGTGTAACTACATGTTTTTACATTGTACTTACATTTTAAAAATTCCTGCATGTAATTACAGCTGTAATTAATTTATGTAATTACATTTGTAATTACACAGTTGACCCTTCCCTTACACCTTAAACCTACCCAATCCACCACACCTGTCCCTAACCTTACCCGTATCACACCTCAATAGCAGCAAAAGTGTTTTACAATACAACATGAACACAATAAGTACATTGTACTTATTTTTTGATGTACTTAACGCCACTTAATATAAAGTGGGACCCAAAAAACACTTGCCGGGCGCTGCATTGTGCCGGGTGTATGATAGGGCCCAATATGTTTACATGCACCAAGGTCAATAAACACTTTCATTTTCTCACAATATACATTGCAGCATCACCTTTTTTCTCGCAGTGTCTGAAACGGTTCAATCACGTTTGATTAATCTGCTCTGATTGGTCAGATGGTCCTGTCTGTTGTGATTGGTCTACACGTGTCAGAAACGAAACACTCATTACCATATCTGAGGCTTCCTCAGCACACAGTGATACAAACAGTAACGATGGCGTCGGTTTTAGCTAATCTATTCGAGCCCGAGTCCGATAATTAACCATTGAAAGTAGCTGATCGACCTGAACCACCATTGCAAGTGGATTTGCCTTCGCAGCACAGAAAACAGCGTCTTCTCGACATGTCGACAACACAAACCAAAGTTTTCCAGGCCTCAGCTACTGTACAACTACAGTGTTTGAGGGCGTGTCAAAGTAGATTTTGTTAACAGGCAGCCAATAGGCTGGAGCTATGCAAATTTGCTACAAACCATAGGTTCATGCAGGAAGTAAGACTGGAATCGCTGGTTACTCGTTTCAGGCAGTTCAGAATCGATTCTTTCTTTTAGGAGAAAACAACTCCATTTATCGTGCACTTTGATTTTTGAAATTTTGGAAACCTTTTACATTCACAAACAGCTATATTACACACTACATGAAAGGTAATATCCAAAAAAAGCATAATAGGGGCATTTTAACACAAAGCAATTTCCAGCTGCCATCAGAATCACATTACTCATTACTAGATATATACTTGACAGAAAAATGCAGCTTATCATTCTCAAGGTAGTGAAATGAGAGAAATGTAGTGAGTGAGAAATGAAAAGAGATTGATGATCAAATAGATGTTATTTCAGCACTGGTATTTATTGCCTTAGGATCAGTGGCATACAAATTAAGCAGAAAAAAATAACATGCATTTGAAATCCTCTCTACCCTTATTACAGTTAAGTGCATTTTGAATATCGCATTATATATTGCTCCTCATTTAAAATATTCTTTTCTCCAACATACCGTGAGTTGAATAAAACCTTCCACCCATTTAAACAGCGAGAGCGTGTTCACATTGTCCATCCATTAGGTGCTTTCTGACCCATGTGGGTCCACAAGACATCAAACTAAAGACAACACAATTATATTTAATGCCCCACTGGGTATAAAAAGTCTGGATTCAACCTCTGTAGTCCTTTGAGACAAACATAAATGTCATTTATGTTATGATGCAGGAATGAAGCGGAGAGAGAATCCATACGCAAGCACTAAATTTAATAAAACAACAAGGAAAACCAGGGCAAACAATGGAAAACAAAACTCAGGACAGAAACATGACAACAGCTACAGCAAACAACGACCGACACCCAACAACTGAAGCACAGAGGTTTAAATACACAGGCAAACAAGCTAAACAAGATAACAAGGGGGTGTGGTTAATCATAAACACCTGGGAGACTAATAAACAAGAAAAACTACAAAGGACTACAAAACATGGCACAAAACAGGAAATAACAAAAGTCCACACAAGACAAGGGGAACACAAGACAGGAATCATGACAATTTAGTGTAGGACATTGAATGCACTAAAATGTCATTTAGTACGTGTCATCAAGCACACTCACATGAATTATGTTCAAAAGTGTCGTTCTCCAAAATGGGTGTTCTCAAGCTTTTGACATCCCATATACAAGAATGATTTAACATGCACTGCATTTACAATAGTACTCATTTCAGTATAAAGTGATGCCAAACATGGAAAAATACTGGGAAAAACTGTTTACAGATCTACACTACATGGGTGTTTATTACACGGCTCTCTGGAATACTCGTTTCTGATTTGCATCAGCTGTCAGATATTTCCTTTCACCCATAGCAACGCTGTATGAATATTAGTCCGCCCATCCGAGTAAAGGTGTGGTAACATTTATAATCGCTCTGCAAATTTTAATGTGAAAAATTCTGCCATTCCAGTAAGAATCCATGCGATCTGGAATTTTGTGTAAAAGCGATCCCCATGCAAATTTCGCAATGGATTCAGTTGGCCATGCAAATGTGCTTCATTCATCTACTCTATTGAAATAATGCTAGATTTGTTTTGCCTTTGAAAATTTCAATAATTTTTCCATACCTGTAATAAGCAAAGCAAAAAAAAAAAAAAAAAAGGGGGGTTTGTGGCAAATCCACATGACCACCTTGAACCTCCTGTGAAATCTGGGCGGGGATATCTTTCACCCTCATGCAAAATCGCATGGATTCCAATTGAAATTAATGGATTTCAGAAATTGGCGAACAATGGTAAAAGGTATTGCACCTTAACTTAAACCAGCGACACTTTCATGCAAACAAAATTTGCGCCATCTTGTGTCTTAGTTTTCAGTTGTAGTGAAAATTACATCATTACATTAATATTATTAATAATGAACGAACATCTATTTATATATTTGCAGAGTAGCCGTGTAATATTGGAAACAACGTATAGTCGGCCAGTCGTTTTCGCAAAGCAAACCCCTTCCTCTCCACATAGGGGTCCTGATCGCCCTATTGGGGTTTATTTAGTGACAACTGCTGGTTGATTTTACATTGCCCCTTTTATATGTTTCCTTGTATGCAGTTAGTGTTTCGATTGTGAGATACTTCACTGAGAAACAACATTATGTGCAATTTCAGTGTCTGACATTCGATAAGAACGAATCGCCTACTATTCTAAATCTAAATAAGTCTAACTTCTTTATTCTAATCTAAATAAAAACATGCAACTTGCAGCTGCAGCTTGAAAAGATTTCACATGATATAAAATTCATACAAATGCTCCACAATACAAACGGTTGCAATTCAAGACATAACTGAACCTGAAAATTCTCTTGGGCCAACAAAAAATAAGAGCCAGATTAAATTATCAGTATTTACATATACTTAGAAAATAAAATAAATAAATAAAAGAGCACACAGGCAGGTTAACAGTTTAAGAGTTCATTTTAGTGCAATGCAAATGAGCTGGACTCTTCTGGGTTGTTTAGTGTAGTAATCCAGCAGTAGAGGAGTCCACAGAATTTATCCATGTGCAAATGCAGTATCTGTTTAGAAGGATTGTCATAATAACTAAGGAAATGCTAACTCTGTTAAATGCAGAAATGATGCACAGTTTTAAATGGCTGCTCTCTAAAAATATGTTCCAGGGGCTTACTAAACAGATTAGAAACAATAAAAAAGCAGAAAGAAAATCATTTTAACTTTACAAACCTTTCAAATAATATCTCCACAACTTAAAAGTTATAAATAAGCACAACCACAGTACAAAATATTTTGGTAAATGTTTGGTATTTAAATCTCTGAGTGCAAATTGCTGCTCTAAAAGCATGTATGACTCATTTGAAGGCACGTAAATAAATTAAAGCTGGGTCAAACTAGATTCCCTGAATTTTGTATTTCTAATTGAGCTGTTTTTCATACTTAAAAGGCAAGTGAAGTATCTAAAGTAAAAGGGAAGTCTTTAGTTGCTCACAAAACTCTTATTTCTCTCCAAAATAGTTACTAGAGAAACAACATTAGTGCAAATGCTGATAACAAATACACTGGCCGCCAGAATAAAAAAAAGACGTTAACATGATATTACCATGACCCCACACACTCCATTATGACAACATACAGTACACCTGCACTGTTTGTCTAGCTTACAGTATATGTTCACCATCCTGGCTCCTCATTGGTGGAATATCAACCAATCAGATGTAGACTCATTTCACACCTCTTTGAAGACATGTCTCTGTTTTGCCTTGGATTTATGGATTTTAAACTTGCATTCTTACCCTATGACTGACTTTCATTCGCAAAATTATTAGTATGTTTCTAATTATACCACTACTTTATTGCCAAAGAGTTTCAGTTAATCATTACCCTGAATTCTTGTTTCGTCGACTTAACCTGTCTTAGTTCAACTTTAATTGGCTTTAAAAAAACAAAACAAAAAAAAATTGTACAAACATTATTGAAACAAATATTTTGTTCCATTACTATTTTTCTAGATTCTGAAACAAACGCCCCTGAGAGACTGTCACAGTAGCACACGCCGCTGCTGCTTCCGTCCTTTTTACTATCAGTAAGTTTTGCATTATCAAGACCGACTCCATGTTGATTGCGGATCACACCATTTCCCAAGGTCATTGCTTCCCATCTGTAAAATGGTGGGCTAGACTAGCAAATAAAATATATTCTAAAATGTTTTGAAACATGTGTCAAGCATCAAGTTGTTTCAATAAAAACCTGTTTTGAGTCCTGACTTCCAGTCGTCCTCTGGGGTTTATGTGACTGGAAACGTTGGTGATAAACCTGCTGGTGTTTTTTTTTTTTCTCAGAACAAAAAGCCTCGACCCCGCGAGTTATAGAGTTTAGCTCCCTGACTCTTTTCTCATTAATCTTCCTAGCCTGATGTTAGAAACCACAAAGGCTGAACCATTTTTTTTATGTTATTAGAGGAACAAAAACAATAACTTAGTAATGGCCTGAAGAAATTCTTCTGGTGAGCATTAGGTAAATAGTGCACTTCATAATGATATCCCCCAGTTCTCAAAGTGTCTTCAGATCCCTCTGAATCGTGTGTCGGTCAGAAGATCCCAGGGTTTGAGTCATATTCTGACACCATGCGATCTCTTTCCAGATGTCATTGTGGATTTTCATTTGCATTCTCAAAAAGGTCGAGTCCACTTTGTATGAGTTTCTCAGCTGAACTGATGGCGCTGGACACCAGAGTAAGGGACTGGTTGACGCTGTCGTGCCAGGGAACCTCCAGGGCATCCTTCAGGATAGAGAAGCGTGGAGTTTGTCTGCTCAAGCAATACAGAATGTTCCTGAGAGAGAGAGAGAGAGAGAGAGAGAGCAGGGTTTTTCAAAGTGTTTAAAGAAACTTTTAACATCCACAAATTATTCACATACCTATTTCTCCTAATGTGAGTGGATGGCTCTTGGTAAGAGGCATTTATACAGAGGACTTGTCTCTTAAGCCCTAAGTATACTTCGGTTTTTACACATACGCGAGAATGCGACCAGGGTGCGTGATGCAAATTTCGTCACCAGAATAGTATCCGCGTTCTGTACGAGCACTGCCCGATTTTCTGTAACCTCGCTTACTTTGTACTCACAGGTTGCACGCGCATTAAATTTGTTTTGCACTAGTCCATTGTTCTACAAGGTGGCAACACTGGCCCTGGGCCGTTTTTTCAAAGTAGAAACTAAAAATCAAGCTCAGCATTAGTTCTGGCAGGTCACGTCAGTCAAGCTTGTATCAGCTGACTCTCAGCTGATCCACGTCTACCTATAGGAATCAGTGATGCGCGGGTCAATGTATAAACAACCCGCACCCGACCGACGTTTTCAACTAACCCGCCCGCAACTCGGACCGCAAAAAAAAAAGAAAGAAAATATTGTACCCGACCCGCTTCCTGACCCGCATTTTTTAAAAGTAGTAAATGCTCATCGTAGCGTCATTGGGCCATAGACGTAGGAACTAGGGGTGCGGGGGGCTCTCCCCTGACTTTCCCAACAAAAATCCCGCCCCCTCTCAGAAAATACATAAAACTGACATTACTGAGCTATATGCGTTTAAAAGTAGCCTATTAAAATGGTACAATGGCATTGCTCAGTTCAACGTGTTGGGAAATCGGGCATTTTGTCCCGCGTCGGCATTTATTCAAAAGTTAATAACGCTCAACATTAAAAAGGTAAATAAGGATTTCCCACTTCTCCAACACGTCGCTCGCGAGCTACCAGTAGCTCGTGGCCTGATTGGAGGTAGCTCGCCAAGGGCCGTTCACATATCGCGTCTTTTGCGTGCTCAAGTTCGTTATTTAAAATAATTGAAGCGACGCGCTAATTTTTTCCAGGCGCAGCGAGTCAACATGACGGATGGGGGTGCACCCAAACTACGTGTGTTTTCTTCTTCTAAATAAATCTAGCAAGCGTTTTTTGATGGTGGAAATCCATTAGCTCTTAAAACTTCTTTGTCGTTGTGGAGAGCGCAGTGTATAGTTGCATAGCAACAACAGACGCCACGGGAAAATCGGACCAAATTCTACTATTAATAATAAAAGATAAGCTAATGTGCATTGTAAATGTCAGTAATTTATCTTTTTTGACTCATTCTTTTTATAAAAATGATTTAAAGGCGAGGAAATATGCGAGGTTTACCTTTTTATAAAAACTCTTTTGTCAAAACTTTATTTGAACTTGTACATGTTAGTAGTAGATAACATGTTGCAAGACACTCCTTTAAAATTTGACCTGACCGTCCGTGACCCGAATATCATTAAAAATATTTTTGGATGGCTCATAACCGCGGGTAACCGCTCATTTTGGATCAACCTGCGCATCACTGATAGGAATACAATGCCTATCACAGCATCCCATATATATATATATATATATATATATATATATATATATATATATATATATATATATATATATATATATATATATATATATATATATATATATATATATATGGTCCATTTAGTATTGTCAGCTGCTTTATCACATTGATTACCCTCCATCCCCAGCTCCTCCTCTCGTCCAGTCAGGACTTTGCCTTCTGATATTCCTCTTCAAATTTTTCAGACAAATTTTTCTTGAATTATGTTGTACATTAATCATTGAACATTAATAATATCTGCAACACATTTATGTTGATTCTGTTCTGTTTACCCTGAGGGTTTTCTCTCTTCTCCCTGCTCTTATGCATGCTAAGCTGCATGGATAGGCAGGGAGGTCTTGCCTGCACTGTAAAACCTAACACTAAAGTCACTAAATGAAATGAGTACATTTAACTTATTTTTAAAAAAAAGAAAGAAGTTAATTTAACTTAATAAAAAATGTAATATTAACTAAAAAACTGCAATGCATAAGCAGAACTTAAACCGAATAAGTTATGAATAACCTATTTGTTATTTTAGCTCTAAATTAATGGAAAGAACTTAAAATATTCAAGTTACATATATTCAAAATGATTGACTAAACCAACATTATGAGTGAATATGACTCAATATATATAAGTTCAAAATACTCATATGTATTTGTTTTTAAACTTAAATGGTTTGAAGCAATCAGTTTCCTCAATCAGTTTGAGTTGAGTTAACTTATTGGGTTTTAAAGTGTAGAACCGAACCATAACATCAATCCAAACTGTATGCTAATTGTCAATCATCTCTGATGATAATGATCTTGACAGAACTACATAGACGGAACAACAACAGCAAAGCACCGGAGACTGCAACAACAACGACAGACGCCAACATTAACAAGCACTTGTGTGAGGGGGTTATGAGATAGCCGTAACTTTAGTTTAAAAGAATACAAAGACATTTGTATCGGTCATAACTTCTGGATAAAAATATCACAGACAAACTGAACAAAGATGAAACTTTCCATAGTGCATGTGTCGCCCGCTTGAGTTCGTTCGTTTATGCTATCAACTGGAATAGGCCACTTTGAAAGGCTACATGTTTGACTATACACGTACATGTAAAAAAGAAAAAAGAAAAAAAGTATACGTTGAGCTTTAACTGACTGTCTTCAAATGGAACACAAAGTTATAATACAAATGATTGAAATTCAAATGGCTTTATTAATAAAATGAATAAAAAAGAATAATACATTAAAATAAAGCAAAATAATAATAGTTAATACAAAATGAAATAAATTTAAATATAAAAAATCTAATTAAAATCAAACAAAAATAACAGTAATACAAAAGTAAATAAATTAAACTACTAACAATATTAATAATATTAACAATAAATACAAGTATTAGTAAATTATTATAAATACTGATAATAATCCAAAAATAATAATAGCAATAATACAAAATTAATTGAATTGAAATAAAACAAATTTATTTAGTCTATTCTTCAAAAATCACAATGTGCATGTTAAAAATGCTTTGAAAAAAAAATGATTGAATCATGAGTTATATATCTGCACAAAATTACTTTGCTATTTGTGCTCTTTATTTATTTACAACATATCTCTGAGGGTCGGTGAACCTGTTTAAAAAATGCTGCTTTAGGAAGCTCTTCTGAGGATGAGGATGAGGAGGAGGATGTACCTACTACGAGCACATGTTCAGATATAACAGAGAGCATATATACATCACAAAATCAATACCAATGTGTCTTGGAAAACCTTGGAGCAACCGCACGTTTTCAACTGTAATCTGCAGAGAAATCACCTGAACTCCTGCATGACAATCATCACGATCAACAGACTTTGGGCCATTTTATTCACGGTTCAGGGTCACACATTGATTTCTGTTTTTGGAGTGTTTTAACCTCCTTCACACATCTAACCTTAATAAATGAAGCAATTCTTTATCTGTAAACAGGTCAGCTAAAGTTGGGAATGAGTCGATGACCTTCAGAGACCAAAGCTTATATGAAATCCTTATCATGAAGTCTATCTTGCTAACTGAAAGGTAGAAATCACATGAGAACAGAGCTTGTTCTCCTTTCACCAAGTGATACATTTAGAGCCGCATAGAAATATGTTAGCTTATTGTTTGTTATCATTTTAGCAGAATTATGAAGCTTTAAAAAGACAGTACAGTGAAAGGCCTTGGAGCCTTTCATATGTGTGATATATTTAAAGTGAAAGACTGAAATGTCCAAATCTCAAGCACTTTCTCTTTCTTCCCAAAGTAAATGGTTATCCTTTTTTTGTTGAGGCCTGTGAGTCATATCACTCAGAGAGTGACTCTCCATCATTCTTATAGGAATGTTCTGGGTTTAATACAAGTTAAGCTCAGCATTTGTTGAAAGTTGATTACCAAATGACATTTTGAATACCTCACTCACTCACTCACTCACTCACTCACTCACTCACTCACTCACTCACTCACTCACTCACTCACTCACTCACTCACTCACTCACTCACTCACTCACTCACTCACTCACTCACTCACTCACTCACTCATAGTATACAGATGTACATAAGTCCTACTTAAAGGGATACTTCACTGCTGTTAAAATGGGCTTTCAATAAAACTTTGGCTGCCTATACAGTAGAAAGGCGTTGATTTTTTTTATTTTTATTCAGTGCTACCTGACTAGAGAAAACAAAGAAAAATAGCTGTTGTCTTCCCTTTGGCTAAATAGGTAGGAAAACTTTAATACACATAATGCACAATGCATTTTGCTGTCCAAAGCCACTCCCAGTCTGCTATGGATACGCTTGACCTGCGTCATCTACCGCCTTGCTTTAGCAGGAAATACTTCTTAGCAAACTTTTAGTCATGATGCCGTCGACTTGTATTGTTTGCGGGTGCAAGTGTTCAAAGAGTAAATGTTTAAGGGGAGTGAGTTATTTTCAGTTTCCAGTAAACGATCTAGCGCATTGTAGGCCGAGGCTAAAGGCTACAAAGAATCAGAAATATGGAGAGAATGACGCGATGGAAAATATGAAAAAAACTTTTTTTGTTTGTTTTTTACCCCTTTGCTTGTCCTAATGTGAATTCCTCGTTCTATGTAAAACAGAGAATGAGTAAACATTGTTAATTTACATATAGTACTGACATTGTATCAATACAAAGCGAGTATAAAATAGGTGAAGTTACACTTTAAAGTGGGTTAAAAATAACTCTTTATTGCATTAAATATGAGTTAATTAGCTTTATGTTTTAATGGACATCTTTGGTAATTTTTGGTAACTTTTGCTAATTTGTCTTTTGCTATTTTAGATGGTGATGATGGATTTGTTAATATCACAAGACACTTAATCAAATGTATCATTTTGCACATAGGCTTAAGTCTCTTTCTAATCATGACTAAGCAATCAGTAATTGAGTCGTGTCTATGATGAGACTTTGTGTGGCAGTAATATTTAAGAAGGCAAACGTCTGCTTCGTATGTGCTGTGTTGCATACTTCATTTCACAAGGGACTACTGTTTTATGTAATCAGCTGCAAGTTACATTTCCTCCCTCCTTTGTTCCATCCTTCCAAGTTACCGGGTTTTATGACTTTACGTTGTAATGGCAATGAAGTTAAAAACACTTTTACCAAAAGCACGACTTCAACAGTCCTGATCTTTAGATGCAACAAAAGACTTGTTAAACTAATGGTCCACATTATTAAGTTGTGCAGGTTGTTAAATCATGTTCAAGTCTGGTCCTTTTTTTTACGATTTCAGTCATATCCTTTTTACACCAACTGTTGCTGGAGGTATTTTTATAAATCTCTCCACAAAATCTTTGATATTGATCTGGGGTCCCTGGTAACACCACCTACTTTGTTTTTAATGGAGAAAGAGTTCTCCAAAAAAACGAGTTTAGCGTACACAGCAGAGTCCCCCGCATGGGTCCAGATATCATCTATTATAACCTTTATTTTACCAGGAAGAAGCACATTGAGATTAAGAATCTCTTTTACAAGAGCGTCCTGGCCAAGACTGACAGACACAGTTCGTTTGAGTTTAACAGATAACATCCATCAATACACACACATATAGGGCCCTATTTTAACGATCTGAAATGCAAGTGTCAAAGCGCAAAGCGCAAGTAACTTTGTGGGCGGGTCTCAGCGCTGTTCCTATTATCTATCTATCTATCTATCTATCTATCTATCATTTGTAATAATATGATTTGCAAAAATGAAAACTGCTGCTTCTGTGTAGATGAGATAATCAAAGTGTATGCGTGTTGTGCACACTATACATTATGGTCAAGCATGCGCCCTTAAAATAGCATAATCAACAACGCGCAACGCGCCACTGACTTTAGACTAGGTTTTTTTCTGGCCAGTGGCGCAATTGTTTTATGGAACAGTAAAATAGCACCAGGGATTGTTTGTGCCGGAACACGCCTCCTTTTTTGAGCGCAAGTTCATTCCCTAGTTTAGCGACGTGCTTCTGTGGAGGGAAAAGCGCGCTTTGCGCGGGTGCAAAATAGGAATGAAACATGTGTCGGTGTACAAAGTCAATTGCGCTGGGTGCAAGATAGGGCCCATACACACACAAGCAAATCCAATCAAATTTCAATATCATATACTTTGAAAATGTCCAATGAAACCAGCTCCCCAAATTTCAACATACGTTGCAAATTATTCCAGGCAGAGGGAGCAGCAAATTTAAATGCCTTTTCCCCCAATTCAGTACGTACCACTGGAACAGACAGTAAGAATAATACCTGGGACCGTAGACTATAGCTACAAACATACTTTTTACAGATGTACGTATAAAGATATGAAGGAAGTAGAACCAGGATAGATTTATAAATAAAAACATGCCAGTGTTTTTGTCTTCGGATGGACAAAGCAGACATCCAACCCGAGCATACAACACACAATGATGAGGGGTTTTAAGATTAGTTATGAACCTCGGTGCACCATGATAGACAGTGTCTAAAGCATGTAAACATTGTGAAGATGCATGCATATATATAACATCACCATAGTCCAGTACAGACATAAAAGTGGCAGCAACAAGCCTCTTTTTTTGCCTCAAAGGAAAGACAGGATTTGATTCTAGAGTAAAAACCCAATTTCACTTTCAATCTTTTCACCAGTTACTGAACATGAGAGCCAAAGGAGAGAGACACAAACAATTAAAATTCATCAATTAAAATCCCAAGATACCTATACTGAGACACAAACTCAATCTCCGAACCTTGGGATGTAGTAATAGGCAGAAGATTATGAGGGATTGATTTTGATTTAGAAAACAACATGCATTTTGTTTTATCAGCATTTAAAACTAGTGTTTTTTTTTTTAAATAAGTTACGCTGATCAATATTAAATGCAAGCTGTAACTGAGAGAGAGCTAGATTGGGTGTGGATGCTGCACTATATATAACTGTATCATCAGCATAATAATGAAAACTTGCATTATGAACATTTTGATCAATATTATTTATATATATATAGAGTAAATAGGAGTGAACCATTGAGTTCTGTTTGAGAGATAGTTATTAAACCAACAAATAGTATGTTTAGATAATCCAATACTGACAAGTCGTTGTATCAGTGATGATCAAAAGTATCTGTTCAATGTCTACCGAATATTGGCATTTGTTTTATATGCAAGAACTAACCTTCCAGAGTGTTTGAGAGTGCTATTCTTCCTCTTTCAGCCAAATGAGGAAGAAATCTTACCTGATGCCTGACTGTTGGAGGAACAGTTACATTTGACAAGCACGTTCAATAATGACACAACAAAAAATAGGCAAAAGGATTTTTTTTTTGATTTACTTACTCTTATGGCAATTTAAACCCATATGATTATAAAATGAAGACCGATCCGTGAAGTTCTAATAAGCGGCAAAAATACAACTACACCCCATACAACCTGTGTGCTAGACTCCATGTATCCTGAGGAAACAACTAAAACGTAGGCCATAGCTATCAAATATAATTTGAATATGTGCATATTCCAATTCCATGTCATGATTGGTTATGAAACACACTATTAGGGTGTGAATCAATCCACTTTCGCTAGTTTAACGACGGGAAAAATGGTCCTTTTAATGGCTAAAAGGGTTGTCCTATTCTCTTAATGAGTAATGGGTGTGTTTTGGGCTTTACGTACAATAAACCAATCAGAGTCAATGCCAGTTGCGATCGCGCCATGGCGGAGTCGCTATTTACATGTGGAAAGACCAAACGAGTCTCCAGAGCGCAAACGGATCTGCTCATGCGCGAGGTTAAAGCGCACCTTCTACGGGACAAGCCGGATTCCACCATATCTTTATGTACACAATAATAATCTTTTACATTGTCATCCTTTTATTTTTAATATTTGGCATGTTTGTGTGCCCTGTGTGTTTAATAAGCAGCGTGTACGCGCGTTGTGGACTCACCCATAAGTGGTGCACATTACTAACGCGCTCTTTAAATAACAAAAAAAATAATATTGCACCATTGACTTTAGACCAGGTTTCAGTTGGTCAATGGCGCAGTCTATTTCAGTTGCCTCAAAATAGCAACGCGCCAACAATGCACCTGAACACACCTCGTTTTCAGACCAACACACCCATGGACGCACAGATGGGCGCAAATGCATTTGCTATTTAAACAATGTGGTACAGTTTGTGAGGGAATTACAATATTCTGATGTGGAGTGCCCTCTGGTCGCTCTCAAGGGCACTTCAGCTGGTGACCGTAACAATACTGTTTGTTTATGCACAGGTTATAAGGAACCTATCACAATATCTTTCAGTTATGAGAAATGTGGAACTGCAGTCTGAGGTTCGCAGCTCCCCCGCCAAACAGTGGCCCATCACCGGCTGAGATTTCGGGCAACACCACTGTGCTTACGAAAGGAATATATGTGGAAAATAGAAGACAACTAATCAAAACGCAGAGGAGAGAGAACTTTGAAAACTGGCTGCAGCGAGTTTTGGCCATAGTGCTTTTAGTTTGTTCATGAGAAAAATAAGCAAAATACAGTCAAATTTGTTTGCAAATTAAAGTTTTTAAATATATAACAATTTCGTGGTATAATTGTTGAGTTGTCATTCTTTTCTTTTTCATACACATACACATGTACAGGTTGTTTTAACTCGATAAAGCACAGCTCACACATAAGTCACTTTTAAACTTTCTCTTGGTCAATGAATTTGCATGACCAACTTGAACCCGCTGTGACATCTGTGTGGGGAAATGTTTCGCCATCATGCAAAATCCCAGATCACATGGATTGCTATTAAAATGACTGAATTTCACCCATGAAAATTCGATCTGAGTTTGACTTTGAGTTGGTTTTGCACTGTTCTCTGTTCTGTTTCTTGTTTCTTTTTCGTTACTTGTTCCCACTTATTGTTAGTTACCATGGTTACTCGTTAGTTCTTTCTTTGATTTAATCACACCTGTCATGTTCCACCCCTCATTAGTTTATGTATATCTAGCCCTCAGTTTGTGCTTAAGTTCGTCCGCTATCATCCGTATTTTGTGGTTGTTCTATTTGTGGTTTTGGAGATTTCTGAAGTATTCTGGGTAATTTGTGATTTTGATTTTTGTTCTTTAATAAATTACTGTCGCACTTAAATCCAACACTTTTTCATCCCCACGTCAACCACTGCGTGACACAGTAAAGGGGAAGGTTTGTTTTAAGTGAATAATGACTTAAATTTGTATATGTTTGTTATAATTTTTATCAAATCGTTTCGGAATATAGTCATATGGGCTACTTTTATGGTGTTCTTAATTATTTTTGAAGCTTGACAGTCACTGTATGGAAAATTAAAAAAAAAAAAAACAGCATGAACATTCTGCTGAATCTCATACAGGTTTGCAGTGACATGAGGGTGCGTAAATTATATCAAAATTGTAATTTTGGTGGAAACTCGGGTTCTCATAATGGCTCATTTGACACTTTACAAGCTGCTTCTCTGAGTGCCTATATCGTACAGAGAGAACTAAATCTTTTTCCAATCCATTTTCAATTGCACCAATTTAATACATTGGTTAAAACAGATTAATAAACAGAGAGGCAAGTGTTTAAAACAGGGGCTGAAACAATGGGAATCAGTAAGAGGGTGTTAATTCTCAGGCCAGAACCCAAAGAGATATAATGAGCAGGTACCCTGACGAGTCTCTCGCACTTTATCCGTTTGCTTCCTCTTCTGTTAATTTAATAAAAACCACTCCAGGACACGCTGATTGCCGCTGATTACAATTGCATGTCGCTTTGATAATAACGGGCCTCCTTCAGACCAGATTAGCAAAACCAACAGACGTCAACAAGTTTGATCTTTCAATCAATCCTCAAGGTCTACGACACATCCTGGGTGCTGCATTTCTGCTTTGACTTTTCTCTTGATGCCGCAAGAGAAAAGTCAAAGCAGAAACGCAGCACCCAGGATGTGTCGTAGACCTTGAGGATTGATTGAAAGATCAAACTAGCTTTCCCCTAAACACAAAAAGGCGAAATAATCGGAGCGTCCATCCATTTTGATTGCACAGTGTTTTGCTGGCCACTCCGTTATGGATCCAGCTGCACCCCAATTCCCATTAGATGCACATCTGTAAATCCCTGCGGTTGAGGAGTGTGTGAGGACAGTGGCTAAAGATCAGCACTTTGTTCTGTTGAGCTGAGGACTGAATCAGTCAACTGACGGATTTACTTCTATTACCTGCAATAGTGTTTTAGCACATTATTCTGGCCAAAGTCCTGCAGTTCTGAGATCTAGATCAAGAAACCATTAACTCTGCAATACAGGCCTGGACTTCTTAATATTGTGTTTGACCCTTTTTCACTCTTCTTTGCATTTCCATGCCCCTAATCATGGCCGGTGTCAGAAGAAACTACCAGGAACACTTGATTTAAAGAAAGAATCTGTTTGTTCATTTAATTTGCTGACCTTAGATGCTTTTGTACATATAAATATTCTTGATTTTGGCTTTGTGTATTGACCTGCATTGCTGAATCATGGAACCCAAGTGCTGTTCTCTGTGATGGCAAAAGCTGATGACATCAGCACAATCGCTAAATGATGGTTACTTCAGTCCATCGACCCACAAATCCCCCTTAGGGGAATCATGGGACTATATAGGCTAATAAATTTCTATAGATTCCTACTATAATCTAATTATGGTCTTTCACTATGAACAACCAATAATCTTTATGATCATTAATTTTTTATGAACCTGGAGGCAAATTCTTTATTTCAATTATACATGTACAATACACATACACTATAAATAGCCAATGCAGCCTTTTCTAAATGCAATATAATTGTCAAACTAAGAAATTAGCATTTCTTTACTGTATAGCTGAATAATAATGCAACTCTGAGAGGAAGGAGATGATTTTCTTTTTCTTTCCTTGTTTATTATTATTATTTTTTTTTAATGTTTCATTTTCAGGATGTCTTCTTGGCACTTATGTCTGGGATAAAATAATTTGACAGAGATGCAAATTAGCATGTCTCTCAGTGATGTCATCATTGACCCCCTAAGGAAAGCACAAGAATGTTGCTTTTGGAATAGCTCACCTAAAAAAAAACTCATTAGGTGCATTTCAGATAAACAGTCTACCACACTGCCAGGTGCACGCTGATCAGAAATGCAGTCCAATGTCCCAAAATACATCAGTATTGTCACTGTTTTCAAAGAAAGGCGCTGTAGCTGCTGTACTCCAGCAGAGCCAATATTTGGATTTGTATATCTGGTTATGGATCTGTAACAATCTCAAAATTATTGTTGAGCTGAATCTCAGAAATGAGTCTCAAAGAACTACACTTCCCAGAATGCACCGGCAGCAGCAAACCGGCTGCTTGTCACCTGATCAGTTATTGTCACTGATTTGGAGCACCTGTGAAGACATGGAGGTCCTCAGTCATTCAGACAAACAAACTTAACAGAGAAGACACTCCAAGTTCACTCCAAAGACGCCAATGGTCGGTGAAATGTTTGAAATGCTGCTTAATATTTTTGAGCTATGTTTAATTGCTGTGTAGATTGGTTAAGGAACACATTGTAGCATTGACTTCATTGATTTTTGTTTTTTTGTTAAATGGGTTCTTTATTCCATGTAAAAGGCTTAAAAGGGTAATTCATCATAAAATTCATTTAAAATGTTTAATTAAACATTTAAACTCATTTAAAATTCATTAAAAATGTTTAACTAAAATGTTTCATTAAAATGGTAACTTTTGTTCTCTGTCTTTAAAGGTTTACAACCTAATTCATTGAACAGACCAATCAACTGACAAAGCCAAAATAAAAATAAAAGTGATTGAGTTGGAAATTTGAGTCGTCCTTGTGTCTTTTGGAAGTTGAACAAGAGTAGGACTTGACAATTATTCTTCTCTGTATTCGAGTAAAACCGTGAGTGGGCGGGACTTTAACTGGAAGTTTGTCGAATTACTTGAGAAGACCGTTTTAAATGTATATCTGTTCCCTTTCGTATTTTTAATTAAAACAAATATGCTTTGTATAACCCATAAGATAATTATTTTGTATTATAATGTAGCGTCTGGACGAAATCACGATGACTTATTCATTCTAAGCTTCAGAAAGCTTTTAACCTATTGGACTCATTCATGTAAATCACAGGCCTAGCGCCAATGAGTCTGCATCAAATTACCCCATTGTCACTTTAGTGGCATGGCAGAGGTTAAACAGAAACACCTCCAAACTTCAAAAAGTGAGCTTCAGAAAGAAAATCAACTCCTAATCAACTCAACTCCCCTCCCACGGCAGGCACTGAGGCCAGGTGGCATGGATAGACATCTGAGAGATGCACCAATATACATACACAAACATTCTTTCCATTTAACTCATAAGTCATTCCAAAATGTAT
Organism: Scardinius erythrophthalmus; assembly: GCF_964197995.2. Lineage (NCBI taxonomy): Eukaryota > Metazoa > Chordata > Actinopteri > Cypriniformes > Leuciscidae > Scardinius > Scardinius erythrophthalmus. The sequence continues at coordinate 15,818,696 of NC_138245.1, read as the reverse complement.
ATATGTACATCTGTGTGTATGTATGTTTCCCACGTCATATTAGCCTAGTTATGACTTTCTAGTTGTGTTAGTTGAACTCTAAACGCTTATATTCAAGTGTAAGAATGTATCTCTACTTTTGTATCTTTCAGACATATCGTTCTTGGTACCGAATTAAACATCTCGGTTTGTCTTAGCTATATATATATATGTGTATTATAAAATGTGATAAAATGTATTATACTATGTTTACCATCCTTTGGAGTAGAAATGAACAATTCTGGACACTGTCATAAAACATGCAAATTAGGCTGTCAGAAGGAGACAAAGAAACTTGCTAAAAGTTTCTGAGTGTTATTGGTCACTCCCCCCAAAATAGGTGTGGACTAATTCTTCCTTAAATGACAAGGATGATGGTTCATCTCTATCTTACATCACACACACACACACACACACCACAGATCCATGTAAGTATTTTTTTCTATCGAGATTTAGATGCGTTTAAGATTGTTTGCCCCTGCTTTAAGGCGATGTGATTCTTTGCGGTGATCTGCTCTCTCTTTCTTTCTTTACTTTTCGTTATTCTGTTTATATGTATTCTTTGTTTAAGTATAGTCATATGTATTTGTAGTTTAATTTATTAAAACACATTATACGCTTGATTGCCTCTGTCTCCTGCTCACCTAACAAAGTCTCTTAAATGTGAGATCTTAAGCTATAAGCTTTTATATTGTTGAGTACTTTATAGTAATCTAATAGAACAGGAAAGTTATTCTTCATGACCAGGGCCCGTATTCATAAAGATTCTAAGAATCCTCTCAGAAAACTCTTAATTTAGCTTAAAAACTTTTACGTAGGAGTCTTAGCTTAAGAGCAATTCGGGACTGATCTGAGAGCAACTCTGAGTAAGGAAAAGACAAAAACTTTTATCTTAGTAAGAAGGCGGGGTTGACCCCGTTGCTATGTATGACACAATCTTTTGAAGACTGTGATTGGTTGGTTGTCCAAGAAGGGGAAAAAAGTGATTTTAAGTATAGGGTCTATTCTAAGCCTTCACTTTGAAATTACATGCGTAATTTTTCCTATTTGACCGTTCTCACACACACACATTATATATATAAATCCTTATTTTATTAACCATGCTGTTGATTTCCTATAAGATATTTGCTTGGCTTAGAATGATAGAAATTGTTCCACTCTTTCTAATTACACTGATTGTTGGCATGTCTATTTAAATGGTGGTTTGAATGTTGGTTTTAATGTATCAAACATGGAATTTTCCCAGTTGCCAAATATCGTAATGTAGTGATTACTTTCATTTCGGGCGCTATGGCATTTCTGCGCTGTGTTGGAGATATTAGCGTGTCTCTAAAAAGATCTGTCACAAACATGATCCCTGCATGATCTAATTTAAAGCGTCTTATTAACTCACTGTCATCCATTGTCTGCAACACATTTCTTCTCCTTCTTCGTCTTTCTGCCATTTTCTCCTCTGCTAAAGAAACTCTTAAGCCTCTTAAAAGTCCTCGTCCGTGCTCCTAACAATTTTGACCTTAAGACCTCTTTTAAGGGTTAAGATGCTTTCTGAATTACTTTTTTCTTTACTAGGATTTTTTCTTTAAATTTAAGAGTAAACGCCCACATTTCTAAGAATTTTCTTAGAATTTTGTCACTAGGAGCTACTCTTTGCATTAAGATTCTTTATGAATACGGGCCCAGGAGAATAACTTTTCTTGAGAGTTGATAAGAAGAATCATCTTCCTTGAGAGTTAATAAGAAGATCGTACTGTCGGGTCGGTGGACGAACAGATGATTCGATGTGACATTAATTCTGTTAAAGGTTATTCTGAAAATTGATATAGCCTATCTATATATTCATAATTGATTATAATTCGTTGTAATTAATTATCCAGGGGCCGTATTCACAAAGCATTTTATCTTACCACTAGGAGTACTCCTAAATCGCACTAAAAGATTTTAGCTAGGAGTTTTCTCTTAAAAGTTATTCACAACGCATTTCAGACCTACTCTTAGTAAAGAAAAATGACAACTCCTAAACTAAGAGTGAGTCTTCGTTGCTATGGATGACGTCATTACTCATGCACGAGCTTGACTGAAGTGACCACCTTGATTGGCTGATGATTGTAACGCGGGAATGATTCCAAACACCTCCCCTACGATGATGAGTGACAGGTGACAGGTCTGAGAATGCGTGCGGTGTAGTGCGAAGGACGGAAGATGATGAATAACTGAATAAATAGCCTAAATGAATAAAGAGTAAGGCAAAACAAATAGCCTAGTAGCCTAATGAAACATATGGATTGATGCAATATCTTTGCAACATTATTGAATTAATCTGTCACTATATGCCTCTGCCTACGTTTGCAACGAGAAGAACATTTTAATTTGATTCACAGTGAAACATTACAATTAGTTTACATGCAATGAGTAGCCTAGTTTTGGTTGTTGTTGGTGGTGGCGTTATTGCATCCCTAGTTATGCCTACAATGCAAAATTGTTCCCTCGCGATTGGAAGCTCCTGTAGCCGCCGCATACGCATTTCAAAACATCGCAACGTGAAATGCCACAAAAAGCGGTTTGTGAATAGGTCTTAGTGAGTTAGGAGTCCTCTCGACTTCTTTTAAGCTGTCCCAGGCTTAGGTGCTACTTTTAGGGCTAAAATGCTTCGTGAATTACTCTTAGTCAAAAAAATTAGGAGTCCTAAAGTTACGAGTGACACGCCCATTATTTTTAGGAGTTGCTCCTAAATTTGCCAGTTAGGAGCTACTTTTAGCCTTAAAATTCTTTGTGAATACGGCCCCTGATAGATAGATAGATAGATAGATACCGTAGATACAAATGCATGGGCTATGCATCCCCTTTTTGGGTGATTTAAAATATGTAGGTAATAATTGATCATAAGCAGTACGATTAATCATTAATTATATATATTCCCTTTTTTTAGCTAATTCGCTACAATAATTATAACATTTATTTAAATGTCTTCTAATTGTTGGAGCTGATAGCCTCGTAGGCAGTGCTTCGAGATGCAGTGCAGTTGTGCTTCGGGAGACACGAGTTCGAGTTCAGGTGTAGTGCTGAATTCTGTGACCCACCGAATTATGTGACCGTACACATAACCTTGTGACGGTAGGGTTAGGATTTGGATTAGCTCCTGTTACACTTTATATTATAAATTGCATTCTAAAAGATGCCTAAAGTCTTTATGTATTGATCAACAAACTTGTAATGACAAACTTTTTTTGGTAAAACTGTGTGGGGGAAAAAGTAGGATAGTCAGTCCTCTGAAAAAAAGGTGTGTGCAATATTTGATGCTTTTTTGTTTTCCTTAAAGTGATGTGACAATAAATTGGCATTTTCAGCACCGCATTTATTTCTCTTCTAACAAGATTTTATTCAGCTTTCATTCACCCCAAACCCTCAATAATTGATATCTCTCTGTTTTCAGGTATATCAAAGTCTCCTATGTTTCACCACTTTTCACTTCCTTAGAAACGTAAGGGCTCTTTGTATGAATATATTAGTTGTTTACATGAAAGATTTCATGTTGGAAAAATGTATGGATTCATAAATATTTTAGCATGCTTTTTTACGTTTGTGATCTTGAAAGCCACAGGTGTAAAACAATTACCTGTAAAAGCCTGGCAAAGCGTTCGGGATAAGGAAGCTTTTTTCCAGATCTCGAAGGACGTCATTGAGCATGCGTACATGGGCTGGATCCCTCTCTTTGGGGTCATTGGCAGGGCGCATGACCTCAGATTGGAAGAAGGCTGAGCTGTCCCTCAAAGATGCAGCCAGGTTCAGCAGGTCCGGCCGACTCAGTCGGTCATCTAAAAAAAATTAGACATATGAATGATATATTAAAGGTATAGCGGAGGATCTTTCCGAATTTTAGATAAGAACCGCCCTCTCCACTTTTTGAAAAAATGCACATGCGCAACACACTACATGCTCCCGAGAGGGAACGCCTATTAAACGTGTGCAAGGTTCTCCTCGTGCACGCTCTGTTTACAAGTTGCTGTCGGCATCACTCATACAAGATTACTTTCCAAAAGAAGATTTGCACTTTTTCACCAAATAGCATGCCAAACTTTACCTGTCGAGTAGAAACTTCGCGACTGAGGCATCAGTGGGAAGCCCAACCTGTGTTTTCAGCGCACGCCATCGTGTGAAACAATCTCCCAAAAACACTCTGATCTTGTTTCTCTCTTCTGAGGCCTTTCTCTTCTTCTCATACAGTTCGTACAAACTTTTTCTCTTGCGACCGACCCTCAGACATTTTCAAAGGACCCGGTGAAACGGCGAGCTTCAATGAATGGCTTAAACCGTAACTCTAGCTCACCACCACACATAAACACCTGAAAGTGCGCATGCGCAGAAAGCGAAAACTAAGGGACGAGCACGTACGACGGCCTTACGTTACATATCACCAGAATGATTGACACTTAGGTGGACCAATAGTTTACACTACCCACCCGGAAAAAGAAAATCCTCCGCTATACCTTTAATTACTGCAGTCAATACATTAAAATGAATTAATCAAACATTTTTCTGAAATGAATCATGATTAATTGCACCTAACATTAAAATGTGTAATATTGTTTTATATTGTAATACATATTTTCACACTAAATCTCCAAATTAATGTAATGTACTAAAGCCAAATCCTGTTTTAACTTACAAGCCCTGTCTATGAAACCGGGCCTATATTTTTTTTAATTTAAGTGAACTTAAAGGCACATTATGTACATTTAGCCACTAGAGGTCGAAATTTATAAAAATGTATGTTTCACATCACACTGCAGTAAGCTAGATCGATATTAGAATATCATATTAATAAAAGCTGGATGACTTGTGTTGCTAAACGCAATGCAATTCATTTAAAAACTTTGAATAGTGAAGAAAATGCTGTTTTACTGTTACTACAATTAACGCTCTTTCTGATTATGCCATTTTAGCCGCTTGACTAAATAGTCAGATTTACTTTTTGGGTATAAAACACAGTAAATCAAGAAAACAAGACAGATAAAGTAGATAAAGGTATCCAAACAGCTGATCACCTGTCTAATAAAACTGTCTAATAAAAAAAATATATTAAAGTCTTTGGTGTTTCCATGGTATCTATGGAAATAAAATCGGAAATTGAGGGTAACATGGATGTGACGTCATTGACAGGTGAAGCAATGATAAGGGACGTTATACTGGTTAAAATAGCTGATTTCTCTGGATTTAAACATTGTTGGAAAGTATACAAGTCAACAAAAATATAACATTGTTCTAGTGGTTTTGTTATTTTTAATTTGAATCCAAAATTCTTATATATTGTGTCTTTAAAACAATCTTATAATAAATGTAATTTAGCTGTCCCTTTAATATAGTGTATTATATTTTAAAATGTAATTATTTGAATTCCATTACAATTTTTGATGAATAGAAAGTTCTAAATAGCAGGACTTTTTTGTTTTTTGAGGAATTTTGGTACAATGTAAAAGTCTTTTTCACTTTGGAAGAATTTAATGCATTCTTAAAAGTTTGGCGCAATTGCTAGGCACATCATAATTTTAGTCATTTAGGTAGAATTACACAGACGGCCAAATTGGGCTTAATGCATTGCAGCTGCTATTAACCTCACCTTTCCATCACTCAAAGCAGCTTTCATCCAATTTCACTTCATCCTCATAAACCTAATCGTCTCAGACACACCCCTCGGCTCTGTACTTGACTTCACTTGTTGTTAGCTGTTAACTGTTTTGACAGCTTAAATGCAATCCTCAAAACTCTAGCAGAGCTCTGGCCCTCAAAATGAAACAGTCTAGTATTTAACGGAAAATCTTTGGGCTAAATAAAGACGCACTCCAGGCATACCTCCATATGCCCGCATTCAGAATCAAACAAATGAGTCAAACCTTCTAACCCCTCTACTGTGGGTTAAACTGATCCTCAGTTTAAGGAGGTTGAATTTCAAAAGAACACATCAAAAAATTCTGACATGCTTCTGCTCTGTCTTTCAACTTGCTTACTCAAGCATGCAATAATCATGTGCTGAGCTGGAGCTGTTAAGAACTGTACATCTTCTCGAAGATAATGCCAGAGCTGTGACAGGTGGGTGTGCATTTAAACAGGCTAGTATGAGGCGCCGTCTAGTGCTTAAATTAAACTTCAATCACACATACATACATGAAACACTTATACTAGTCACACATACTACTGAATGCTCAAACAAATGAAATGCACACCGACACACCTAGTCACTCACGTCACCTTTTCAAAAAGAAATGCGCTTAATTGTATTGAATGTGCGCTTGTAGTGTACTTCAAATGTTAAAAGTATCTACTTTTAACTAAAAATCTAAAAATCTACTTGCAGATAATGTAATATCAATGAAATAAAAAGGCCACTAAGTGTACTTTCATGACACAGTTTCTTAACACAGTTCAGTACATTTAAAAAGTGCACTTTTTTTTTTTTTTAATAAAGCCTAATTTTAAATGTAAATTACTGTGCTGGTGCTTGTCGTTTGGGAGTCACACTTGTGTTCTTTGTGGTCAAAAGTGACGAAACACAAAGTGATTTTTTTTATATATATATATATATATATATATATATATATATATATATATATATATATATATATATTCATTTTCATTGCCATTTAATATATATATATATATATATATATATATATACTTAAATGGCAATGAAAATGACCTATTAATTGTCATTTAAGTGAAATTACCGAACTTAAATATTCGATCTTGATAAAAATTATCATTCTAGAAGAAAATTTCAGATGGCACTTAGAGGCATTTGCATCTGAACTCTTCATATATATATATTTTTGAGAGAGAAATAATTTTATGGTACTAATTAAAATTTATGCAATAATTATAATCAGTATTTTCCCATTGAAAATAATATATTTTCTCTCCTAATTTTATTTATTTATTATAATTTTTCAATTAAAGTAATATTTCATGTTAAAATGGAGACCAGGCCTTTAAAATCCAATTTCTGAAGTCAGATTATTACAATTTTGAACACTTTTTTACTGTTCATGAACCATTAAACTTAGCATATACAGTAGGACAATGTACACTGCCGTATTGTGCCATCAGCCCATTTTGTGAGTATGTGAAAGTCTGTGTTTTTTGTTGTTGTTGTAACGGTGCAAAGGTTATTTTGATTTAACACCATTGTATTAGGTTTCTCTTTCAAACACGATTGCATTGTGTTAAACTGACTTGAAAAAAACACAATGTTTCAAACAAGTAGTGCAAAAATGAATTTTGGTCCTTGTCTCAGGTGAGATCCCAATTCGTCATTTGATTGGGACTGATAGGGAACTATAATTAAAATGTAACAAGGACACTTAAAAAAAAGTAAACTTAGTACAAAAGTAACTTACTCTAAAGTATACTTCTTTTTCACAAGGGTAAAAATACAACATACACACATGTAATGGATAAAATAATGCATTTTTAATTACACTGAAGTATTTTTAATCAATATCTATTAAATAAAAAAAAATCCCCAAAAAATGCTAAACACCCTCAGAGAGTTGGGCATCATTTCAGAATATGTGCTTATTTAGATTCTTTGGAGGATATTCAAAACTCAGCAAACACAGAAAAAAGAAAAACTTTTCTACAAACTTCAACACACACTGTCTTTTTCCTTCTGTCTTTCTTTGCAGAATGAAAAGCACTCCCTGCAGGAGGATTGCTGTAACTTATCACTCAGTGTAACAGACAGAAGAGGACCCAGTGAAAATGACATGGACCCAACAGAGGTTTACAATTTTCACAAATGACGAAAACCAAGCATATCACATACATATCACTCCAATGTTCCTGTTTATGTTTGGGCCAAGGGCTGCAGACAACCACTGCAAGAGAGACGTAGGAAAGTAACACTAAGATACGCATGCAGGCATGGAATTACTGTAACACTATATCACATTGGTTATATAATATTATATATAACCAATATATAATATAACCAATGTGATATAGTATATATATATATATATATATATATATGTGTGTGTGTGTGTGTGTGTGTCTATATATATATATATATATATATATATATATATATATATATATATATATATATATACAGTATATGTGTGTGTGTGTGTGTGTGTGTGTGTGTTACTACAAACTACAGAAATGTTTCTTAGGTGGCATTTACAAACAGCTTGACGGAGCTCAAAGGAATGGATCTGAATGCAGAGTTGGACTATGTACTGACATGCTGTTTTAAAAATGCAATGCTTTCTGCAAAAGCTTTAAAAAAAAACAGTGTGAGACGTGATGCAAAACCTCAAAAACATCTGTCTGATTGTGTGTGGCTGCAAAAGCGGTGTTTTACAACAGACAATTTCTTTCTCACAAAGGATTTTACTGTGCAAACTATCTTACGGCCAAAGGACAACAGGCTGTCAGCTAACTGAAGCAACACCTCTAAAAATATCCATCTTAAAATATCAAAATATACTTCAATCTCACTGATCCCACTATGGCGTTCAATAATTATCTTTCGAAATTAAACTCAACACTGCATCTTCGATCGACGCTATGGGGACGCCATCAGCATAACCAGTGACTGAAGCACATGTTAACACACTCCAATTTTATTGGCTGGCAACATTCCTTGACGTCATTGGCGTAGTGCCCGGAAGTATAAGAGGGCGCCTGTGATACACTGCATCAGCTTTTTTGTCTTCAGGAGTCATTTGTTTAGCTAGAGCGTAGTTAAGAATCCTAGCAAGCGTTTCAAGAAGTGTGTGCCGCTGTGTCCCAGCTTTCTGACACCTGACAATTATATTTAGACGTTTGTTTCCAAAATGTTTGTTTGTAGCAGCAAGACAACTGATTTGCTGTCTACAACATGGAGTAACATACGTGAATGTCATTCACAAATGTTACTAGGCAACCAGTAGTGGGAACTCCCATAGCGACCACACCGCCAGCCACTGGCGACATGTAGCGACAAAGTCGCTGATAGTGTGAATGCAGCATCAGGCCATCATCGCTCTTCCCTCATGAGCTTTCTGACTTTTTGTTAGTAGCTTGTTATGTAAAGAACTACCTTTTCAAAAGAGAATAGCTTAACTTTGTAGTGATAACTAAATTTTAAAGTGACCTCCCTTCACCAATAACAGCCTCATCAACTTATCTTGCAGCAAGCAAGTCATTTGTATGATTTCAGATGATGTCTGGCAGTCTTCATTCTTCACATTGCTGAGTCACTCTAAAAGAATCTGAACATCAATGAGCTGTCTAAATCTTAAGGGAACAAAAGATCTCAAAGGTTTCAATTAGTCATGACTCTTTGATCTCACTCAATTCATTATTCCTCATGAATTCTGTCATCTCATGTGCCTCTGAAACTCCTACCACAACACAGCATAAGGAAAGAATGTCCCAACCACCAAGCACCCTTCATCTACTTGCCCCAGTCTCTATACACTAGTGTACAAACTAGTGTTCTAAATGAGTTTCTTTTGATCTTTAAGACCTATAGCTAAATGCTTGTATGCTTAAAATGTATTAGGGAAACATTATTATTATTATTATTATTATTATTATTGTGGAAACTTGTAATAATATATAAAAGGAATATGTATGTCTAACTGACTGGTAGTGAATGCAAACTCAAGATATTAATACAAGAAGATGAAGAAGAAGTAACTTTTGATCAATTTAATGCATTCCTGCTGAATAAAAGTATAAATTTCTTGAAAAGCACACTGACCCCAAACTTTTGAATGATACAGTGTAATATTTATTATGGTCAGGGAATTCTAGTTATGCTTCTACCCACTCTTGATTGAGTTGGTGCCCATGCACAATCAGGCTTTATAAATGAATCTACTGCATAAGCACTGCATTTAAATGGGTCATATGATGCGATTTCTTGTTTTCCTTTTTCTTTAGTGTGTTATGTAACTGTTAGTGCAAGTATAAGATCGGCAGAGTTACAAAGCTCAAAGTGTCAAAGTTAAAGAGATATTCTTTATAAAAATTAAGGCTTAGCCGCGCCTTCCTAAAACGCTTCTTTCAAACACGCCTCCACAAATCTATGTCAGTGTGTGGGGGCAGAGTTTCATAACACCGCCCAAATGTATACACAAAGAAAGAAGGCGTAACTTTTATTCTCGCTGTATTATTGTTGCCGCCGGCACCGCCATTTCTTCGGAGACACTGTGTTTTTCGTTGCGAAAGCCAAACTACTTTGTATGGCCTTCCAGAAGAAGACACAATTAGAAAACAGTGCTTAAGCTTTATTTACAACACTGTTCCAGAACAGTACAACTAAAAGTTTAGGGGTCAAAGGACTTAGTGAAAAGAAATGTTTTGAGGTGCATTTTGAACATATTTACGCTGTATAAGTCATCATCAGTAATTATGTCCCCAATGAAATAAAATCCGACACGATCTGGTCCAGTCGCGCTGGCAAAGTCGATCGATTAGCTTGGTCATCTGCGTTTTCCGGTTCAGATTTGGACTCGAATTGATAAGGTAGTACCCGACATTATCACCTGTCATTATTGCTTTGGGAGCTGATGTTTCAAATATGGGAGCGTGACATTTCCGTCACACGCTTAAGGTTTTTGGGCCAATCACAATGCACTGGATCGCTGGCCAATCAGAGCACACCGCGCTTTTCCGAACGATGAGCTTTGTAAAAATCAACGCGTTTCAGAAAGGCAGGACATGCATGTAATGTACAGCATGTGTAAAATAATGACTTTTTAACCTAAAACTGCATAAACACGTTGCATTAAACCAAATACACAAAATAATGTTCTTTTTAGAACCATCATATGACCCTTTTAACTGACAAAGAAAGCCAGTACAATGACATCACAGGTTTTACCATAAGAGTGACATTTGGAGTAGACTTCATTCCTTCAAACTCCAAATTATACAGAACAGACTGAACAGAACTGTTATTTCTGTCAGGAAACAGCTGGGAGTGCCAATCACCAGTATGCAAAATAATGAGATAAAAAAAAAATATATTTAGGATTTTTTTTCCTTTCCAAACAGTGAAAGTGACTTCGAGAAGCATCTGTGGATGATGTGGGATTTTCTCAGGCATGCAATGCCGCTGCATCAATACAGTAAAACAAAAGATCGGACACAAGTGTTTGGTGCGTGTCTGATGAAATATCAATACTGCAAAGCATTAAGGGCTTTGCAGTCTGTCTTCATGTGGCAAGATTATGTGACAATTACATTTCTCACCTGTCCTCTTCTGTGCGTTCATGAATATTTAAACACAAAGGCGCAACGCTCTAACGACGTTACAGCAACGAGAATAGATTCAGAGGGGCAGCTTTGAATGTCTCTCTGCAGAGGTGAAACCTGCGAGCCACCGTATATAATAATTTTATGTTATTTGAATCTCTAAAATCCAGTTCTGCAAGTCTTTGGCTTTAATTTCCGAATGTTCTGTACATTTTCAGTCAAAAGCTCATTACTACCCCTGGGTTTCTTTTGCTCTGATGAAGTATAAAGTGTTTTCCTCTAGTGGGAATGTTCTCCTTTTTTGTTCCCCCTAAAGATTTTTGTGAAAAATACCAGACTGATGGCCAGTCGGGTCTGAATCTTATAATCCCATTTGATCTGAGCACCGGGCGAGCCGAGAAATGATTTGCACCAATTTGTATTTTACAAATGCAGAAATCAAGGTCATTCTTCCAATGCCCCGGTAAACTGTGATGGAAAGATCGATACGTCCACCCAAACAGATGATCTCTCCATAAATCATCTTTGGGAGGAGTGAGTGGTGACACAGAGCTGGCCCAGCCTGTAATGCTGAGTTACATCCTCAAACAAACTTCTAGAAAAGTCCTGCTAGTAATAAATTGATGAGGAACACCGTTTTATTTTATTTTATTTTTCTGTAAATTGTAAAATAACTTATGAAAGGTGCAATCTTACCTTTGAGTTTGTTCTGAACATCCAGTGCGATATCCAAAGGGTAAAATGGAAGAACGGGATCCGTAGCAAGTCGCAGGATGGCCTCAGCTGTTATCTAAATCGGCAAAAGACAAAACGGTCCATTAACAAGTCAGTTTGGATCCTTATTCTTTGAATATAACATAAAACATAAAAATATAACATAAATAAGTACATTTATAAAGGTTACCATCAATGCTGTTGCAAAAACACCTTCAATAAAAACACTCCTATTTTACTCAAACATGAAACATCATGCAGCATTTTCTTTTTAAAAAGAAATGCTGTTCTTTCAAACTTTCTATTCATCCTTCACTCCCCAAAAAAAAAAAAATATATATATATATACAGCACGTTTTTTGAGCAACAAAGCAGCCTATTATAATTATTTCTAAAGGATCACGTGACACTGACAACTTTGCCATCACAAGAATAAATTACATTTTAAAACAGATTAAAAATAGACAACCGTTATTTTAAATTGTAATAATGTTACACAATATGTTTCACAATATTACTGTTTTAATTGATCAAGTAAGTGCAGCCTTGTTGAGCATTAGTGAGTTTTTAAAAAACATTAAAAATCTCACAAATTTGAAAAAAAAAAGAAGCAAAAATTGCAACTGAACTTGATAGTCAGTGATCACAACATATCTTTATTTTATGGAAAAGGACACCTATGACAGGGAGAAAAAATCTGGAAAAAATTGTTGGATGAGGGTGAAGTTGATCTTGTTACCTACAATAATTATGCAACTTAATCGAAGATACTATTAAATAATTGATTTATTCATTCATTAATTCATCTAGCCACCCACTTGGCTCACAAATCTGGCACTTTAGGCAAACTTTCTTATTCTTTTGTATGACATTGTTTTAGCAATGGATTGTACTACAGCAAACGTCATGTTTTAAGTGTTGAAATTGTCTGTGAGTGCTCGCAAAGCTTCTTTCCAATAGGCTCAGATAACAAGAGCATTTTTTAAGCTGCCAGTCCTTCAAAGCTGAACTATAATTATTGGTTGCATTCTGTCTTATCTTTCTGCCTTTCCATTGATTTTCACTCCCTTGTTGGATTCCGTTGCTTTCAGCCCCAGACACTCCAAAATTGGCATCTGATGGGTCATTGTACTGTAACTGTGCAGACAGCAAGATCCGTACTGAACTTTTCCTGCATCCACATTTGTCACGGATCAAACATTATAGATTCTCCTGATGTCCTTTCATGTTCTGCATGAGGTTAACACACGGTCTGGGAGACTGCGCAGCATGAACACATATCAGCTGTGGTTTTATTATATGGTGTCTCTTCTGCCTGACCTCTCCAGAACTTTGTGAAAACTACAGTTTGCTAGCTGGCAATGTGGGTGTGATCTTCCTCTCGGGACGGACTTGAGTTCACCGTAACGCACACCTCAGAGGAGGATTCAGTGTCTGACCACTGACCCTGCCTAAAACGAATTAGCCCCAGGGCAGGAGTTTGCTGGCCTCCCACGAGATCAGGATCTCATTCAGTGATAAAATATACAGCAAACACAGGTCAGCTCTTGTATAATATATTGCCGCTGTCAGGCAGAAACCTTGTATCTCCATATTTCGTTTCAAATTTATTTTTTTCGTAAATCATTACTTTTGTTCACCTTTTACATCTGTCTGTGGGTTTTGCAAATATTTAACCAATCAAAAAGTATTAATAAGAACTTGGGACTAAACCTAGTAACTCCATTGGATCCTCAAACTGTCCATAAAACCTCATAACTCATAACTGTGAATGAAATGCCACATGCAGTTTGGATCGTCTCTGCTTGTTTGCAATGCAAAGGTAAATGAACTGGTGCTTTGAAAATGAACATTTTCTTTTTCAAGAATCACTAGAATCATATAAAGGCTAATGTTTTATGTATTTGAGGAGCGGAGAAGAGTGTCTTAATCTAGAATTTGTCATTGAGCCATAATCAATACTGTAAATAGCCTGTGCGTAACACTTCATCTTTAATAACATGAGATTTTGGCCAAATTACACAAAAAACTAAGCGGCCACACAGATACAATAAACTTTATAACCTGTGTAAACATGTGTTTAAAGGTGAACTAAGTAACTTTTTTACCTTAACTGAACAGCTTCGGAGTCATTGGAATGGTTATATTACTTATTTCGGGTTGAATGGTGGTCGTTTCGCACCCCCCTGGTGCCCGTGAGCGGAAAATTCGCACTTGCAACTTTGAGACGGCGGGCCGCCGGCCGCCGCGGCAGGAAGTCTTGCTGATATCAGGTCTCGCGATGTAAACAATTGCTTTACGGCCAAAAGAAATCTGCTCAAATACTGTCATTATTGCGCTCCCTCACGCTGTTCGAACCCGAAGGAAGAAGACGTTTTAAAGAATGTCCCATCTGCTTTGATGTCGTTGATCTACTAGCCTCTGGTGTCTGAGAATCACCAAAGAGTTTTTACAACAGTGTTGTCAAATATCTATTCCGAAGCTGTGGGGGGAGCTCTAGAGAGAAACCTGCGAGCAAAAAGCGAGAATACAGCGAAGAAATCCCGAAGCTACTGAGTGCTGCTTTAATAGTATATGTACTAAGTACTACAAATGAAGGCCAGTACCACCAATACTAATATGTCTATCGATGTATCTATTCAATGGAATTTTTTTCTGGGGATGAAATGAGTAAAAAATATAGTTGTTGTTTTAACATTCTCTTTAAATAAATAAGGTTGTTATGTGATACCAACATTTTACATACAGTACGAGTGAAATTTCACAGTTCTCGATTCTAATTTTTATACTAGCTTAACAAACACAAAATTCAAATACTTTTAAAGACAAGTAAACAGTCAGTATTAAAATAAGGATTTTTAGGTGTAACAGTAGTATTCAGGAAAGAAATACAGAAATTGATTAAAGTAATCAAATGTAAAATAACACTGCACAGTCTTCACGTATATATACATTTTTATTAAAGTTACAAAATGCATTCAGAAAAGAGCTTTAAGCTGCTGTAACTTTAAGAAGTGCTGAGAAGTGGCTTTCTGTCCATGCATTTTGGGTGTGTGCGCACAGAAAGCCGCTTTACAGACAGCATTTTTAAAAACAGGGAATAGACGTCGAGAGCCAGGCTCGAACTCTCCTACAGTACATGAACATCGTGGCTCAATAGGTAACCACTATGCTGCAGCATCAACATACATACCCTTTCAACAACATAAAAAACTAGCAATGCATTGAATTTTTCGTTATGTAAAATAAACAAGAGCTGTACAAGAGCACCCTGTGACTCTTCAAAGGATAAGTGGTTTAAAGAAAGGATGGATGGAAGGATGGATGGATGGATGGACGGACAGACGGACGGATGGATGAATAAATGGACAAGATCAAGGACTGGGTTTCTATTTTTTAAATAAAGTTATCTTCAGTATATTGTTGAACTGTTTTTATTAAGTGCACAATGTGTAGTGCAACTTTGTTTGATTTAAAAATGTTCCTACCAATGTTAAAGCAAAACTCTAAATGCTGAAACGCCTGACATTTTCCATAACTGCAATACATCAAAATCGTATATTTTCTTGTTCTCCTATTTTCTTTTTTTTCTAAACATATTTTTTGGTTTCTTATTAAAGCCCTAAAGTGTAAGTTGAAGTGATGTGGAATCAATCAGAGACTGAGAGATTCCAGCATTGATTTCAGCAGAGAGAGCATTAATCAGCACTGCAGAATGTGCCTGAACACAAAAGCGGAATTTTTATTTATAGCCTCATTTCTGGAGTTGCTCTTTAGTTCTTTTGCTCTCTCTTTCTATTGGGTGGCAGAAACTAATACCCAACACAAAAAAGGCCAAAGAGGCGAGAGAACTATCACACTTTCAGCTGATTCCAACAGAGAGAGAGTCATCTTTATTTACAACATATACAGTGCTATGCATACGTTTAGACACCCATGCTAAAGTTGACTAAAAAGAGGAATAAAAAATCATCTTTTGGAGCCTTCACCATACCTAGAGATTGGCATGGTTTTATTTCAGTTAGCCTAATAGCTGGTTTGATTTGCATTGAGAGATGATCTTATGGAAAGTACTCCATGCCAATCTCTAGGTTTGGTGAAGGCTATGTGATGATGTGGGGCTATTTTAATTCCAAAGGCCAAGGGAACTTTATCAGGATGCGTAGTATCCTGGATCCATGAAGTAACTGGCCTTTAAAAATTAAAATCTGCCTGCCTCTATGGGAATTTAACATAGGGGTGTCCAAACTTATGCACCCTGTATTTTAAGGAAGAACATTTATTTATTAACGATACATTATTCATTCACAAAGAAAATTGGTGTCCTTAAAGGTTGGATTTTTCCTATTTTTTTAATTAAGGCATTAAGTTAAATTTCCAAAAGATGATTTTTTATTCCTCTTTTTAGTCAACTTTAGCATGGGTGTCTAAACTTATGCATAGCACTGTAGGTTAAACCAGTCTGTTTTACCACTGAACATCTATATTCCACAATCTCAATTAAGAAGGAATAAATACAAATAATAACAACAAAAATTACAATATAACTTAAAAAGTCAACAGTAGATCCTCATTTTCATTAACTGTACATAACACTCCATTTATGGCCGAAGTATTCACAAACATTCGCAAGCACCCTACCAGTTTGTAATATGCATGTTTCATCCTGAGCCTTGAAGCTACCAAATCCTTGAACATCAACAAAGGATCTAATGTATCTAAAGCATCTTATTTTTCCTTGTTTTCCAAATAGCAAGTTTGGCAGTTCCAAACACAAAATTGAATATAAACCAAAATATTTTTTCGACTAACAGAAATTTTTTGGCCCAAAAATGAACAATTGATGAGATAGATCTTCACATAAAGATGATACCCATTGAGATAAAAAATAAAAATTACCCAAACGTACACATTGCACAAAAAAATAAAAAAAGGTTTCATTTTCAGAACAAAATGGAAAACCCACCCTTACATTAGGATTGAGGTTCACCACATGTCTATTCGTATAGCTACTGCACCATGTACAATCCTCCATTGTAAGTGTGGGATTACAAATTTAAGAATCTGTTTAAGATCATCACATAACATCACATGAAAAACTAAGGTGAACTACTCTGTATTGGGCATTCAAGGTGAACATGATGGCATCAATTTACTGATTAGATTCAATATAGTTTCCAGTGAGGGGGTTTTGTCAGTCTTTGATCTTCCTACTGAGAGTCAAACTTTGTGTGAACGTTTGCATAGTCTTAGTTCTACCAGAAAGACTCGGGGAGGCAAAATAACATGGAGGTGAATGTAGGCGTCAGCATCTGCGAACTCAGACATGTGTAAGTACCGATCTTTTATACTATAAGTATTAGAACACGATTGGATAGATGAGAAGGTAATAAGTGACGTAACAATTGAGTCTTCCCAGCAGAACTTACGCAAAAGCTTTCATTTCTTGCAAAGTGATGTTTATACAATTTGGGGGGTGTACCATTATCTTCACAGTCAGGGGTAATTGCCTGTATTGTCTTTGTTGATAAAAAGTCACTGATCAAAATGTAGCTCTCCAAGCACTACCAGTAAGCTGTTTAAAAAATCGAATAGATTTTATCCCAGTTTTCTCACCCAGGGTATCCAAACTGATGCTTAAAATGTGGCCAAGGTTTACACATCCAGCAGCTATCAGCCATGATGACAAATTGGCAGAGCATAAGTGTCTAGAGGGAAAAAAAAGTGGCTCTTCCATCGGCCAAAAGCCTGCATGTATACCAGCAGCTCCTGAGACAGAAAAAACATTCCAGGTTTCCATTACAGATCTGTAGAAGGAAGTCAAGTCTGTTACAGTTGTTTCGTTCAAATTCAATAAAAAGAGCTGCTTATCAAGTCCCATGTTGCCTGCTTTTCTCAAGAGTGCATCTGTAGTGTTAGACCAAGCAATGTCATTGTTATACAGCAGTCTCTGAGCAGCTTGCAGACGAAACGCTACAAGTCTAGATCTGATATCTACAAGACCTTGCCCTGCTTCTTGCACTGGCAAAAAAGTAAAGCAGATCGGACCCAATGCTATTTGGGTCAGGCCAAATTTCTTTGACCTGACTATAAAAACTCAGTCTTATCCCAGTTTATTTTTGCTGATGATGCCCTTTCATACATATCAAGTACTCTTTTATATCATTATTGTTATTGACAAAGACATCCCACAAATGACATCATCAGCGTAAGCAGTAATGCTGAGGCATTGTGGGTATTGATAAACCAGTTTGACTTTTCCTTATATTAAAAAGTATGGTTCAATAGCAATGCTGTACGATAGCCCTGGTAAAGGGCATCCTTGTCTAATGCCCCTTGAAACCAAAATAGGCAGACTTAGGCCACCCCTTACCTTAACCGAACAAAAAGCTCCAGTGTATAACAAACGTATCCATTTGATAAAATCCTGAACAAACACAAATACAGCAAGCAGATTAAAAAGATATAATGATCAACCCGATCAAGCGCCTTTCCCTAAAGCAATCAATCCAACCAAAATTAATTTGACCAAAACCAACTAAACTGATTTATTTTGAATGATCTAAATTAAGTTATGTGCAAAAACATTTTTCTTCGCTTAAATTAAGGGTAATTAATTAATGTTTTAAGTGCAGTCATCACAGATTTATTTTTTAAAATGTTCATGATTTTAAACCAGTTTTTTTACTTTTAATTTAATATTAATGTATTAATTATGTTTTATGGCAAACAGGAATATACACAAAGTTATTAATCTATCTAAAGCATCACCAATATCACAAAAATATTATATTTTATAATTAATGTCATTACAGTACCACATTATTATTTAATTTTATGAAATTATTTAATTATTATTTAATTAAGTTAACATTTATTTTATTATAATGCCTCTAAAGTACCATAGATATTACAAAAATGTTTAATTCTATCAGTAATGTCACTTCGATACCACTGATATCGCAGAAATATTTATTTTATTTTTAGGAATGTCTCTACAGTACCTCAGATATCCCAAAGTATACATTTCATTGTATTATTAAAGGGATACTTCACCTCTGGAAAGACTGAGAAAACTGAGAAAATTTATTTTTGGCTTATGTGGATGAAAGACAACAACTCCCAGAATGCACTTGCTTCACTGCCCTAGGAGGCCACTCCCAAGCCACGCCTACCGGTAAGAGAGGGCAGCTGACAACAACAAGGCTAGGCTACTATTGCGACTCCGTGATGAGTTTGCCAGGGATTTCGAGATCGCCTAAAATGTCCGGGATTCGGCTTTTGCGTTCTACAGTCGCCATTCATCATGTTTACTGTGGCGAGCAGGACGAGGCTGACGGCCGCGGGAGAACGGCGCAAGGCCGGTGGCGTCATTATTGAGACGCGCCGGTCTCGCATCTCTCACGGAGGAGCGGGAATTTTCTTAGCAATGGTAAAACGTACATCAACCAATCACTTGTTTAGCGTTCATGTAAACACTACAGTCAGATTCACCAATCAGAATGAATTCAGCTAGATTGAAACAAAAGGTGTGCATGTAAACAATGAATGGCGACCGCAGAAAGCAAAAAGCTGAATCCCGAATCCCGGACATTTTGAACGATCTCGCCCGCCGGACATGTCAGGGAAAAAGAGGATGGTAAGCCATTCAGCTTTCTCCTCCTACTCAGCTTTCTCCACAGAACAAGAGCCTGCAAGCTTAGTGTCAAGATTTGTTCATGTTGTGTGTGTGTGTGTGTGCAAACACATGGCCTGTGTTTTGGGCATGTGATTGCGTTGTCTTGTGTTGTTTACCACGCCCCCTTGTTCTCCTCGTTAGTCTTTTGTTCATCGGTGTCACCTGTGCCCTGGTGATAATGTCTCTTATTTAAGGTCCTGGTGTTTGTTACTCGGTGCTTGTTCGTTTTGTATCTTGTCCTCCTGTTCGGTGAGCTGTTTATTCCTGTGATCAGAGTTTGTATCCTGCCTGTTAGTTCTAGTCTTATGTTATTGTCAAGTTTATTAGTCTAGTCCTGTCATTGTTCATTTGCCCCCTCGAGGGTCTTTGTTTTCTGTCTGTTTAATAAATCCATGTTTCATTTATTATTGTCTGCATTTGGGTTCATATCCGCATAACGTGACAGAACGAACAAGCCATTTTTTGAACCCAGCAGACAATATGTCTTTTCCTGCAAGAGGCCAGTCGGAGGATCACGAAGAATGGTGGCTGACGCTAACCACTGATATGAAGGGAGGTAGGACTCAGTTTCCTCCCCAAGGAGAGGAGTTCCTGGAGAGATATGTCCAGAGGGTGGATGAGAAGAGGGGATTCATGCCAGAGATCCTCTTAAACTCCTTTTTCATCGCGGGTCTCAATGCACCTCCTCCTATGTGTGAACGAGAGGGGCTGATCCGACGCCCGTTCAGTGAAGTGGTGAACTGTGTGTGTCGGGGAGAGCGACAGGATCCTACTAGGACATCTTCATCATTGCCGGTGGTCCCGGAAGGTCGCGTCCTGGCCGTCGCAGCGCTTGGGGACCATGTTTCCTTCATCTCGACTCCCAAAGCACCCGCTGTAGCTGGAAACCTTCGCGGAAAGCAAGGAGGAGGGGTGTCGAGGGAGTCTGCATCGGAAGCCGCATCTACTGAGTCAGCATTGCCGGTGGTGGTCCCTCCACTTGTTGTAACGGTCCCAGTACCAATTACAAATCCAGATATGGTTTCTGCTCCGCGGTCAAGGAGGAGAAGGAGGAAAGCTTCATGTCCTCCGTCCCAGTTTTTTCCGGGACCCACATCGACTCTCCAGGCCGCTGCGGCCAGTCCTGTCCATGCTGAGGTAGATGGGAGAAGGACCGAGTCCAGCACTGTCCCAGCCAAGGAGTCCAGGCTCGTCCACGCTGAGGTAGATGGGAAGGTGAACGTGTCCAGCCCTGTCCCAGCTAAGGAGCCCAGTCCGGTCTCAGCTTCAGAACCGTCAGCTACACCGTTTGTCTCAGGGTCACAGTCATCTGTTTTGTTCCCTGTGGTTCCCCTGGTTACCCCTGCTACTGTGTTACCCCGATCTGTTCTCCCCAAGACTGTACCTTATGTGTCTCCACCCAGACCTGTTCGGTTTTCTTGCCCTCAACCCTCGGCCATGTCCAGTGAGTCTAGGACCGTTGCTTCACCGATCCATTCTGGACCCCTGCCGATGAACTCTTTTGTTCCCCCACCCCCCCTCCCTTGTGTGTTATTTTTATTGAGTCACCCCAATCCTGTTATTATGTACTCTTGTTTGCCATTGTTGTTAGTAGTTATGTTTTGTTGGTTTGTGTTTGAGTTACAGTCTGTTATGTCTCATGTGGAGCGTCTGGTAGCCGCTCCGTGAGACGGGGGTTATGTCAAGATTTGTTCATGTTGTGTGTGTGTGTGTGTGCAAACACATGGCCTGTGTTTTGGGCATGTGATTGCGTTGTCTTGTGTTGTTTACCACGCCCCCTTGTTCTCCTCGTTAGTCTTTTGTTCATCGGTGTCACCTGTGCCCTGGTGATAATGTCTCTTATTTAAGGTCCTGGTGTTTGTTACTCGGTGCTTGTTCGTTTTGTATCTTGTCCTCCTGTTCGGTGAGCTGTTTATTCCTGTGATCAGAGTTTGTATCCTGCCTGTTAGTTCTAGTCTTATGTTATTGTCAAGTTTATTAGTCTAGTCCTGTCATTGTTCATTTGCCCCCTCGAGGGTCTTTGTTTTCTGTCTGTTTAATAAATCCATGTTTCATTTATTATTGTCTGCATTTGGGTTCATATCCGCATAACGTGACACTTAGCTTCCAAAGAAAGACGGCTGACTGTGTGTACATTCTGTGAGTGAGATCCCACCCTCTATGGGCGGGCTGAACACATACGGAACAGCTCCTCCTACTGGCTGTAGTCTTTAGCCTCTGGCCAGAAAATCCTCCGATGACGATTTTTGTGTCATCGGAGGATTTTTTCCAGACAAAAAATACATAAATCTCTCCTCTCAGGGGGATATGAGGGTGGAAAACATGGTAATTCGAAAATACTACAGGTTTTCTACTAATACAAAGCTTAATGCTAAATCCTGAAGTATCCCTTTAATGCCTCTAAAATACCACAGAAATCACAGAAATAAACCACTACACTACATATCTGTAGGTGCACTTATCATCAAGTGTATTTTGGATTTTACACCAATTATGTGCAAGGTCATGTAAATGCCTTAAACTGTGTTCTTTTTTGGGTTAAGGCCATAAACAGTTAAGCAAAACTAAAACATCACCCACATACATTAGTCAGATTTTCCTCGGCATAAAAACAACTCGAATGGTATTCTGACAGGCAGCTGATTCAATCTGTAGATACAACATCTGTTCATGTTTTGAAATCACAACCTAAAGAAAAACCCAAACATTCCAACATCTCACATAAACACTCGAACAGGTTTATGAGACTTATCAGCATTTTCCTCTTTAAACTTAGCATTAGAACCTCTTTTCGTCCTCTGTAATCTCTTTACAAAGACTATCAATGTGTATTTATGTGTGAGTGAGCACATAAGTGCACGGGTATGCACTCTTGTTTTTCAATCTCTGGCTTGCCTTTTGCTCCAGGATATGTTGGTACTGCAGGGCTTTGCAGGGGAATATATTTGTGTACATTAGAGCCAGGTGGGTGCATTGGAGGCGGGGGGTTATTGACAGCAGAGGGCTCCCTCTGAGCGGTTCAACCAGACTGATGAATCGCTGAACACGGATTCACAGCACAGAGACAGGCCTCTGTCTGATCTGAACACCAGACTGAAGGGTATTTGTTTCCCGTGTCGTGTTGTTCTGTTAGCGGGGTGAGTATTAACAATGGAGTCAAGCATGTTGTGATTTGGAAGTGCACACATACTGTGGGATTTGCCTGTCAGATTTGACAGATTAGAGGAAGATTTGAAAGCTGATTGAGGGGGAAATACACATGGATGTGCAGCGGATGTACAGCACAGCAATGACAAAGACACAGTGGGAGGGATGACAGTATTTAGGACAAAAATAAAATGTCCGCTGCATTTTTGCACAATGTGTAAAAGTGTCCAAAAATGTCCAAATGAAACGACTTCACTGATAATGAAATAAAATCATTCTGATTCAGGCTTGAATTACTGTTTTAGAGTAAAAAGGGTCTATAAATCAAAACCAAAGAAGTCTGTGCTGATTTGGACATCTATCAGAGCTCTACAGTGCGACCATCTCAGCTCAAACTAATAATAGCATATTAGCGAAACACATTTGGCAAACAATCCAGTGTGTATTTATGTTTGCGTTCTGGAGAGCGTCAAAGGTTTCTATTTACAACGTTTTTTGCAGCGTTCAGCAATGTAGGCAATCACAGACATATCTGTTGATTTCTTGAACACAATGGCCAATCAGAGGTGTTTAAGTAGTCAAAATCCACTCATCGCTCATAACGCAGGATTTTTTGTCCAATGTTAAATTCTGCACGCTCGCATATCCTCTCATAACAAGACGATGTAAAAAAGAGATTGATTGTGCAGCGTAGACAACTTCTTTGATTATAAAGAAAGTTTGTGAGATCGCGATGAACTGAGATGATTGCACAGTTCTAGTGATTATAAAGGGAGAACTCTTTGCACGGGTTCTAGGTTATATATAATCCGTTCAGAATTTTGATAGAAGTTTTGCTTTTTGTGCTGCTAAGAGAACCAACGGCCACTAACACGCTGCAAAGTTTCTGAAGTGACATTTATAAATGTGAGAATCACATTCAAAATTGCAGTAACAACATAGTGATAACCATAGCAATGGATGGGGAAAATATATGGTCCAAAAATATATGTGCAGATTAAGCAATATAAATGCAGACTAATATATTAATATAAAAATAGAATTTTCGTATCAAAATATTTTTGAAATGCTGTTGCAATTATAAGCAATAACTTGTAAATCTTATAATCTAGTAAATCTTATTATCAGATACTGGATTATCAGAAACTGGGTCGGAAATTAAGCTACTTTGAGCTAATTTCAACATACAGAATAAATTACACAAAATTAATATAAATGCCACCAAAATTTGCTATTTGGGTGCAAAAAAGCCCCTGTTTGAGTTCTTGTTTTTAAAATGTATTATATGATATAGTTAAACACTATCACATGTGCAAGACCGCTGTTCCACTGCTGTTTTCTTACCCTAACCTCATAAGATTGTTATTATAAATTTAAATGAATTATGTACAGTCTGTAAATATCTGTCTGTAAATATACCTAAATGCCAATTTGTGTGCTTCTATGCCACAGTGCAAAGATGAATTTTGTTGATTCTGATTTAATTTGATGTAACTTTTGGTAACTTATTCTGCCTGCTTTTGTCTTATTGTTCTGATAGAATTGATTGTTTTAATAAAAAATGTATAAAGTTTGTAAATATAAATTTAAGAATTTGATATAAAATATGATTTTAACTACTGTAAGTTAGAAAAACCTTCCACATTTGGAAATCAATTTAAGGAGTCAAATATCACCCTGTAATGGGAAGGTTCATTTCTGTCATTGATCAGAATGTGCTCCTAAATTTTTGACTAAAAAGAAATGAAAGTGTAGAGCCCGGACTATAATCTGCTGGAGGACCTACATTATTTAATAGCATCAGACTCTAATGAAAGCCAGGAAATTATATTAATTAGGTCTCACAATGTATTACAAATAAGATCCCCCAAGGTTACTAAGTCACTAAGTCTAAAAATTAAAAAATGTGAGTCCCAAGTTCCTTTAAGGTGACACAACGTTTTCATTTAATTTAATCCGATGATATTAAATATCCATGTCATGTAAATAATCTTAATTGATACATGGCTAAGATTGGTTTTAATCTAATCAATGGAATTACTGATGGATTATGATTTGATTTTTTTAGTCAATGATAAAAAAGACCAGATGAAAATGTGCATTAATGATTTTAATTAAAAACATCCTGTTGACAAAAATACAAAAAAGGAAAAAAAAGAACACTGCAAGATATTGACAATGTTCTAACAATTTTATACTGTATAATCCAGTCAATATTGTCAGCAACTGACCCGCTTGAGCTGTGAGAGTTGAACCTAAACAGATGATCATCCAAAAATTCACATTCAATCATGACAACACTTGGAGTAGCTTTGGCATGTTATCGAATATGGCAACGTTAATATATTTGATCTTGGTGGACTTGATCTGCTGCTGATGCAGAGCAAGTATGAACTGTCAATATATTCACAGACAAGCTGTTGTGAACATGTAAGATATGCTGCTGCTGCATAAATAAACATACTTAAAGGTGGTATCAGTGATTTCAGGCCCAAAAATATTTTTATCACAATCATCTAATCTTTCCTAACGATCCGCTAGCTGCCCGCCCCATAAGCATGCCGTCAAAAAAACGCGTCTCTGTAGGCAGCCTAGGCTCTGAGATCTGCACACAAAAACAAATGGTTTAGCCAAACACTCAAAACCAAAACAAATAGTGTTCCAACCAATCACCGACAGGGGGAGGGTGTTGTGAGGTTTTGAGCCAGCTTTTTCTTCAGCTCTGACTTCGCGTGCAGCCGTGCACGAGCACAAAACCTCACAACACCCTCCCCCTGTCGGCGATTGGTTGGAACACTATTTGTTTTGGTTTTGAGTGTTTGGCTAAACCATTTGTTTTTGTGTGCAGATCTCAGAGCCTAGGCTGCCTACAGAGACGCGTTTTTTTGACGGCATGCTTATGGGGTGGGCAGCTAGCGGATCGTTAGGAAAGATTAGATGAATGTGTACAAATATTTTTGGGCCTGAAATCACTGATACCACCTTTAAATCCTGTTGCATATCTAGGCAGGTGGAGCTGGGGGAGGTGGAGGGTTTCAGAGGAACTCTGATTAGCCTACGGCAAACACTGAACTATTTAAATGTTGAGCAAGCAATCTCATTGGCTGCAGAATTAGCAGAGGCCTATCAGCTTGTGCCATGTATTAATGGTGTAATTGCTTGCAGAATGCAAGTAAAGAACCTATCAGCTTGCGCCATCTAGAGTTTCACGACTGAACTACGTACACATTTATTATACCACAATAGTGAAATCTTCATGTTATTTCAGAAGCACATGTGTTTGTTAAATGTGGATACATGTTATATAAAATGTTTGAATATTTGATTTATTTTGCACTTTCATGTCAACTAAAATGTTTTCATTAACTAAAATGACATACCATTTTAGCCAGATTTAAACTAAAACATTGCATGGTTGAGAATAACAAATTAAAAAGAGCACTTTGCTTCTCTGTACAATGAGCCAACATGACATATGTTAGAGCTTCTCCTCCCACTGTTTCCAATGAAAGAACAGCCTCACTGACCCTCACAATTCAAGCAGCTCTTAAAGATTTGCACAGCAATGAAGCACTAAAACTCAAATCTGACCACATGGCATTTAATGAATCAATGCCTTAATGACCACTGTCAGTCAAATTTATTCCTGCAATATGTCTGGGAAGACAAATCTCTCATCAAGCAGCCTTCTGCTTCTGTCATTAAGCTTCCAGATGGTATCGTGTGTCAAGAGTTAACAGTGAACGAAAAACATCTCAATATGCAGGTAGAAAAGGTCTCATGTGAACATAAAATATGCTTACTTTGGGTATAAGAGCAAATCTTGAATAATCATTAACATATAAACTTATGAAAGCCACTACACATATACCAATTATTCAACAGGGACTTATTAACATGCATTATTGGGTATTATGAGTCTTAAAATTGTATGTGACAATTGATTTACATTATCCTAAATTCCGGAATGATCATCAAGCTGTAAACTGCAGAAGCGTGTTTGTTTTAAGCCTGTTGTACTGGCGGGTCATTCATCCATGTTGTTGTGCATGAATTTAGCCATTAAGCCTTCGGTTTGGCTAGGAACTGGCAGATTATGAAAATTGTCACCTATGAATTGAGGCTCTGTGATTTCATATGCAAATGAGTAATTATAAGGGACTGAAAAGGAGCTTAAGTAATGTTTTATTCAGCCAGTCAAAATTTCAACAAACACACAATGAGGGTCTTGACTGAAGGAGTGTAGCAGTGACCAGCGGAAAACTGGGAAAACCACTGAGCAAAAGGAGGAATGTGCAAATATGTGTGTGTGTGTGTATTGAACAGTAAACTGTGGAGAGATTAATTCATGACAAACATCTGCCAGATGCTGGAACCAATTAAGCTTCCTGCTATCAAAGTTTCATTTCAACTTACAAGCTCACAATTTTCCCATTCCGCAAGCATGTCTTTGATTATTAAAAGCTAATTAGAGCATTGCATATGTTTAGTGGAGTGCTGCGTTTGGATGTAAAGAATAAGAATTTGATCGGACTGGTTCATCAATAAGCGAATTGTTCTGTATGTATTATTGCCCTTGTTTATTAACAATATCCAAGCGTCACAGTTTTAATCCACATCTCTGAGACATTTCTTAGAAATTAGGTCTTAATATTAAATTATGCATAATTACATGCAACTAACCTAAACCAAACCATAATACTAATCCTAACCCTATAGTAAGTATATGTTAATTAATATAACTTTTACTCAGAACATGTATAATTGCACTGTATAGGACACCTTAAAATAAAGTGTAACCAAATATTTATAAACATTTGTATGCCAGCACATACTTTGTGTGTGTGTGTGTGTGTGTGTGTGTGTGTGTGTGTGTGTGTGTGTGTGTGTGTGTGTGTGTGTGTGTGTGTGTGTGTGTGTGTGTGTGTGTGTGTGAAAATAAATTGTATTTAAACAATCCAACCTTTAAGGACACCAATTTTCTTTGTGAATGAATAATGTATCGTAAATAAATAAATGTTCTTCCTTAAAATACAGGGTGCATAAGTTTGGACACCCCTATGTTAAATTCCCATAGAGGCAGGCAGATTTTTATTTTTAAGTATTTTTTTTTTTTTTTTTTTAGGATACTATGCATCCTGATAAAGTTCCCTTGGCCTCTGGAATTAAAATAGCCCAACATCATCACATAGCATTCACCATACCTAGAGATTGGCATGGTTTTATTTCAGTTAGCCTAATAACTGGTTTGATTTGCATTGAGAGATGATCTTATGGAAAGTACCCCATGCCAATCTCTAGGTATGGTGAAGGCTATGTGATGATGTGGTTCAATTTCCAGTTCAATTTCCAAAAGATGATTTTTTATTCCTCTTTTTAGTCAACTTTAGCATGGGTGTCTAAACTTATGCATAGCACTGTATCCATGCTATTCATGTCCATCATAAAATTAATGTCCTACTTATTTCTCAAATCCAGGGTTTAAGGAAAAATTTGAAAATGTGTTGGGCAGGGGGGCAACATCTTTGTTACGAATATAGAACTTTCTATGGTAAAATCATAAACCAACCCTCACTGTTATGTTACTGCTGTGACCCTGCTCAATATACTATAATTAGCATTTAATGTAAGACAGTATGCATTGTACACCGATGGAGCCTGTTTCACTATAGGGAAATATGGTAAAAGGTGATACCAAAAATAATCTATATTAGAAAAGCACAGATTAGCTGGATTGTTATGATGTGTTCATTTTAATTACCGATGTTTACAGAAATTGTGCATACCTCAAAGCTGTAAAGACAGTGAGAAACCGCTCTCCCTACGGAATACACGGAGGGCGTACACCCATGAATGCATTTTAGATTTGCATTTGTTTTCTAACAACTTCAAATTACGTGCCATTTTGCTTCATTATAGATGCATATCATATGCGCTTAATTGGTGTTTGTGGGACTTCAAAAAACACTGCTAGGTCCATTTCCAAAATGACTAACAAAGAAAAAAAGGGCAACAGAAAAAGACAGAAAAGTTTTAGTTTGAAAGAAAAGACAAACGATCGCTTGCTTCAACGGGCTTCTGTGCTCAGAAATTATTTATACAGGATGAAAAAAATATATTGGTAGACCTGACAAAATACAAGATGCAATGCTATATCGTTCCATTTGAAACAAAGCCCAAAAACTTTACATTTACATTTGAGACCAGAACTCAGTATGAAGGTCAAGTGAGGTTTCCTGAGTTTCTACTTTTAAACAGCATTGAAACTGAACTTGCTTGTCAACAGCAATGAAAGTTCAACGTGATCTCATGAGAATACGTGTGTTTTTTTACGTAAAGTGTCATTCTACCATACGTACATTTACTTACGTTTTATACACACAGAAACGTATAATACTGACGTATTTACAGCACTAAAACGTAAAATATTTACGTATTAACAGCACAAAAACGTAAATTATTTACGTATGAACAACTCTACCGACGTACATATTTGTACGTATTCTTATTTATGCATATTAAAATCGTGGCATTAATGTTTTGACTCTATTGCATTCAAATGTCTTATCAATTACGTTTTCAGTCGCATTTATTATTATTAAATGCAGTTTACTCAAGAAATAGGCTAATAACCATTCGCTCTGTTCGTGCCTTCTGCTGCAAACTCGTTTCGGAGGATTAGCCTACATGCAGTTAAACAAGAATACACTTTAAAACCTTAAAAATACCTTATTTAATCGTTTAACCATTTTGTAATATTTAGTTTATTTACAGTGAGACACAAAATGCGTTTTCTCCAATAGAACAATAATACACCAAAACCCAACATAAATTCACAAAATACATCAATTTTATTAGCTTGATATTATAATCCAAATCTTTAGAATCCATACGTTTGCAAGAAAGAGATCCAAATTCAGCCCTTTATCCAGTGAGCGATCTTCATCTTCATTTCACAGGCTACCACAACAGCGCAGTCTCCGCGCTCGTGATGAATTCAAATTCAAAAATTGCGCCCTCAAGAAGCGTTACAACATGTTTTACGGCAGTGATATCAAACGCTCATTGGCTCCAGGGGGCCATGGATTTCTATTATTTTGAAGGTACCCCCGGGCGCCGCCATTGGCTAGCGGACCCCCACCTGCTGTTACAGGGGTGCAAACAGCGCGCTTTTCGGCGCCTCCCGCTTTTTTCACGTCAGTTTGGGTGACTTGTGTGAATCGTGCAGATCCGAAGAGTTTTTTTTAAGGGGGGGGGGGGGGGGGGTCTGATGGTTTGAGAGGGTCTGGTTATAATTTATATCTATATATATTATATCTGATTAGAATTTAACCAACAGTAATTCTGGATTGCGTCCACCAACAAGTAAATAGGAAATAAGCGAATCAGAACACTGCGCGCCAAACCAGCAGTATGTGCGCAAGTGTGAACCACTAGTGTTTCTGTCTCACTCTGGATCTGCCGCTGCATCACATTTCTCTCTGCGTGGCGTGGAGTGTCCGTTTTTATGTCGGCTCTCATGTTAACTGGTTAGAGCTTGTGTTAGAGCACAATGCCTGCGTGACACACACACACACACACACACACACACACACACACACACACTTCTCGAGCCGCGCCGTGTGTGCTAGAAATAGAACCGCAACCGACGCCTATTTTTCACGCGACACGCAAGAGTGTTGGAAGTTTTCAGACAAAATAGAAGCCGCAAATACATATTAATAAATTACATTTTGATGCTTGAAAGTTTCTCGGTTTTGACAAATGCATATATAATTGTAATTTAAAAAACAGGCCTAATTATCGATTTACAAATATTGCCCCTGTCAATAGGCCTACAGAACGAAATATTCTGTTGCCTATTTTGCCGTCAATACTGCCGACGTTGTCTTTGCTGTATCAGGCTATATTATGTTTAACATCCAAATGTAGATGGTCTGTCGGCGCACAGAGCCACGCAGTCGCAGACAGCACGTGAAGTTCGTGAACACCGAATTCCCTTTTATTTCTGATCTATTTGTGTTTGAACAGACGTGCACGAAAAAATAAGCCAGTGTCCGTCTCAACGAGTTTCCCCGTAAACGCAGTCAAAATAAAATTAATTACCGGTATTAGATACGTGCATTCGTCTTAAAGGGACAGTACCCAATATACCTGTAGCTGTTTGTGTCACCAAAGTTAATCAAACAACAAAAGAAAAAGAGAAAAATCACGTTTTGTCAAAAGATAAACTGTATTAATACTTAATACAGTTAATTTACCTGAAAAACATAAAGCACTGCTTTATTTCTCGTGTATTTGTGTTTTATTGTAGCCTATTTTTGTATTTTGTTTATTAGTTTTTATGCAGATGCACTAGGCCTACCCTACACAATTACCTTAATCATCCTAGAATTATTCATTCTTTTCATTTGACTCTATGTGCCTATAGGGGTGGGTTGGGGATGGTGGCAATGTAGTATCTGGATATTTGCCGCGGGACGAGGGCT
Source organism: Scardinius erythrophthalmus (assembly GCF_964197995.2). Lineage (NCBI taxonomy): Eukaryota > Metazoa > Chordata > Actinopteri > Cypriniformes > Leuciscidae > Scardinius > Scardinius erythrophthalmus. The sequence continues at coordinate 15,787,409 of NC_138245.1, read as the reverse complement.
TCGATTACCTCTCTCTTTTTTGACCATACATGTGTTTGCACCCCTGTGTTAGCATCCCATTGACTCCCATTCATTTTGGCGTCACTTTGACAGCGAATAACTTCACATCTGAGGCGTTTAAAGACTCCATTTGTGCATTATTTATTTCTAAAGAAACACGAAAATGTATAAAAGGCTTCATTACCTTGTAGCTTACGTTACGGCCCCGTAGAAGCAGTTTTTGTAAAAATAGGCTAACGATTGCGTCATAGCCACGCGACTCTCTGTCGCACAGTAGGAAATTACCGTATGGACAGGAGGAGAAGCTCGCGGGCAATCGGGAGGACGTGGAGACAAAATGACAAAGTAATTAATCAGAACACCTACTAAAAGTTTCTCCTGCTCCTAGCTCATGGACAGGTCTCCGTCTCTGCAATGATTCAGATTTCTCTTGGCACAGCTACAAGAAGACAAACAGTTTGCTCACGTCACATCTACGTAGTAAAGCTCAGTTTGAGTCTGCACAGAACGCTCGACCCCCAGGAAGTAAGAGTTTCTAATTAGCTTCACTTTGTCTCCGTTGAATCCAATGGGGTCGCTGTATCCATTTCTTTTACTGTCTATGATTGGCTCTCGCCACAGATTGCGACATGCAGTATTTCAGTCGGTAAACTACATTTGAAACGGAGAATCGCGCGCGCCTTCACACAAAGCGAAGCCGGATTAACATTTTCATGGATTAATAACTTAAATTCTGCTCTGTACCTCATTCAAAACTATTATACTGAAAGAGAGGACTGTGACTGCAACACATTGTCATGTGAACGACTTTTGGTACCGGTTTTGACATTTTCGCAATAAATAAATTATTGTGATTACACGTATGTTGTAATTTTTCTTCATAATTGTAGCCTATTTAGTTTTAAGAAATTGTTATGGGTAGGTTTAGGGGTAGGAGTAGGATTAGCTGCTAAAAAAATCTTTTAATGCTATATTGTTAATAAAATTGCCATTTCCCTACACATCTCTGTACGTTTTGTTTGAATTTTTACCTTCTTTTATATATATATATATATATATATATATATATATATATATATATATATATATATATATATATATATATATATATATATTCTGTTTAGCAACTTGTGAGTCACTTATACAAGTAGTATAATAGAATATATATGTAATTAGTATATAATATACAGTGCTGCATGAACGCTGGTGAACCCATTACCCCCTTTTTGAATCTGAATATTAAGGTAAATGTACTTATTTTGTCCAGGAATGATGCAAGTATCTTCTGTTGCTTTTAAAGGACAAACATTGAAAAAAAGAAGAAGAAGGTATTTGAACAAAATATGAAAAATGTGGACATCTTCAACTTAAAAGTTCCCCCCTTTCCTTTTGGGGAAGGAAATCAGGTGAAATGGGGGCAGTCAAGGCAATAACATGCTCAAAGGATGGGCAAATTTGTCCTCAGAAAATGTCAGGCATGCTCCCAGATGTTGTGCCGTCTCAATTTGAAGTTTTCAACCTTTCAGCAAAAAGGCCTCAAAAGTACAGAGGGCATTTTAATCAGCAGCAGTGATGGATGAGCTAAGAGTCCTCACCACACTTGGGACGAACCAGCAAATGTGAAGCAGAGACACTCGGACAGCCTTCGCTCCATGGACAAATCACACTCCCCTGTTCAAAATGTGTGTCAAACGACACTCGCGTCAGCTCTCATACAATGAGATGCCAATTGTGTTAGCCAGGTGATAAAAGAGTATCTCTGGGAGAGCGCCATCCAAACAGAGTTAAACCCAGGAGTGTCTGGGAAAATTACTCCTTGACATCTCGTCATGTTATGTATTAGGCGACGATAAACTCTTCCTGATATGCTGCCAGTGTTGGGGTGAAGAGGAGGTAGAGGGAACCAATAACACACCTCTATTGGGGAGATAAAGTGGAAATGTCTGCGGTTTCATGACTCACAGATGACTCGAAAATGCAGATTTCTCCAATTGGTCTAGATTAGCTACTGTAAAACATCCATTTCAATATATTCAAAAGAGCAAGGTAAAAGAAAAAAAAAATGAAAATTTGGAAAGTCCATTAATTTGCTCTTTCATAAACATCCAAAGAAGAAATCATTCAGATTTATAAAAGAATGTTTAACACATCTAGTTTGTCTGCAAGTCAACAATTTCTTTGTACAAAAAGAAGGGGAAAGCACAGTCAAGTGTGAGATTCATTTGTGTCTAACTATTCAGAGTCGCCCTGACTGAGAAACCAATTAATGAGAGCAAATGTGGTCCAGGAGAGCAGCTGTCCCATATTAACAGTAGCCAAAGCGCATGAGTGAAAGACTGATGTATCCGGCTTTGTGCCCACTCTAGTCTACAGTGTGTTTACTAAGACAACCTGAAGGGAACTTCAAATGAATACACTGCATATTTGTGTCATACAAGATTCTAAATGGAAAACCAGAAGAAACTTTTATTGTTCAGAAGTGGCTCTTTCAAAGATTAAGATATCATTTTTAAGAAATCATATCAATCCATCTATTTATCAATCAATCAATCAAATCATGTCAATCTAAAAAAAAATCATAGGAGTTTTCAATAAAGGAACAGTTTACCTAAAAATCTTTGCTTCCAGCCTTACAGGGGTTGATTGTTTTATTCAAACTAAAATAATTTAGCTTATAAACATCATTAAGTATGATTTATAATCTGTTTTTCTCATGGAGATTTTGTACTCTCAAAATGTAATTTTGGTCCCCGCAACGTAGAGGAATACCTGGACCACATTTACAAACACACACAAAAGAAAATGTCACTAGTGAGCAGAATATTGTTGTACTTAATTTCAAGTCAAGCTGTAATTGTGTCAAATTATGACACACATATAAAATGCTTAAAAATGCTGCCTTAATGGGACAAAAAGTCTGCCATTTTACACCACAAAATTCCAAGTTCCAAAATGTTATTTCCATCATTTTCATGGTGATTGAAAATGATGGAAATAAGACTGGACATAAAACTGTGGTGGAAATTTTTTCAATACTTTTTCAATACATTTTTTTCAATAATATATATATATATATACACTCAAAAACTCTACAGTAGAAGAAACAGCCATTAGTTCCTTCCATGGGGCACAAATTAAAGATATTTTACACAATGGCGACAAAGTCTGTCAAGCTACTTTTTTCAGCAAATAATGACTTAAATTTCGATTGAGATATTAGAGATCTCATTTGTTATTTGTCTCTCATGTGGGAAATGAAAAAGCCCAGTTTAAAACAGCAGATACTTTATGAAAAACTCAGCTTGGCTGACTGAGGTGTTAAGCAGTGTTGGGAATCTTTCCATTACCTCGTCACCTCATCTTTTTCATCTTCCCTCAGTCTCACTGTCTCTCATCCCAGTGGACAAAAGACACATCTGTTACACACAGAGTGAGTGCAGCTATACAGGGACGGCTGAGGCTGAGGCTCAGGGCAGTGGACTCGAGTTGGCACGTTGTCTTTCATGATTAAATCACCTCAGTGAGCTTTGACGTGTCCTGTGCTGCAGCCCTTCCATATGTAATTCATTAATTTACGGTGCTCTTTTCTAAAAACCCAGATAAACATCTTTCTCTGTAGTCACACTATTGTAGCCTGGTAATACCAAACTCTGCTACTTCGCTTTGCTTCGTAGACAGAGTCTGGCATGGCATAATAGAAAAGCATTTTCTTTCTCGCCGGGGGCGCTTGTCTGAAGTTTAAAATCATTGGTTACCCGTAAGCCAATCACATAACGTTTGGTTATGGCGTGTGTTATGCGCATGCTCAGCCGCATCTAACTTACACTGTAAACACATGTATGATGCGAAAACAAAACCATCGAGCGAAATACCGGAGTGAACATGGCTGTGAACGACTTTTGCAGATTATGTGAAGTAAATCTACTCATCCACGGTACAATCAGTGTCTATGTCGTCATGGCTCTCAGCCCGCCCTCTGTTCGTTGATTGGCCGGCTGTTTTCAGGCCGGAGGAAAACGGAAAGCTATTATGCTATCTCAGACTGAGTACAGAAGCGAAATGAAATTGAGCGGAAGTACGAAGTCTGACGTAGTCAGGCTAACACTATTGGTGTTTAAAGGTGAAAATTTCAAAAAAAGAAGATATTTTAATAAATGCTTCAACTGAATTTGTCCATATTGTGAAAGTCAATGGGGTTCAAAATTACCACATTGGAGCCCAGTGAGTAAATGATGACAGCATTTTAATTTTCTGTGAAATATCCCTTTAAGAACAGCTAATTCCACTTTTTCCTCTTTGTACAGTACATCTAGTGTTCTAAAACCCCCAAATTCTCAATAGTACGGCTTAATTGAAGTTTATTCAAAATCTTTCGCTTGTCTAATTCTATAAGATAAGTCAAAGCCAGTAATTTCTGGGAAATTAGTGCTATCTTATCATTTCAGACCTTGAATTAGAAAATATTTCTCGGGCAATTCTTCTGTGATTCTTTATCCTCCAAATGGTGAATTCATATTAATAAAACTAGAGAGCAGATGGTCCATTTAAGCAATTAAAAGGCTAAAACATTAAGATCTGAAATGAGGGTGAATTCCGACAATAGACAGCTGATGATCCCGTGCCACCGCATTAGTGCTGATGGACTAGGGACAATGCGATCCAAACGTCATTCCCGAATTCCACACTTATTCATAACTCGCTCGTCTGAAGGTCTCTGGATGGGGATCTCTGGGCGCCCTTTAACAGATGAGTTGATTCAAGGGCAGGGATTGTAAATTGAGATGCTTCTCAGGTAGACGTTCCCCATGGAGTCCATCAGCAGATTCCTGCCCCTTCCAGGTGCCATGTAAGCAAAGCTGGCAGAATCTTTCGTTCACCCTTCTTCCCCTGCCCGGCTAGTGTCACTCAGGCTGTCAGAGTACAATACCAAGCCTTCAGGTCTTCACCGCCACCACTGTTTCCATCTGACACATAACAATGGCTGTCCTGGGACGTTCAATCACACCAGCAGCTGCTCTCAACCTCACAGCTTCCTCTCTCTGGCAGCTCGTGTTCTCTCATGCTTCCTACTCCTCCGCCGTTTCTGGCTGGCTGATTCCCAGGGCAAGCGACGCATGGCAAGTTAATTTTGAAAGAATCTCTGGGTGGTATGAGTCCACTCTCTTGTAAGTTCTGCCTAAAACAGAGGCACATTTCTTACATGCGCATCTGCAAACCCATTTCCATTAGTGAATGCTCTGCTGGGCATCATACTCAAAAGGTCTATTCTGGAAAACTTCACTGGAGACACTTGCATTTTATCCACGGTGAGATGAAAAGCGAACTGTCAAAGAATTAAATGTTACCCATCATGCACTGCAAACATGTATGAGCATTTCAGGTGAAGTATGTGGTAAGTCTAATTTTGCTGAATCATCCAATCAGGAAAATAGTATAGTTTCCTCAGAGTATAGACTAAAGGTGATAATACACAGAGCAACTTTTTGAGCAATGTTGCTCGGCAATGTTGCCGTCAACGGGCAACCAGATGAGACACAGGGCCCACGACCTATCTAAATTATCCAGAGAGAAATGTACTGCCCATTTTCAATGGGAAAGTGCCCAAGCAACATTGCTCAAAAAGTTGCCCTGTGTATCATCACCTTAAGGGACAGGGTCATACACACAAATACAAAACACCATCAGGGCAACGCATGACACTAAAATAATGGAATAAATGGACCAAAAATTTTACCCTATACAAAGGTTTGGGGACGGTAAAATTTAAAGCCTCTTATTGTCACGGAGTCACTCACACCATCCACTCAGCCATCAGCACCAGATCAGAAGCACTCGTTCTTCATCACCGGAATTCTAATCACCTGCACCTGTTTACCCTCATCAGCCTCACCATATCAAGCCTGCACTCCCTCCAGTACACTGTCTGGTGGTCTCGTCAGACATTACGCAGACTCTTCCTGCTCTCACCAGAGATTTCCAGCATTCCCGTACCTGATCTTCATCTTCATCCTCATCTTTGTCTTCTTCAGTAGTCTGCAGTCATCGGATCCTCATAACCTCCATGTGTCTTCGTTCCTCGACCTACATCATCCTCAACCTCACTTCCTTCATCTTCATTTACGTTACAATCAGCCTACGTGTCATCTAGTAATACCATCCTTCACCTGTTGTGTTCTGTTTTGCTCCCGCTCTGTCAATATACTGTTTATTTTGTAGCAATATTGTAAGAGTATAACATTTTAAAATAACAGTTATCTATTTGAATGTATTTTAAAATGTAATTTATTTAACTTACTGACCAAAAAAATACAAAATAAAATAAATAGCAATAGTGTATTACTATTTCAATATAAGAAACTATTTCAATAAAATTAAACTATTTATTTACATGCAAAAACTTCTGGGAATGTAATTTATAGAATTGTGTGTGCCATTACACCATTTGTATTTTTTCAGCATTGCAATGTAACTTAAAGGTTAACCAATTATTAGGTTTTTACTCCAGCATTTACACATTCTGTAAAATAAATAGATAAATAAATATATATAAATATATATATATATATACTGTATATATATATATATATATATATATATATATATGTATGTATGTATATGTATATATGTATATGTATATATATATTTATATTAAGACCCTTTCCAAAGACCCTTTTTATTTATTTCCATAATTCCATTCAAAACGTTAAACTTCCATAGATTATAGATTTAGGGCCCACAACTTAAACGATTTCAAGTATTTAGTTGTTTATTTGTTCATAATATGGGCTTCTAGCTCATAAATCCCACGAAAACAGGATTTCAAAAAAATTGAATATTACATGAAATCACACTGTAATTACACAGTGATACCATGGTCATTGAACCAGGTTTGGGTTCTTTTGGCAGTGTGGGCAGGTGCAAATCCTGCTGGAAAATGAAGGAAGCGTGAAGTGCTCTGAAAATGTCCTGGTAGACGGCTGCGTTGACTCTGGATTTAATAAAGCACAGTGGACCAAAGTCCTCTTTTCTGATGAGAGCAAATTTTGCATCTCATTTGGAAACCAAGGTCCCAGAGTCTGGAGGAAGAATGGAGAGGCACACAATCCAAGATGCTTGAAGTCCAGTGTGAAGTTTCCACAGTCTGTGTTGGTTTGTGAAGCCATGTCATCGGCTGGTGTTGGTCCACTGTGCTGTCCACTCAACGCAGCCGTCTACCAGGACATTTTCAGAGCACTTCAAGCTTCCTTCAGCAGACAAGCTTTATGGAGATGCTGACTTCATTTTCCAGCAGGATTTGCACCTGCCCACACTGCCAAAAGAACCAAAACCTGGTTCAATGACCATGGTATCACTGTGTAATTACTGTGTGATTTCATGTAATATTCAAATTTTTTGAACTCCTGTTTTGTGGGTTTTATGAGCTGGAAGCCCAAATTATGTACAAATAAACAACTAAATACTTTAAATCGTTTAAGTTGTGGGCCCTGAATCTATAATCTATGGAAGTTTAAAGTTTTGAATGGAATTATGGAAATAAATAAACTTTTCCATGATATTCTAATTTTTTGGAAAGGGTCTGTATATATATATATATATAGAGAGAGAGATAGAGAGAGAGAGAGAGAGAGAGAGAGAGAGAGAGAGAGAGAGAGAGAGAGAGAGAGAGAGAGAGAGAGAGAGAGAGAGAGAGAGAGAGAGAGAGAGAGAGAGAGAGAGAGAGAGAGAGAGAGTGTTTCTACAACTTGCATCGCCAGACTAGGCATTGTCTTGTTACATAAAAAAGTAGGAAAATGGGACCAAGGCAAACAATTCAAAGCACTACAATATTGCAAATGGAACACACATTCTAAAAGGAGGGCAAACTAACCTATTAAGGGAATGAGCGATCTTTAAAGCGGTACTCTAGGTAGTCAGCACAGAGGCTCTGAGCCCTTGAGTGTTGGTATGCTGCATGTGGGCCCTGTGAGGGTGATGGAGTGTGCACATACCTGTGGCTCAAATGATCGATGCCAGGCTTTCGTGCCAGGCTGAGTGGAACTGACTCAAACACACCCTGTACTACTCAGCCCCTCTGTCCTCCCGTCAACCCAGCCCAGCTGTGGTTGTAAAGATGGGGTTGAAAAATGAGCAGAGGATGTGATAAGCTTTGTGGAACGAACTCCCAAGGCTCCTCAGCCTGCAGAAAAAGAGAGTTCGGCCCGGGCCCGAGGTCCTACGGGACCTGGAGGCGTAGAGAAGCGTGACACCGCAGATACAACAGCCCTGGCCTTACAGAGGGACCTGGGGATTTCAAGTGTGCTTGTACTGCAGCTGGAGACCATCAGACAGAACTGGTACCCAACTCTCACACCCCATCAATTCACGTCTGCCTCCACAGATTTAAGCTGGCATCAGGGGGCTACTTGAGTTTAGTTTTCGTATGAAATCTAGCTCAAACTAACGATGTCCGTAGCTGTTATTTCACTGGAACGCCAACTTGGTAAAGGCTGGCAGGTGACTGCAGGTCACGTGATATTAAGGAAACTCTCAAGAGGCATTAGGATTCATTAATATTAGCTTTAGAGTCACGCTGAGCTCATGGAAGGCAGGAAACGGCAACCCTTACGGCATCATTACAGGGCCAATGTGACTAAGAACTCGAACTGTTTGGAAAGTAGGGCATATTTATACAAGATGTCCTCTAGAGGATTAGGTGACTGTGAGTGTGAAAGTTCTGCACGTCGGCAGAATAAATCTAATTTTTACTCTCTATAACATACATGACAGAATTATGAATTATGAACAAAAATGTACCCTTCCTTTTGTATTCACCAAAGAGTAGCCTACTAATCACTAAACGCATTTACAAATGATCTTTTTAATGCACAGTTTGAGTTAAATTGTCAGAATCACATTGAATTAATCAACGAATAAATTAATCGACTCAAAATGCTACATGTTTTAAGGCATAAATCCTGAAGCGGGATAAAATCAAGAAAATGTGCATTTACACATAAACTTCTCTGAAGCGGCATAAATGCATTTACACAGGAATTAAAATCGTGGGAAACGATGCTTTGAACATTACTATTTTAAAACTACAGTTTTAATAAAGTGTTATAAAATAAAGTGTTTAAAAAAATTATGAAAAAATAAACTCAAAACTCAAAATGAATAAAAATTCAGCATTTTTATATTATTTCCTCTCTGTGCTACATCTCACGCTTTGTTGTTAGTCATAATTCTGTGGTACTGATAATTATTTTCTAATTTCTTACAATGACGTTTAGGGCGGCACAAGTTTGCGTTCATTTACACTGAACAGTATCAGAGTCGCCTTTGATTCAAGGGGCTGAGGTGTGTCAAACCGGCTTTTATGTGGCATTGCCTCTTTACACAGAATTTTGAGCAGAAACAGAGCCGCTTTAGAGCAGCCTTAACTAGGCTGTGTAAAGATGCCTTTATTAATGGAGTGCTTATTGCTTATTATTGCTTAGTGCTTATTAAATTCATGAAAAGCAGATTTCTTCTTGTTTTAAAGAAAAGTGGAATTTAATGTGAAGTAATTGTGTAGTAAAGAAACATCAAAGCTGTTGATTGAGCTTAACTTGTATTGAACACCGGATTCTCCAATTCATTTACCTTCCCTAGCTCCACCTGTATAGATCTGCTACAGGTAATTACTAGGGGTGGAACGGTACACTGAAGTCACGGTTCGGTTCATACTTCGGTTCAGACATCATGGTTCGGTACGAGTTCGGTACAATGGAGGGAAAAGCAAAACAAAAATGTAGAAGGCAATTTTTTTTTTAATTATGCATGTCTGTAGGCTGTACCACCAAAGGAAAATAAATGTCTTAAGTTTTACAATGCCTTGTATTTTTTAAATAAGTTTTATTAATAAAGGCATAGAACCAGTTTATTTGTAGTGCATGGACAATCGTTTTATATAATTAGTTTATTAATTAAATTAATAAAAAGACAAAAAGACCTTGAGATATGTTTGGTAATTGTACCTGAATGAATTTAAAATTAATTTGCTATATTTCAGATCAATATATTTGTTTTCCTTAATTTTAATTAACACTAACTTTATTCTCATCTGAATTATATATATAATTTATTTCTGTATAAAATAATACTACTATTAAAAACAAATTTGATTTTCTTTTAATCAATGTAGAATGTGTAACTTACTGTGTTGGGTGACAGTTATAGGTTACAGTTTGACAAGAGTTTACAGTTTGACAAAAGCACAATGTTGTGTTTTATTGCGAGTGTACACAAATATAAGTAAACACTTTGCAGTTTGAATGTTGTCCTATGAATAAAATGACGTAGTATGTTTTTATGTTTCCAATGTTTGATCGCGCCCGCGCCTCTCTCAACACACACACACGCACGTACGCACGCAGGCACACACACAACATATTCCAGCATAGCAAACTTGACATCGCAGCCTGTCCATTATAGCTAGCCTGTCTATGATTATAGCCACGGAGCTTCAAAGCTAAGGCGGGGCTACAGATTAGGTGTCCCTAAAGCACCCGCGTATCTAACAGTAGTTCCGCATTACATTAATTAATTTGCACGCAAGTTTTATTTATTTTTATACCGTGTATTCTCCGTGTGTATTCATGCACCGAACCGTGACGCCCGTACCGTTTCGGTTCAATACGAATACATGTACCGTTCCACCCCTAGTAATTACATATATGCTATTTGTGCAACAGTAGCATGTCTTACATTCACACAGCAGTGTGTCTATGTATAGGCAATAGCAAGTCTCTGTACATGCTCTGAAGCAGCAGCAGCAATAATCAAAGGCTGCACAAATATCATCATCATCAGCATCAATAATCAACAGCAGCAGCAACAACATCATCATCATCATCATCATCCCCAGCAGCAGTAGCGTAGCAGATCTAGGCCCTGATCACTCCTGACACGTTTTTTTGCAGTGAGAGGTGGCTATTTTCAATTGATTTCCTATGGCAGCGAGCGTTCTGCGCGCTGTTTATGCGCCTGCTGTGCCTCATGTTTTACCGCCTGCTGCACCGCGCGTTTTTGAAGTTGAAAAAAAGCAACTCCGAGTGGAAAAAGCGCCCGACGTCATCGCGTTTTTTCCCACTGTCCAATCGAATGAATGGAGAGGCGGGCCTTCCGTTTTAGTGATGAAAGCTACAGTTGCTTGAATGCCCGGAGAGTGCGATGATGGAGGATAAACTTGTGGTGCTCTCGCGGGTTACCAGGAGCTTAAAGCTATGGTCTACGATTTCAAAGATTGTTCATTATTAATAACCTCGTTTAGATGCTGGTTATGGTTCTACAGTACAATCCTAACAATATGAAGAAATAAAAAGAATGAAAAAAATCCATTCACTCTATTGGGTGTACAGCTGCAGAGAAGTTGACCAATGTAAGCTGTCCGGCCGGACAGCTTACATTGGTCAACTGCTCTCATCCAATCCCCCGCTCCACTTGACGCTCGCGTCTCCACCCCAACGCACCCCACGCCGCCCCCCTCCTGCGACATGAAATTTCGCGGGCAAGCAGCTGACAGTCTGGTAGCTAGCAAAGTAGCATCAGCTCAGCAATGGAGAAAAAACAAACCGAAAAAAACGACGCTGACACGGCTGACTTTTTGTTGAGCAGGTAAGCATTTATTTATACTTTTATGGTGTGAGGTGTTACATAAATAGCTTTTTATCAGTCTGACAACATGCTTATGCTGCCGGTCGGCATTGGAATGTTAGCCGTTTAGCATCGCCTATCACGGGTTAAAGTAATTATATTTCTTGAAGTGCTTGAATATATTACAACTGTGAATATATTACATTCTGTTCGAGCCGATCGGAATTTGAACAAGATGCGCCAATGTTTACTACCGGTGATCACAGCTTGACTGAGTGACGTTGTTCAGGTCGTTTCCCGGTGGGAGGGATCAGGTAGCACAGAGGGGAGGGGGGTGTGTGTGGAGGGGCGGGATGAGTTTTTTAAAACGTCTCAGGCTTTCTCGACCGATTTTCAACATCGTAGACTACAGCTTTAATAAAAGGCTGATTTGACGTTTACTTGACTGACAGGACAGCTGTTTTAGTGGTTGCCTAGCAACATAGAAAATAACGCAGCGCACTGCTCGTTCTGTGTGATGGGGCAGTGCTGTGCACCTCGCATTTCTGAACCTGAAAAACGCGTCAGGTGTGATCGGCCCCCTATTCAGCAAGACCAAATACATTAATTTGGGGTTCAGAATACACAATATTTTTGTCTGTTTACTATAATCACTGTGTCAGATTATGCGATTTTGACTCTTAAATTCGTGTCGTGTTGTGGACAAGAAATATGTCAGACTACACATTGCTTCCCACCCAAGCATCGTCCACACTAAATTGCTATTAACAAGTCAATAAACCAGTTGCGAAAAATACAACTTTTTGTCTTACCTAATTTTAGTAGCCGTCGTCTCCCTTCCTTGTACCTGACTGTGATGCATTACAAACCTCCGCCAATAAATTTGTATCCATGTTATTCCTCTCTTGTTATTCCAAGCATGCTTAATCCACTCATTATTTCAGCTTCAAAAGTCCACTTGATGTCACGGTAACAGATGACAAATGCAAATTTGCAGATTTGCATTTCGACTCCAGTTAACTCGCATAATAACTTTGACTGTTTGCACTTTTGAACTACAATAACGACTGCTCGTTCAGTGCCATGGCCGCTGACGTTAGCATTATTTATTTGCTATCATCTCTGTGCTCTCTGCGCCGGGTCTGACCACCAAAACTTTAAGATTAAACAAGACGGTTCATTAATATTATTATAAAAATGGGAGAGTGTGTAAAGCACGGCTTGGTGGAATAAGTCCCGCCTTTTAAGTAAAAGAGCCAATCGTCAATTGGTAAAGTCATTGTGTCACTGCAGCTCTGGTTGCCATAGAAACATGACACGCTTGAGACTGCACATTCGCGTTAGCTGCCTGGAGCAACCTGAAGAGCTTTTTAACGCAATTTGTGTTTTTTTTTTAACCTTATTTCTCGGCTCACACTTTTCTTATCCTAATTTTACAGGTTGCAAGTTACAAAAAACACACAAGCAGTGCTGACTGACTCTGATCACGGCCGGGTGTTCTCAGAGTCCGATCGACTCGGGTATTACACACAATTTTAAACAGACCCGGGACCCGAAGTAATAGATTGGGACCCGACCCAGACCCAGCTGACCATTTAAAATATGTTGCTCCGTGTAGACCTCTACTCACCAGGTTGCTGAAGCGCCTCAGCTATCATTCGCCAGCATTTACAAATCTTTTTTCACACTGCCGTGGTAGTCCCTCGAGGAAACATCATTTAGGCAGGAGTATTGTTGCCATAGCTCCATGAACCTTTCATCCATGGCATAATTCCACTTACTAGTCTCAGCCTCAGACATCACGCCCACGGACCAATATCTGAATGTCTGATGCATACGGCACACATAACTGGAAACACTTCAGGATTTTCAAAGTCGTCATCTGATTGGTTGAATTCTACAGGATGTCCGGGAGACGTGTGTATTGTGTTCTTTGACGGTCCGCCTGGAAACAAACCGCCATGACGCCAAACCCCGTCGTGAAAGAAGAAAGCGTCGTGTTTACAACTGTTACAATGAGCACTTACCAGGATCAACTAAACGCTGGATTTTCAAAAGTATGTGAATTGTTGCAGTAAACTTGCACAAATTTCTTGAATGAATAATTGATTAGATGCACACCGCTCTGTTATTGTAGGGGCATCAACTTTACATTTTCATGCCTCTAAACATGAACTGTAATAGGTTGCGTTACATGTCAGTCAGACGGCCTCTGGGCGGTCCTTGGCCAATGAAAGCTGTGATGGAGTCCAGACCTCCTGCCGTCAGCCTGAAGGTCTGGCTACACGAGACTAAACCAATACCATCGTCGCTCCATCGTTTTGCCATGTTTGAAAGCTGTGCTCCTATTGGTCAATGTCACAGATGTGACGGAACTCATTGAGGAGGACCGAGAAAATAAAAATAAACATGCTAGTCTTTCTGTCATGACGTTGTGAAGCATCGCAAGCATGGCGTTGGTTGTCGTCCGCTATATGACACATTAAACGAGATAAAACTGTCGTTTATGAATCACTTCTACACTATACGTAAAACAGACAGTGCCAAAGTCAGACTGATATCGTGTAGTCTGATCACGGCATTACATTGTCATATCCAGTCCCATGCTAAACTCTTGTCATGATAGAAATAACAAAGAACAATATTTTTTGAGAATTTATTAATCTAGGTGAATTTAATAAAGTTGCGTAAAATAACATTTTATGTTTTGTGAACATACATGAATTAACAAACTAATTTAATATAGTAATCTAAATAAACGTACATTACCAAATTTAGTTTGATTGTTATTTGATGATAATGCATTAACACATGTAAACGAATAAAAATGTGAATGAAATCTCAATGAATGAACTTTATTGTACACTGTTCCCCCTTTTCTGACACCAGTATGTGAGAGTGTGTGTGTATTTGAATGCTTTTCACAGCCTGAGATCTACCCTCTCTATTTTGTTTTGTTATTCAGGGAAGTTTCCCAACCTTTCTGCCCATTGTTCTGAGAAATATGATATTTTGACACTTCCAAATCTGCTCGCTGAATTCAAAACCACACTAAATATGTACAGCCGTATATAATGTTTCTGTATATTCTCTTTTGAATGTGTAGTTGGAGGAGACAAGACAATGAACGGACACTTTGAGAGCCTTTCATCTATAGTAGCATGCGTTGTTGTCCCACAACTCTTTGTGTCATTGCCAGTGTGTCTTCAAGCGGCCTGAATAATTCATGGTGCAGAACAATATCTCCTTGACTGTGATGAGGAACTTTAATGATGCTCATATTTCTTTCTGCCATTAATGCCGTGGCCATAACTGGCAGAGAGAGAGAGAATTTAAAAAAATAATAAAATCTCCAGCCTGTTTCATCTATATTTCATAACATTTTCACAGGGTTTGTTGTTGAATCTAAGCATGCATGTTTTTCCTCTACAGACTGCCGGGGTGGGGAACAGGCTGTCAGAAGCCATGCAATCAATGTCTGTGGATTGGAACATGAAATCAAAATGGACTTTTCCAAAATGGAAATTTACTTTCCTCATACACATTCCTCATCTTAATGTAAATGATTGATCAGTACATAAAAAGGGCTGACTTCATTATCTTCACTTCCTCTTTCTGTGCAACAAATTACTTAGTTGCTTAGACAGCATGAGTTACTGGATAACATTAACCATTAGCCAAATAGTAAAAAACGAATTTACACCTAAATTAATCCCAAGTAACAGTTAGCAAATCGGAATTCATGTTGACTAAGTACTTTCAAGGGTTAGTGGTAGTTTAAGAAGTGGCTTTTGAGAGTAACATTGCAGACACCAAAATAAATAAAATCCCATTTTCTATTGAGGCACATTTTTCTATAGAGTCACATTTTACTATCGATAAGTGACATCTTTCTTTATATTATTTTAAAGGCACATTATGCAGTTTACGTTTTTTTTCTTCTAAAAACATAAACGTTTTTTCTGAGTCTAGGGGTGTCAAAATTAATCGTTTCTACGATGCATCGCGATGCAGACGAGGACGATTCGGTATCGGTTCAGTAATAGACCATAACCAATGTACTGACACTTTTCTGACGTCATTTGTCGCGTACGTGCTTTGTTGCGGTAGCATTCAATGGCAGAGGGAGGTGAGACGCGAGTGCGAGAAAATTAAAAATGCTCCAACTACTAAAAGTCTACATCTGGGCACATTTCGGCTTTTATGAACAACCTGGTAAGCACGACCTGTAGAAGACAGGTTTTTGTGCGCTCATGTCACGCACAAATAGAATATGCAGGAGGTAATACCACTAACTTGATAAACCACGTTAGCCGTTTTCACCCCGAGTTGTTAATGCCTGGCAGAGTCTGACTGCTCCAACGTCACCCGAATCCGCAGCCAAAAA